>NC_090989.1:272286190-272589220 GCF_041146395.1 Eulemur rufifrons
GATAGGAGTTGTGGCTAGAAATGTAAGTTGGAACCCGCTAGTGAGGAGCTCTGAAGACAATTTTGGAACTTCAGCCGCAAAAATTACATTCTCCACAGTGCAGCCAAAGTGATCTTTTTAAAAGGTAGATCTGATCATGTCGTTCTTCTGCCTCACACCCAGCAAAGGCTTCCCTTTGCTGTTAGGACACAGTTGAGAATCTCGTTATAGCCTCCAGGGTCCTGCCTTCCTCATTCACCGTGCCCCCTGCCTCTCTCCCTTGCTCACATCCCACCCGTTGCTGTTCCACGGCTATGCCCAGCCCACCCCATGGCCCGACTTCTGTGACTGCTGGTTCCTTGCCCCGTTGACCCTGTGACCCCAGTGCCACACACGTCTGCTTCTTCCCTATTTGGGTGAAGGTCAAATACACAGGGTTGCCCACCCTCCCATCACTCCTCTCTTTCCCCTTGTTTTACAATCTTCACCCAACTTCTCACTGTCTAAAGGGATCTTCTTTGTTTATCAGCCTATTTATTTGCTGTCTCCCCTTTTCTTGAGTGTTAAAGCTCAGGCGGGCAGAGACCTTCCCCATGTCATTTGCTGCCGTAGTTCCATCACGTAGACAGTGCCTGGCGGGCATAGCGGGTGGCTAGATGTCGCCTGCCTGTATTAAGTAAACTCATGGGCAGTTGGAACCACAGATAAACAGGGCTGTGCATAGGATCAGGTGTGTGTTTCAGAGAGATAATTCTGCTGGCATGGCAGAGAATGCCTTGGAGCTGGAGAGACCAGGAGCTTGGAGAAGGAATAATGATACGTGGAAATGACTGATACCAGAAACTTTTCTGAGGGAGGGATTTGATCCAGGGAGAGCTAGAGATGGAAGAGTGCTGTGTGCTGGGGATTGGACAGAAAGAAATACACGTGCAGAGTGAGCACTCTACAGGCATGCGAACAAAGATTAGTCATCATGACTGCTAATATTTATGTAGCGCTTCAGCCTCCGAAGGCTTCGACACAACTTTGATCACCACTCAAAGCAGGCAAGGCGTAGGCTGCCGTCTCCACTGCACAGATAAGAAAACTGAGGCTCTGGAAAGTAACCCACACAGCTCGTGAGCAGCAGGTGTGGACGGGAGCTGAGGTCCCGGTTCAGCTCTGCCTGAGAAATGCCTGCAAATGCTGCCGCCGCACCCCCTCCACGGAATGTTTCAGTGGGGAAAATCATACCTTAGGGTTAATGGTCTGGATGAATAATCTTCCCCACCTTGGGGCCTGGAGAAGAGAACTGCAGCGCCACTTCCTTCCTTAAGAGAGTTAAAATATCCAAGTCCGAGAGGAGGCCATTTGCCGCCACATTAACAGTAAATGCCATTTGTTCCCAGTGATATCTCCACATCTGACTTTTTTTTTTTCTCTCCCCTGTGGCTGAAATTACAACAAAATGGAGCAAGGGCCAAGAGAAGGAAGAGATAAACAAGGGTCGGAAAGAGACAGGCAGTGACGCCTCTGTTGCAGTAGGCAGACAGGCCGAGAGACCCAGACCTCCTTATCCCCTCTATGCTGGAGCCAGAAACGTCTTGATTGAGGTAGCAATTACCGGTGGCTCAGCAGGGAGCCAGGGGGCAGGTCCAGTGAAGAAGTCTCTGGATGCATGAGCTGGAGAGGTAGAAAGAGGGGCTTGGAATGTCTTAGGATTCTCCTGAATGGAATAGCTCTCCTCCCTCCGACTTGGCATGCCCACGGCTTACCTATTGTCCAAATGCCATCTGCTTCCTGAAGCTTAGATAGGTCACGCTAATCATTTTAATTCAGAGCTTGCACATATCTGTCATGTTTCTTCGGATGCGGACAAAGAAGTGAAAAGCAATAAGGGCACCCAGACCCACCCCGATCCTTGAGCCTGAGAACAAAGCATGATTTTAGAAGGTGCTAGACCAGCACCTTCCGCTCTTCAGGTCCTCCCAGCAATGTGCATGGAGATGCAAGCAGAGGGGCCATTTGAAAAGCCTTATCCCTACGTGCTGACCGTGGTCCCAGAATAACGCGGCCACGCGGAGATACTGTTCATAGGGAAATAAGGTTGAGGGCATGAGGTCCCACGGCCCATCCGCCCAGAGTACAGCAAACCAGGTGCACAGGAGCAATCAACTGGTTTTCCCTTTCCTTCCTTCCTCCCTTCCTTCTTCCTTTCTGCTGTTTCTTCCTTTCTTCAATTTTTTCACTCACTCATTCCTTCCTCTTCTTCTTTTTTTTTTTTATTTTTGCCTCTCTCTCGTTTCTTTCTTTGAACCTAAATTCATATTTTTAGATTTATTTCCTGTGTTAAAAAATAAGTTCTTCCTTTACCATTCAGTTCAAGACATACTGTCCACAAATCACTAATAAAGAAATTGAGTGGTTTCCCTTGGGCTCTATGGTATATAGCTCACAGATAAACAGAGGCATCATTGTAAGAGAAAGGAGTGTGTGTGTGTGTGTGTGTGTGTGTGTGTGTGTTTATCTGATGATTTCCGGAAAAGGGAGGGGCAAGGGGAGAGGGAACTAGTCAGATTTATTCATTCACTCACTCAATCAACAAGTATTTGTTGCAAGTTCACTGCAAGCCTGGCCTCGCGGAGGCCCCAGCCTGGTACAGGAATAGGTGAGTGAGCTCAGCCTTGTGGTAGGGGCCACATGGGGAGAGCAGATGAAGGACACACAGCAGAAGCAGTGGCCTTAGGATCATTTCTCAGAACTACTGATGCAGCGCAAGCAAGAAAGGGCTGCGTCTAAGGAGAAAAGAGGAGGGTGAAGTTCCAGAAGCCCTGCTGGCCGGCACATGAGACAAGGATGTGCAGGGTGCAGCACAGGAGCAAGACATCTCTCGGTGTGTACGTGTGCATGCTCGTGCCTTTAATTGGGGGGGAAAAACAGTGTTAACTATTCAAGCTCCTCATGTACACAGCCTTCTCAGCCTCTCCCGGAAGAAAATCTCCTGGTGAGCTGATCTGGTTTGGGTTTTGTTGAAAATTACTGAAAATGCAGAGAGCAGAAGGGCTAAACTTTGAGAAAGGGATGTTATTTTTAAAATATAGGTTTTATTATTATTCATGTGTAGTGAGGCTAACAGCTCAGAAGGCAATAGCCTTTGAAAAGATAGTCTGTTACACTCACAATCCCAAGACAGGGTACAGCAAACCCTGGTGGTCTATGCACCATGCAGGGAAGCCCCAGGGCCGGTCACGGGGGCAGAGGAAAATATGGACAAGAGCCTTTATTGTAGGTTCCGTCGGAAGGTTTGGCAAGGCAGAGTGAGCAGGCTCAGGATTGCTCAGCTGAAATCATTTCAGTGGTCTCAGGGACATAGGGGCTGTCCCTAGTAGTTTGGTACCAGGCCCTGGGGTGATTAGGACAGGAGAACAGTGGCCCAGAGTACAAGAGCCCAGTAAAGGACATGGGTTTGCGCTCTGGATTGGTGGATATGCATGTGAAAGGCACACTTGCAGCTGAGTCCTTACCTCTCTAGGGGTTGGCTGGCCTCGGGAGGGGCAGTCCCTCCAGGGTCAGCAGGGCCCCAAGATGTCAAAACATCCAAAAATAGGAAATAAAAAGGATGACGAATACAGACATCAGGAAGAGTGGGAATCAGGGTGGGGCAGGAAGTGGCAAGCAGCAAAGGTGTAGATGCAGGTAAGGGGGAAAGAGGCAGGCTGAAGAGCATAGCTGTGTTTCAGAGTGTGGGTGTATGTTTTTGTGTGTCTGAGAAAGAGAGAGACAGGGATAGTAGCTGAGACAAGGAACGGAATGTTGGAGAAGAAGCCAGGATAAGTAGAGGAAACACTTAGGACACTTTGCTGCATGATGGACATGTAAGCTCCTCTTTTATTGAATCAACGTCGTTCATTAATGCTTTCAGACTTGGATTTAGGGAGGGACTGGTATTATAATAACATATGAGACTGGCCTAAGATATCCCATTACTATTTAGATTTTTATGTCTGTGTTTTAGTCAAATGCAATAGTTTTCAAACTTTCATGAGCTGTGGAATCTTTTCTCCAACTGATTGCTTATGCAGAAGTTCAGTGCGTAAAAAGGACAGAAACAAACGTACTCTGAAGATGGGGTTTTCAGGCCCTGCCAGCCCAACTCCTCTTGGTCCCCACAGGAGCCCCTGGGGCCCCTCTACCCAAACTGCAAAGCTTTCCTGAGCGTATTTTAAAAACCTCTGCCCTGGGGCAGTGATAACCCTAAGGACTGGAGCTATACTTGGGGAAGAATTTAAGCCTGGGAACAGGTTTGAGATAAAGTGCAGATCTAAGACAGGCGGCCTCTTTCTGGAGGGGCCCATTCTAAAAGAGGCTCCACTCTGGAGAGTACCTACATACCCGCATGCACGCAGCTTAGGGAAGAAGTTCAGAGAATGTGCTTTTTCAATCATATGAATCAGGGTTTGAAACTCACCTCTGATCTTTGGACTAATTACTGGAACCTTTTGGGCCTCAGTTTCTTAATCCATAAAATAGGATGCATAACATGTATCCTAAAGCATGATAATCAGAATTAAACGGGAAAATGTATTTACTAGTGTGTTTAATTGGTAGAAAGAGTCCCATAAATGTAGACTACTATGCGCTGCCTCCTGAGTATTATTCCCCAAAGGAACTGAGCAAGTCATACTAGTTTGGCCTCCAAAAAGCCTTTCTATCTCTCAGAGCTGGACAAAAATAGAATGGAATCTCTGATGGTGGTGAGTTTCCCGATTTGAGGGATGTTTAAGGAGGGGCTCAAGGCCACTGCACAGGGATAATGCCAAGTGGATTAATTGATTAAATGAGGCGTGGGGACAACATGATTTTCCTAGGTTTGTTCCAATCCTGCAAATCTAAGTGTTGTGCTTTCCTAACTCTCGTCCCATTGAACTATGAGATCTTCTGATATGAAGATTCCATCAGTGTCCAGTTCTGATCAGCCAGAGGTGACTAAGGCTCAGACTCAGGTTCCTTGCAGGGATGTTGAAGGTGGAAAGAGGGGAAGGCTGGGTCATGGGGGGCAGGATGTCAGTGTGGGAGCCTCTCAGTCTAGTGCTTCGCACGGCTGCCAGCTCTCAGATCACTCAGGTGGATACAACTTCCTGAAATATTAACAGGTCACAGGCAATTGCTGTTCCCCAACCCAATTAGAACCTAATTTGGGGAAGTATGCTTTTCTAAAGAGGTTCATTAGCCACATGCCACCCCCCTCATTTCTGCAGTGCAGGAAAGACGGATGGGCCCAATACGTTGGTACTTGGCTGATGCCCTGGGAGAAAAGACAGATGCATTAAACTAGATGGAAACACAAATCACTTTCCATCTTTGGACCAGCTAGTCATTGGCCACGCTGGCCATCACCCAGCACATGAGGGCTTTGAGGATGGCGTTTGGGAAGGCCACCGTCCCTCCCTCCATGTAATCCTAACATTCAAGGGAACTCAGGGGTCTTTAGTCTAAGCAACCTCTCACCTTACAAAAGAGTCTCCTCCATTAAGACACTGACCTTGAAGCTTAGGCCTTGAGCACAGGGAGGGTAAGGGATTTCCTCTTGCCCCAGGTAACCTATACGGCTTTTGTCATAGATAGCAGCTCCTGAGACAAACCTCTGTCCATCCCCAAATGACCTCTATGTTCATCCCCAAATGGAGCTTTGTCTTTCTTGTACTTGCCCTTCAGCTATTTAGATGTTCTCTTCCTGCTTCTCTTCTCAAGGAAAATACTCTTAGTTTCTTCAAATGCATTTGGCTGTACTTCAAAGCCACCCACCATTCTGGTCCTATGTGCCACCACCCATGTTTGAATACATTATTTTAAGTCTATAAATCTCCTAACATATGGTGCCCCAAACTGTAGACAATTGTTCAGGTGTCACCTGGCAATTACAGAGTACAGCTGACCTAGTTCCTCCATTCTGGACATTTTATAATGACACCTCAAATACTGGATATGTTTTACTGAGTGTCTCTACGTGCCAGGTATATACTAAATGTTTTAATATTTAACCCTGTGGGAAAGTATTATCCCAATATTAATAGGAGGAGGCCAAGGCATGGAATAGTTAAATAATTTGTTCAAGACCATAACTATCTATTTTTAAAGTCAAGATTTGAATCTAGGACTCTCAGAGTTTCAACTACTATTCTATTCTGCCTCTATGTGAGATGAGTTGTCACATCATTGTCATTTTATGGTAAGTTTGTAATGTTGAACAGTGTATACAATGTGTTTTCATATACAACTCATTTTATTCTTAGAAAGATGCTGTACCTCTAGTCTCCTAGAACCTCAATATCTATGCCCAATGAGAGGCCCTCAGGTCAGGTTGACCGCATCTGATACTATGTTTTTAATTTTTTTAAATGTAAACAAAGTGCAAGAGTTTATGTATCCCTTTAAATTTCACTTAGATTGTTTCTTATGATGTTTCCACCCACTGAGATAATTGTGAGTTTTTATTTTGCTATGCAGTGTGTCTGTAATATCTGTACACCTGGCCAGCATCCCTCCTCTGTCTTCAGCCCAGTCATGCAGACGTGTGTTGACAAACACCAGTCCAAGGACAGAAACCTGTATTAACCCTGGTAAGTTTCCCTAATTCAACCACTAACTGATCTACCTGGTTATTCTAGCCCACTGGTTTCCAAACCATGATCTTCAGAATCAGCTGGGGGTCACTCTGCTTACAAGACCCCATCCAGGACGATCTCAATTATAATGTGTGAGAAATATGTATGTTGATGTAACTCTGTAGAGGTTTTGTTTGTTGCTCAGGAACACTTAGATATCACTGATCTAATCCACGTTTTTCTAATTTGTCCAAAATGGTGTAAGGAAACCTTGACGAAGTCATTTGCTGAAATTGAAACATATCATACCTGGGATTCTACTATCTGCTACACCATAATAAAAGAAAATTAGGTTACTTCAATATATAACTTAGTCTTGGTAAAAGACTTACTTTTAACATTTGATGAAGTTCAAGATTAATTTTTTAGATTCACTAATGAGAATTATGATATGTTTATTAAAATTAGTGATTAATTTCTGATTATCTAGCACTATACCTAATTTTATCAAATTAAAAACAGAAACCCAGAGAAACAAAATGACTTTTCCAAGGTCATGCAGTGAGTCAGTGGCAGAGTCTAAACGAGACTCCAAATTGCCTGATTTGAGCTCATTGTTCTTTCCTACACATCATACTGTGTCTTAAAATTTATACTTGGCTTTGAAAGTCATTGTGGTTTTGTTTGATTTACTACATATCAGATGGCCTTCCTTATTCAATTTTGCTTTTGCTGATGTAAAAATGAATTTGCATTCAGGGAGCACATGCCAACTAATGGCAGAAGGAAGGGGAGGGAAAAGAAAGCAAGCATTTCAACCATAGTCCAAAGGATAGGATGTGACATTCAAATTTAAATATTTTCAAAGAAAATCCACAGAGACCATGTTAAGTTCAAAAAATCGAGAGAACAGTGAAAAGTGATCATGATTGAAAATCTTCCTTGGTGACTTTGGATATATCGGTAAACTTTTTACAGAATCCGAGAGTCTTGGGAACCTCACTTTGCTGTGGAAACGAACATTTCTTATAAGAGATTATTTTATTCATTTATTTAATTTATATCTAAAAATTAATTATTCTATGGCATATGTTTAAAGAAAAACGAAGGCAAAAGTCATATTACAAGGCACATTTTTAAAACAGATCCGTTTACATTGTTGAGAAAAATGTTTCAATAGAAAAGCAAAAGAATTCGAAAAAAATAAAGAAAACACTTTATTCATTACTATTATAATAATGATGACAGTCACAATAACTAGTCATTGCATCCTTGTTCTGTGTCAGACAGTAAGCTAAGCTTTTTTCACACATTCTCTTATTTAGCGTTTGCACCACCCCGAGGAAGCAGGCGTGGACTTCATCTTACAGAGGGAGAAAAAACATCCTCAGACTTCTGTTGTGTGACACTATGGTTGGGACTACACTTATTTTGACTGGAGACCCAACTTCAAGACATACTAAAGGGATAATGAACTTGAATAACCAAGAAATAACAAAGGCCTATTACATACGACAATTCTCGTGATCTAAATTTAGGACTGTAACACACAATGATCTGGCACTGCATCTCTGAAATTATCAAAAGAGATAATTGAGGGAAAATTGTTATTTTTAAAGTACATAGTTAAAAAATATTACCGAGTGACAAACACAAGCAATATTTTCCTACATGGCAATACAGTTAGCTGGAATGACTCTACCTCCCTGAAACCCACTCCCATGCTGAATTTTGGCATTCTGTATACAGAACTATAAAATTACCTCAACATTATTCAATGTATCAGCAATATCTTGGCATGCAATTGCATTTAGTTTTTACCAGCGTAAAAAATGACATTCTACCCTTCTTCTTTTTTTTTTTTTTTTTTTTTTTGACACGTTCTTTTCTATTACCCAACTCCATTAACCATTGCAGGAAAGGGATGGCTAAGGTGTGCTGAATACCTGCTAAGTTTTAAGCACTTGCCAGGAATTAACAACGCCTTCCAGCCTCATCACAGCCCTACAAGAAAAAGGGCATCATTCTTGTTCTTTGACAGGAAGAGAAGGCAAGTGCAGTTCAGAAAGGCAAAATAACGTCCCCAAGGTCACACAACTGGTGAATAACGAGATCGTGATTTAAATCCCACAGCTCCAGCTCATTTGTATACCGGAAGCTTCCTCCCAAATGTAAGCTGAAAGCCCAGGAAAACCATGGAGTGTATTCAAGGCCACACAGCAAGTCCAAGATGGTTTCAGGCTGAAAGCCAAATTTGAATACTCGTGGGGTGGGGACTCTGCAATATTGATATTCCTTTTTCATAGGAGGTCTAGATGAGTTTTAATTGAAATGATGGATTCCTGAGCATGTCGCTTTTTGAAATACAAATGCCACAGGAGAGAGTGTCAATAACATGGTCCTTTTCCAGATCGTTTCAGAAAGTGAATTTGTTGGCCCACCTCTGGGAACGTATATGCACAGAACAATGAGTATGCTGTTCAATGTATGGATCCCTGGGGAACCAATTTATGTAGGGCCTGGGAAAATGCCCAGAAGGTCTGCAAATAAATCAGGGAGCATCCATGTAGTCAGAATTTAGGTTATTGAAGCTAACAAGCCCGCCCTCTGTGCTTCCTCCTCTGCGCTCTGTTCCAACAAGACATGCTAAGCTGAACAGAGAAGAGGCAGCGGAGAGGAGCCAAGAAGTAGAAGCAAAGGAGAAGGTACTCCTTCCAAGCAAGTGAAGACAGCCCGCTTTCGTTGCACTGGCTGTGGCTTCTCTCTCTCCTCCTGCTTCCTCCTGGCTTCTGTCTCACACACCCTCACCTTCTGCCAAGGTCTCCCTGCCGACCAGTTCATGATCCCTCCAACCAGTTCTCTACACCAGACCAGCAGCCAGAATAACTCTCTCTAAAACCCGAAGCAGAATCTACCCCTCTCTAGCTCAAACCCTCTCCATTCCCCTTTGCCCACAAGATAAACTCTGAGCCTTGGATCCCGAGTGTCTGGCTCCAGACTCTCTCTCCCCACGCCTTCTTTCCCAAGGCGGGTTCTACTTATCAAGGATGCTGCAAGGGTGGGGCGAGGCACTCACATGGGGAGCAAAATGGAAGAGGATGCCGAAATAGTAATCAAGATAAATAACACAATAATTCAGTATTTTAAGAAATCACAGTCAACACGAGTCAACCCATGAGGAGAAGAACATCAAAAGTTTAAATAAAAATTGCTGTGCCAAACCATATTGGAGCCTGAGGCCAAAGGAAAAAATTCAGTCATACTGATTCTGTTTTTATTTAAACTTTTAGTATTTTGTTCATCATGGATTTTCTTGTATCGATTTTGATATTTTAAAGCATTCGTATTAAATATCAGCCCAGTCCTTCCCGTTGGAGCAAAAATGTGACAGTATCAGATTACAAAGGGCATAGAAGAACATGCCAAAAAATGGGGTATTTTAAGTTCTTTCTATGGCCACGAGAGAGTGTTAGAATTTGGAAGAGAAGAATGAAATAATTTAGCAAGTCAGATAATTCCGGAAACAAAGAGCTGTCTGGAGATGACAGTGGCAGACAGAGATGATCAGCTGTCTTTTGCCAGTTCTCCCTGTCATTTCACACCAGTGTGGGAGGAGTCTTAGCTACATGCCATTGACCCTCCTTGTCCGTGTGGGGAAACAGGAAGTGGCCGGTGAGGGTAAAACAAAACAAAGCTGAAGGAGAACCAAGGCCTCCTGAATCTTCGTTTTATCATCAATGTATTCACTCACTCATTTATTCATTTAACCATCAAATATTAAGAGCCTAAAGGTAGGATTGCCATATAAAATATAAGGCATCCAGTTAAATTTGAATTTCAGATAAATAATAAATAATTTTAGTATAAGTATGTCTGAAATATTGCATGGGACATACTTATACTAGAATTTTGTTCTTCTTGTCGTTTATGTGAAATTCATATTTAGTTGAGCATCCTGTATTTTTATTTACCACGCTTACTGTAAGACTACTACGTACCAGATGTTTTACTAGGAGATGAGAACATATTGGAAAGTAAAATATATGCAATCAATGTCCACCTGGAGTTTACAGTGACAGACAGGCATTAATCAAAAACACTACACAGATGACTCTAAATAGTATATTGTGATAATTTCTTATGAAGCCAAAGTGCAGCGTATAACAGCAGGATCTAACTTGATCCGGGATACTAGTGAAACCTTTCCTGGGAAAGGTATATTTGAGCTGAGATCTGAGGATTAGGGTTGGTAGGGTTTACATAGGTAAATAGGAAGGGAAGAGACTTTTTCTGGACAGAAGGATCAATATGTATGAAATGATCTTGATGTAGGAGGAGTTAGGTTCTGCTGGAGGAACAGAGAGAAAGCATCATCATTGAAACTTTGAGAGTGAGGATGAGAATGACAGAAGGCGAGAGAGGTGGGCAGTAGCCAGGACAAATGAACCCTTGTAGTTCATTCTCAGAATGTTGGGCTTTATTCTAGAGAAATGGAAAGTTATTGAGGAGTTTTAAGCTAGGGATTGAGATGATTAAAACTGGGGTGTCGGAAGATTCCCTGGTTAGCGGTAGAGAGTTTAAGACTTGGGAGATACTGGGAGGTCTTTTAGTAATGCAGGTGAGAAAGATAATGACCAGGGTGCTGGCCGAGAGTTTAGAGAGAGAACATTTGAATGCACGGTCTTTCCCATTACCTTAGACTGTCAGGCAAGAGATGACATTAGTGATCTTGAAAATGGAAAGGAAAGGATCGATGCAAGAGACACTATAAAAGTAAAATTGACAGGGCTAGTTCAATAAGTGCTTCTTGATTGATTGACTAGAAATTAATGTCTGATGTCTTCTGTGGAAAGAAGAAAAAAAGCACACACATTATGCAACTGTTTAAAAATTGCTCCTTTATGTTCTCCTAGCTTTTTAAATGTCATCAAATGTCACCTCTTCTGATTGTGTGCATGTAACACGACATGTAATTAATCCTGCAGGTAGCAGGATGTGTAATTAAGCATATATACATGGTGACTTGTAATTAAGCACACATTTATTGTGATGTGTGCATTGGTGGCTGCTTCCTGGTGTGTGTAATTATGCATATGTCAGATGACATGAAATCACAACTCGTTCTGTGAACTGGCTAAGGTCTCAACTCCAATCTCAACCCGTTAATTGGTATTAATCTACCTCTTTTAGAAATACATCTTTGGTAATTGAACTGCTCTACTCTGGGGCATGAGCTGTGGAAACATCCATGGATACCAAAAAGAGGGCTCTGTTTCCTTCCAATATGTATGCAATTGATATACATCAATCATTGAAAACAGAACAATGTCCCATGTATAATAAAATGTTCTAACAGAGTTTACAGGATGATATAAGTTCTCTAATAGTCTCTGCTGTCAAAGAAGGCAACCTAGTGTTGTGAAAGAACGTATTCTGCAGTCCTTGGTGATCCTCATCTTAAGCCTCCCTATCTACCAAAGGAGCCCAACTTGTCTCCCTAGGAATAGTTTATGGGGTCAGGATGAACTGAGTTAAAGTTTCACACCACTGCGTATTAACTTCATTGGACAAATTACTCATTCTCTTTAAGCCTCAGTTTTTTTCATTTGTGAAAAAAAAGTGATAATGATAGTATCTTCACAAAGTTGTTATTAGGATGGAGTGAGATTTCATCTAAAGATGAGCATGAAGGTAACACATGTTAACTATGTACACTTTATATACATTATCATATTCGATCCTCACCATAATTCCACAGCACAGATATTATTATACCATGTTATAAGTGAAGATACTGAGGTTCAGAGAAGTTAATGGAATCACATAGCAATTAGGAAATGCAGGAGTTCAGACCTGGCTCTATCTTACTCTAAAGCCTGTGAATGCTATATATTATAGTATGCTTTTCTTTCCTTTTGGTTACAGTAAGACTGTTTTATTATAGACTCTATAGCATTATGTCTCAGTGAGTTGCATATATAAAACTTTCTAGCCTGCTACACTGGACACAGTGGGGAAAGCAGAACATAAAGGTTAGTAGGAGAAGCATTGGAACCAAAGAAACCCAAATAAAGTTACAGATCCATCATTCATCACTGGCATGAGCTTAGAAAGCTATTTCCCCTCTCTGAGCTTCAGTGTCTTCATCTGTGTTATAGGGCTATTAATACCTTACTCATAGCATTGCTGAGATGATTGAATGCAAATTTATATGCTATAGTAACTGCAGAACCTGGCACACAACATGTGCTCAATGGGAGCGGCCATTATAACCTTTTCGTTTTTCTATTTTTTCTTTGTCTTCATCTTTGCAGTCCCTCAGCCACTACCACCTTTGCATGGCACAAAGTATATCTTCTCAGTAAACGTGTGTTAGATTGAATTGATCCAGATGTTTTATTGAAAACTGTCAGATCTGGAGGTGAATTTTTTTACTGAACAATGGAGTGAGGTTCTCCTAGACCAAGAAAGCTTGTTGCCGCTGCATCAGCTTGTGAAGCAGGGGACGGTCAGAAGAGGACAGCTCTCCCCAGGGCCCCAGCTTCCCCTCTCTCCCAGCCCTAACCTGCCTCCCTCATCTGAGCCTTATGATTTCACTACAAAGCCTCCAGCATCAGACAAACACTGTCTGTCTCATGTACTCGGTTATCATGTCAGCAGTGAGACACAGGGCGTCAGAGTGACAGGGGTTGTCATGAGGCTGAAATGTTTTCTGTCTGCACAGGAGAATGGTTTTGCTGGAAACGGGGAGGGGAGGAACACAGGCAGCTAATGGGGTTTGGCAGTTGATTTTATTTCTTTTTCAGAAATGATCTTCACTCTTATGCTAAGGATGGAGGAGCTTAGGGAACTGGGAAAGGGAAGGAAGATTAGAGATCTTGCCCAGATGGCACCCCCAGACCCACCGAGACAGAAGAGAACAGAGCCGATGAGAAGCAGATGGGCTCCAGCCCAGGTTGCCCCAAGCCATCAGCTCAGAACACTGTGACTTTCCTGGTGTGCCCCTGTGAGCCCTCATGCTTGTCTATGACCCCTGCCCACTGGTCAGAAAGTTGACAAAGCAACTTTTATTCTGATTGTAGCAAACACCTAGAACCTTCCGCTCTTTGTTACTCATCTGCTACCATTTGATTCCAAGTCCACATATCTTCTGACTCTGGCCCTTGATAGCTTAGCTTGATTTTCCCAGCTGTGATGCTTTGCTACTGCCCACCCAAGAAACTTGTCTGGCATCCTCCACTCTTAGACACTTTAAATCAGATATGTTAAGTGGGAGAAGAAACTTTCTGCCATCTGTCCAGTATTACAGCCTGGAAAGAATACCCCAAAGAACACACACACATACACACACACACACACACACACACAGCCTCAGAAGAGCAGTTGCTAGTCTGGGTGGCAAAGCCTGAAATTCATTGGGCTTTATATCACTGGTAGGCAGGGGCTCTGCTTTGAAAAATGAAGTATATATGAACCCACACTGCCTCTCCATTATGGATCGATCCCCATCCTACTGGGTGAATTAGCAGGACACTTATCTTTTTCCCAGAGTTTGTTTGGCAAGTAGACTCAACGTCTCTGCTGTGGACCCCACTGTTTCGATTCAATGGAAGATGGAACACATAAGTTTATGATCATAAAGCTTGTATACTAGCACCACGTATAAAAGATGCTTGGCATTTGAAAGAAGCCATATAGGCCCAGATTTTTCGACCGTAAAATCTGTACTTTGTTTTCCCATTTTGCCATTTTCCTTATAAGCATAGTTTTCTCTTCCTGAGTTCTGAAGAGATTAGCGATGAGACACCAAACCCTTACCCCAAACACTTTGTAGATGCACCATCTTGGCTTTGAGTGCTAGGAGTCGCCTGGTTGGTCCTTGAGAAATTCAAAAAGAAGCACATTACTTTGCCCTTTATCTAGCAGTTATTTCATTTGAATGGGTATTGTAGTTAGTGGCACATGCAGATAACTGTGTTGTCAGATGTAGAGATTTACATGTATAATTTATGTAGAAGTCAGGGATAAAGGAGATGACAATCTGGGGAAAGCCTTTTCAGATTCCAGGAATGCCAAATGAATCTATTCAACAAATAGGTACTAACTTTCCAGCCCTTCAGTTTCAAGAATCATGGTTTTGTTACTTTCCCCTTCCTGCGCAGGTACGCTGGTGAGCATTTTCATATATTCCCTCATTTAATCCTCCCCACTCACTGTATGAAATTCCCCATTTACAGAGGCGGCTCTGTGAGGCCAAATGATTTACCCGAGATCATAAAGGTAAGTGGTGGAACAGAGCCGTGAATCCCAAGTTCATCTGATTTTGATGCCTGGACATTAATTTCAGATATTCAAATTTCAGGGAAGATGCTTCTCCGAGAATGTTTTTCCAGAAGATGGGGGAGCAAATGCTCCAGAGGATAACACAAGGGGTGGGGGATCCATAAAGCCAAAGAGTCCTTTTAAAGCCCAAGTGCAGTCAGGCAACACCGGTAGATGAAACAATTCTCCGTGTACTGGAGTGCGTGTGTGCATGAAAGTGTGCACATGTGTGGGTCCATGTTCCTGTGCATTATTGAGACTATGCCCCCTTTGCTATTGGTTGATTTTATTGGATAAATACACATAGTTTGGAGATAAGTTGGTAGTGGGACAGATAGACTTACATAGATGCAGATGGACAGATTAAGGGGGAAGGGGAAATGAAGCCATCTCAGCCATCCTGGTGGTTGACTCTAATAAAACAGCTCTGTTGGAATAATGCAGTGCCTGAGAGATGGGGTGTAATATGGTTAAATGCTTTTACAGTTCCCCATTAAAGTAAGTGGATGGAAATTCATAAAATATTGATAGCATTTGAAATGTATTCATTCACAGCTCTGCCCAGAATCTCAAGTGGTGGCAGGGTGGCTGGCCCGGGCAAAGATGGCATGTCGGAACCAGCACAGCCCTCGATGCCCAAGTATTTGGGGCATCATCCGGCCGACTGAGCCTAAATGAGAGCGTTGTGAGGAGGCAAGGTGGTAGGGGAAGGAGGACTCCTTTCCTAGTCCCTGTGACTAGCAAAGAAAGCATAGACAATGGAAGTATATTTACCATGGCACCAGAAAACTCCTTATGCAAAATGATAAAACCAGCAGTGCAAAGTCAACAGGTCTCCAATCAGACTCATTATTTTTGTAAAGCTTATTTCCCCACTTCAATCATGAGATAAAAAGGAGAGTTTTACCCCACTACCAGCCCCTGGATATAACTGATTTTCCCTGGAGTGGACATCTGGACACAAGAGGCCAATCAGAATCTTCTCCTGGAAGCTCTTAAATGGTGGTCCAGGGAGGCAGCCCCTCTCTGTTGGTAAAGCTGAGATACCCATCAGCAGTCTGCTTGTAACCCTGCTTCTCATCACGGAGAGAAAGCTGTCCAAGAGAACAAAACCTACACAAAGAGAAAAGCAGAAACAAAGACGGAAACAGGCCTTGTGATGTTCAAACCCTTGGTTTTGTTGTCCCAGAGGAAGAACTGAAACGCTGCCTTCACTGCAGGTAAACAAACAGACAAAACCTTCTGGATTTTACCTACGCAAATTTGACTTCTGAAAAATGCTGTCTTCAAATCCATTTTACTTTATATCCTCCAAACATTATCCAACAATTAATAATAATATGTAATATTTATGGATCATTTCCAGGTACTGATTACTTTGCTAAATTCCTTTATGAATTTTCTTATCGAATCCTCCAAGTCATCATATGAAATTGCTGTTCTTAACATTCCCATTTTACAGACAATGAAACTGAGATTATGAGGGGAAACACAGCTCCTAATTTCATGTATTTAGTAAACAGCAGAGCTAGGAGTTGAATGAGATTGAGTTTCATGCCAACCCTGTGTTCTTAACCGGAGTACTCTACTTTCTCCTTATAGGCCTGAAAATCTAGATTGACCATCTCAGGGTGGCATTTAACTGCCCCCTGGCTCTTGTGTCCTCCAGGCAACCACTCCACATCCTGCATATTCTCACAACCAGACATCTATGGATACTGTCCCTGTCCTAAATCAGGACCTCATCACCCTTCACCTGAGCTGGAGCCTCCTAACTGATCTCTCCAACCACAGTATTTGTCGAAAAAAATCTGTCCTCCACTTTATAAAGTGTCCCTTTTCTTTTCATCAAATGCTGCTTTGATCATGCTACTACTTTGCTAGAGAATCTTCAGTGAACACACATTTTATACCAGACCAAGGTCAAATTCTTCGTAAGACACTCAATATTTTTTCACAGTCTGACCCCAACCCACCTCTCAAGACTAATTTCTAGCAAGTCTCCGTAACACTCCCTATTCTCCACCTGTACTGGAAGGACTTCTCATTGCTAACATAATGCAATATCTACTCGCTATGATTATTCACTTAATATTTTTCCCACATGCTTGATGATGGCATTGACTGTTTAAGTTCTAAATGTCTGTGCTTCTGTCTTTGGAGATGAAGGCATTAAAGATCTCTGTTATCATACCATCCCTGGGAGGACAAATATGATCATTTGTTTGACTTGCAAGATCATACTTTGTCGTCTACTAGCTCCTTTAAAGATTTGAGATCATATGGCATAGGAGATGCACATTTTAATACACAGGAGAGAGATGTCTGAAGTCTGTAGTAATTTCCAGAAGTACAGGCATTTATGCAATGTCCTAGAAGAGGCCCTGGAAACTCTATATGAAGGTCACAATGAGCTTATTTGGAGGGAAAACAAAATGGACGCAGACATAATAGTATTTTTGTCTTTTGTCATTCCATGAATAAAATAACTATTATGTTAGAAATACTCTCAAAGGATTTAACTTTCTATCCAGTATAAAACTTCCCTGCACAACAGGTTTGACAGCTGATAACCCATTCTCTCCTACAACTCCTCAAGCAATTGCTCTGTTTGGACTTTCTGTCTCTACTGGAGTCAATTTGAGTAAGTTTTAGGTTTCTTTAAAAATATATCAATTTCATCTGATTTTTAAATTTATCCCATAGAGTTATGCAAAATAGTCCCTTAAGATTTCTTTTTGTTCTAATAATTATTTCTTCCTTATTTCTAATTTTATGTGTCTGTTTTCTCCCTTCAATTTCTTGATTAGGTTTGCCAGTGGCTTATTTTATTATTTTTTTTTTAAAATGCCACCTTTGGATATATTTATTAGTTTTATGTTTTTGTTTTCTGTTTTATTACTCTCTATTTTTATCGTTATTACTTTTTTCCTTCCACTTTCTTTTAATTTGCTTTGTTGTAGTTTACCTAGCTTTTTTTGAGTTGGGTATTTTATTCATTTATTTTTACCTTTTTAAATATTATTGATATAGGTATTTCATGCTATGATATTTTGCTCTGACAAATGCTTAATTCCATAGATTTTGTGCGTTATGTTTTCATCATTATTATTTTTAAATAATTTTATGATTTTCATTTTCTTTCCCCAAGGTTTGTTTAGTGACTATGTTAAAGAATTTTTTGCTAGAGAAAACTTTTTAAAACTTTGTATATATTTCTACTTGACCATCATCATAAATTTTTATTATTTGTATTCTATGGAATTTATTGAAGCATATGTGTGTGTGTATGTGTGTGTATGCAGGCATCCATGTATACATATGTGTGTCCTAAAATATGGACAAATATATGAATGTTCTATGTGCACTTGAGAATAATTTATATTCTGAATTATTAAAGTTCACACATCTATTTTATTGATTGTATTGTTTAGGCCTTCTAAATGTTATTAAATACTGTCACTTCATGTGTCTTGGCTTGAATTAGTTATGTTAGATACTGTTATGATTTTCTATTCTTTCTTGCATTTCTTATAGTGGAACTTTCAGTGCTAAAACCAGGAAAGTCCCAGGCAAACTGGACAACTTGATCACCCTATGTAAATTCTAACTTTTGTGATATAAATATTATGAACGTTGATTTGTTTTCTTTATTTTGTAACAGCTTTATTGAGATATAATGCTTGTACCAAAAAATTTGTCCATCTAAAGTGTAAAATTCAATGGTCTTTAGTATATTCACAGAATTGTACAACCATCAATACAATGAATTATCCACACAATGGAATATTACTTGGCAATAAAAAGGACTGAGGTACCGATACATGCTGAAACATGGATGAATCTTGAAAATATTATGCTAAGTGAGAAAAGGCAATCACAAAAGCAGCCATATTGTATGATTCCATTGATATGAAATGCGGAATAGGCAAATCTATAGACACAAAAAGTAGATTAGGTTGCCTAGGGCTAAGAGGTTGGAGGAAACTAGAGGCTGGCTGCAAATGGTCGTGGACTTCTTTTTGGGATGATATAAATATCTTCTGAATTATTTACGTTTTAATTTGCTGGTATATATTTTTTAATTTTAGTTTTTACCTATTATATCTTAGTTATAGGTTCTGTATCTCTTATTCACAGCAAAGAATTTGTTTTGTTAGGGAAGTTAGATTTTTTAAAATAGGTAAATTAAGCCCATGTAGTTCCATATATTTATTTTATTTATTTTTAGACATTTATTGATATGGTTGTTACATTTGGCCTCTGCTCTGTCATATTATTTAATGTTATAAGTATACTGTTCTATACAAATGAGCTTTCATAGTGTGGTCTATTTTATTCATTTCTTTTTTAGGGTTTGAAGAGGAGCCGAACACTTAGGAAGGTTTGTATTTTTGTTCTAATTGCCTCCTTTATATCAATACTTTTATATAAGATTTTTATCTCTTCCATTGCCCATTGACTATTGGTTTACTACAATGAATAAAGAAATTTGCTAGTAACTTCCCCTCTACCTCCTTATATCCCAGAGGTTGATTTGAAACATCTTTTTACTCAGTTACTTACTGATAGTTAATAACTATCAGGCAATCATAAGCTTAATCTACTTTTCATATGCTCTATCCATTCCCCACCTTTTAAAAATTGAGGCCCTGTTCCGACAGTTTCAGAGCATACAGCTATTATGGTCTGTACTTTCTTCCTTATGACCATCATTTATACTTAGTTCCACAGGCAGGGATATATTTAATACTGACCACCAGGCCCTATGTCAATGTCTTTCCAGTCATTTTCATTCTCTGGTAGTTTGCTCAGAAAAGGCTCCCAGGAACAATATTTCCTGAGTTCTTGCTTGTTGATAGCAGTTTGTCTGCAGTCTTTATACTTGAAAGTAAGTTTGGCTGGATTTATAATACATGGCTCATATTTTCCTTCCTTGAGTATATTAAAAATGTCACTCCATTGTCTCCTGACATAAAGTGTTGCTGTCACAAAGTCTGATGACAATCGAATTTTCTTTCCTTTTTTACATGACTTAATCCTTTTGCCTCAGAACCCGAAGTATTTTTTAGAATGTTTTAGTATTGGTCATTATGGGCCATTTTTCTTGAGTACACTGTGGTGTTCCTTTTAAGTATATGATTTCAAATCTTTTATTGTTTGTTTGAATTTTAGGAAAGTTGTCTTCAACTGTTATTTTTATTAATTTTTGTACTACTGTTTTGCTTTTCTTCTTTGTGAACTCATTTTATATATAATATACATGAGCTCAACATATACATTATACATATATGTTGCTCCTTACCCATCTTCTATTTCTGTTACTTTCTCTCAAATCTTTTAAAATCTCATTTCTCCTTTGTTTTGATATTTAATTTTTTTATTACTGTAACCATGCTTTTTTTTTTATTTTTGTTTTATTTGTGCATATTATGGGGGTACAAATGTCCATCTGGGGGATGGACACGCTTGAAGATGGTGTGGATACTTAAAATTTTACTCCTTTTCACTTTTATCTCATAAGGCATTGTTGTATTTATTTATTCACTCTTGTGTTCTCTCCACTTTAATCTTTGTTTCTGAAATGACTTTGTAAAAACGTCTAATTCTCTCTTGAGTTCTATAACTTCATCACTAAGTTTTTCTTTTACTGATTTATGTTTTTCTGTCATTTCTCAATCATCTTAGTTTCTTTCAGTTCATTTTGAAATTTTAGGCTACAGTTTCCATTTGTTTTGCAGTAGTGTTTTTATATGTTTTCATTGTTAGTAGAGTGCCAATAGAGATCATGTTCTTCCTTTTCTTTATTAACAAATTTGTATGGGACACACACTTGGTCCTTTTCTGTTGCCATTCTTATATGAAGTTAGTTTTCTTGAGCTTGTGGGAGGGAGAAGTGGGTCAGGACAGATTTTCTATCTTCATAGTTCTAGAGCATTATCTTTTGTTGTTTCATGATATGACCTTGGACTTTCCGAGAGCTCCTTACTCCTCTCCTACCTTTATCCTTCTCTTGCCCTATTGTCTCTGTCCAGCTTAATTTGGGTTCTCTTTCCTGCAGTTTCTCATCCATGTGAATTTTTGTCCTAGAATGTAGCTTAGCTAGGTCCTTTTGGGAGTTCACTGGGCTCAGACTATTCCAACCCCTTTAAACCTTACTGGGGACCTCTGCACTGCAGTGCGTATGAGAGTGTACAGAAACCCAGCAGGTAAAGATGCTGCTCCCAAATCCTTCTGCCAGCTTTCATTGAATACCTGATGGAGATTTGGCCTTTCTACTGCTGTTAGGGCCATCGGAAAATCTTTTGCACTCCTCCATTTTTTTGTCTGCAGATTCTGATACTATGCAGAGCTCTAATTTGAGGTTTAGAAGATACCTTGATAATTTGGGGGGGAGGGTTGAAGATAGATATTTTCATAGGTTTTTGGTTTTGACATCCAACTCTGTTTTTGGTGGGGATTTAGGGAGTTGCAAAAGTCAACTCATCAATGTCATCTTCCCAGAATTTGCTGTATTGCTTTTTGGAGTGATCTTTAAAAGACTCGTTTACAGTGACATTCAACATGTGTAATTGCCACATCCCCATGAATAACCACTGAGTCTGTGTTAAAGGTCTTTGCCTCATTTGTTACTGACTCTGTCACATGACCTCTCTAAACCTCTACAAACATGCACAATTAATGTTACATGAGGTTATTTTAGACAAATGTGTCTTACTCAAACACTAATCCATTATTCAAAATAAACTGTTGAGGGAATCTGTGTAAAGGCAAAGATATAAGTAGACTTCCTCTTTTGCAGGTATATCATTTAGAGAAAAAAAGTATCACCCATGTGCATTGTTGTCATTGGAAACAAGGCTGAGATGTTAGACTGAAGCTAGGACATGAAGGGTCACAAAAGAGTGTCAGTTGCATGAGACTCAACCATCAGTTCTGTAGTTCTCAGAGGTGTAAATGCTTGGTGAGAACTCAGTAGCTAAGACATCCTTCATGGGGGTGCGAGACTGAATAGGGTCTGAGAAAACATATTTGGATAGACAGGATGCTGCAGCTGCGTGTGTATATTGTGAGACTGGATACATGTGTTTGTTAGATTAGAGGGTCTCTCAAAGCACAGGTCTCCTCCTTCACCTCCTGCCTACCTGGTAAGAGAAGTTATGTCTAATTGGAAGCTCCAGAAGCGAAAGTAAGATTTCCAACCCCTTTCTGTTTACCAGCACGAGATGTATTCTGTTAAACAAAGCACTATAATGCAACGGAGATTCAATTTTTGGTGACCTGTAGGCAGAGGACTCTGCTGCTGCTGCCCAAATGGATATCTCTCTTAGGTCCTTTTCCTGTCAATCTTGGGTGAGACATCACACTTCCAGAGTCCCTCCAGATGGGCTGTCAGAGGCTAGAGCTCTGCTGATCTGGTAACATGTACCTGTAACCCAACTACAACCCAGACCTCCTCGAGTCCAGTCTCAGCATTCCGCACATCCAGACACACACACACTCACACCCTCATCTTCCAAAGGACTGATGACAAACATAGACTTTGCCAGTTATAGAGAGAAAGAGAAAGTGGTTACACCACATATTGCACAGAAAAACCTTGTAATCATCTCTCTTCCCCCAGTTATTTTTCCATTAACAGTTGTCCTATCACCCCCAATACCATCACCACCATCACCTTTCTGTTTAGCCTCTCTCCCGTACCCTTCCTGGCTGCCTTCCCCCTCCCCAGGTCTGTTTTCCTTCCAGGTTTGACCATCTTTTCTTTATGAAAATGTATTTGGTCCTCCCTCAGCCTGGCTTCTCTATTTTGCATTGCTACCTATGGTAGTTAATTTTATGTATCAACATGACTGGGCTAAGGGACATCCAGATAGCTAGCTAAGCATTACTTCTGGGTGTGTCTGTGAGAGTGTTTCTATAAGGGCTTAGCATTTGATTGAGAGACTGAGTAAAGCAGATGGCCTTCCCCAGAGTGGCGGGCATCATACAATCTACTCAGGGGGCTCAGACTATTACCAAGAAGGTTGAATTAACTCTGCCTGACCGCTGGAGCTGGAACATTATTCTCCTCCTGTGTGCAGTGCTTCTCTGGCCTTCAGGTCCAGACTGGAATCTATGCCACTGGCTCTCCAGCACTCAGGCTTTCCAGCTATGCCAGTGGCATTCCTGGGTCTCCAACATGCAGACAGCAGATAGTGGGACTTCTCAGCCTCCATAATTGTGCGAATGTCTTATAATAAACCTCTTTCTAGAAATATAGATATATCCTATTGGTTTGATTTCTCTAGGGAATCACTCACATCCCTAACCAGCCAATTAAAGGATCTTGCCTGAAATCTCTTCTCCTTATAAAGGAAAAGAGGAAGGGGAGATTGTAAATAGCACTCAAAGATGGTCCCACCCTGGGGAGTCCACAGTTTCTTTTGTGGCTCAGATTTGGAGTTTTTGCAGAACTCAGAGTTTGCTTCAAGATGCTTGCTCTCCTTTCCTCATTAGCCAATCAGAACAAGGGGAAAAAGTGAACTCTGTTCTCTGATTGCTATCAATGTAGTTGACTTTTAGCTGGACTGAAGGCAGGGGATAAAGCATGCTATTAATTGCTGCCGTTGCAACCTTGATATTATAACCAGACGGTCATGGAAACATGGGGGGTGCCAGGAGACACAAACAATCAGAAATATCACAGTACCCTTATTTGGAACTATAATTCTGAGATTTGGAGCCATTTTACTAGTGTAAATAACAGGGTAGACATCCTATAACTGACAATCAGAGGAAAAATACTCTGTGTGCATGTGTGTATATGTGTTTATGTGTGCATGAGAGAGAAAGCGAGTGAGCAAACGAGAGCATGCATGTCCTAATGGGTGTGTGGTATGAGAAGTGGATACACTTATACTGGCATTTCTGACCACTACAACAAAGCATAGCTTAGTGCAGTGATGTAAGTCAAAACTTAAGTGTGAGACAGAATGGTGTAATCAAAGAAGGAAAAGGAGATTTTATTAAGACACACTTAACTATGTCTGTAATTATTTCCTCCCAACAATCCCTTATTAAGTCCCTTTGTGCAGATGACTAAAATGAGGCTCAGAGAAATTAGATAATCTGCCCAAGGTTATACAACTAATAAAATCTCCTTGACTCTTTTTTTTTTTTTTCTTTTTTTTTTTTTAATTTTACAGAATCAAAGAGTCTAACAGTATATCTTGTTAGATACAGTATGTCCTCATAATGTATACATTATTTCTTGTACAATGATATGAAATAATATGGGAAATATTCATGATAAATTATTAAGTGAACAGTGCAAGTTAAAAACAATAGTTTCATATTTTTTTCCCCACCCCCCCTTTCCCGAGTCAGCACCTTCAAGTGTTACCACTCCCCAAACGGTGCGCAATGCACTCATTGTGTAGGCATACCCCCATCCCCTCCCCCACCCCCCACCTCAGTCTGATGTCCAATTGGTGTCGTTTCCAGATTTGTATTTAGGTGATGATCAAGGAAACCAATTTTCTGGTGAGTACATGTGATGCTTGTTTTTCCATTCTTGGGATACTTCACTTAAGCTCATGTTCTTCTACTTTCAGGCACTGATTCCAGAGTCCTCCCTATTCACTGACAGCCTTGAATTTTGATAAGGGTACCAATTTGGGGGTGAAGAGGGAGCAGACCTTGACACTAGCTCCCCAGCAAATCCCTCCCTAACCAGTGGTCCACCATGCTTCTCCTCTCAGGGTTGATAGATCCAAGGCTAGCCACGTTGGCTCAGCCCAACCAGTTGGAAGAAGCAAGCAAGGGGCCAGCACACGCTTTCCCTCCAGCCAGCTTCTGCAGCCTAATCCTCCTCTGCCCTTCTAATGCTGGGATCAAGGCCCTCCCTTCTCCCCTGCCAGCCTCGCTGCTGAGGATAGCAGCACAGCTGGAAAAATAGATAGGTCTTTCTAACCCTCTCATGCGTGTGCCGTGGGGCCAGGTAGCTCTATAAATATGGTAATGGCTTCTCAAGCATGCCCAGACTGGAAATGAGACTGAGAGGCTGGAGAGAGGCTGTATCCACCGATAACCACTGTGGCAGCCTTGCCGGAGGAGAGAATGCATCTGAGCTTCAGGTCAAATTAACTCCCCCCCTCCACACACCCTTGAGTAGATCGCCTCTCCTCCCCCTCCTCTCTACCCCAATAATCGCCTGTACCCACCTGTTCCCTGATTACATTGATGACATCCACGGAGGGAAGGAAGCAGGCAGCAGTTCATGTTTAGTCTATTACCAGGAGGCCCAGACTTGTGATAAAAAAAGTACACCAGCAACAACACAGCTACATTGATGTGTACAATAGGGAACCAGCTTGACACTTCCCTGCCGCGGCCCTACTGAGAAAAACGACAGCTACAATAAAAAGCCGAACGCCTGCTCTGCCTAAGCAGCCACATGTTCAAAGATGCTCTGTCTGTGCCCAGCCTTTCCTCAGCTTTCCCTTCACCTGGAGACTGGATGGTAACACCCCTCTCCCCAAGAACACCCTGGAGATACAGACTGTGGAAAATGGTGAGCTGGACTCTGGAATGACTTTAGACAAAGCTCTTAACACTGCTCTAAACCTCAGTCCCTCCTTGTTCTGCCAGACGGAAATGATAATGCCTTACTCCAGGTGGTTAGATGATGATTGTGAAGTCTTGATGATGCCTCTCCTCCCCCCACCCCCACCTGCTATTGTGTGTTAGTGTGACCATCCCCTCTGGCAAGCAGTGGCTCTACCATGTGGCTTGCATTGCTTCGGCAAAGGGGTAGCACCACAGCAGAAGAGAAAAGGCTCTCGGATGTCAAAAGTTTAAGTTCAGAGGGTGCCCAAGGAAGAGGGATTGCATGCTGGGTATCATAGCCTCTTTTTGTACCATGGACCCCTTTGACATTCTGGCGATGCCTATGGACACTTTCTTAGAATAGTGCTCTTACACACATAGACCATATTACAAAATAATTTAAAGGAGTAAAATCATAACTCTAGTACAAATATAAGATGAACATGTTTCAGATTTTTTATCTGTCTTATTAAGAGATGAAAAAAATCAGTTAGGTGTTACAAATTGGTTCAAAGGGGAATTCAAAGAGCGGAAATATATGTGGGCATTCGGGGATGCTGAGATGTATGTGTTAATACATGCAAACCTTGCTTGTAAGTGGGAAGGTCTGTAAGTAGAGAGGTTGGGGATATCAATTACACCTCTAGCAGACAAATTTCACCCCTATGGACAAGAATTATTTGCATTGCTTTCAGTTTTCCCCATGTTCAAAGTTGTAAAATAGCTGAAAGGCAGTGAAAGACGAACACCGCTATAAAATCAGGTAACCAGAGGGGGCAGTAGAGGTTGTCTAGCATTTCATAGGAAGTTAAGACATTTTGTTTTTTGCTATTTCAAAGTTTTATGTTTTTCTTATAATTTTTTCCTGAAGAAATAGCTACAAACACAGAAGAAACTAATTATTTGGAAATATACTCGTTAAAATAGTTTAAAATGCTGTAATATAGTAATATTTCTACTTCTTTATTAACATTAATTAACAATATTTTAATGACAAATATAATTTTGATGGAATGATGTAGATCAACAATATGTCAGAATATCTACAATGACAATAATGTAATATGAAAATGTCTGCCATTCTATATGTGTCAAAGTCACAGGTATTGCTAAAACCAATGTGATTTGTTGCTTACATTTATAATAGAAGAAAATGATACATTTCAGTTAGAAATCAGTAAAAATAAAGACACATTTTTTTTCCTCTTCGAGTTTGTGGATCTTCAGCATCTATAAGACCGCATATTAAGAACCTCTGAGTTAGAGAAAGAATTTCCCCTAACTCCTAATGTTGAGATCAAAAATGATGACCCAAGCTGGAGAAAGAGGAAAGACGAGAAATGAAACAAACTGAGCAAGTTAGACATTATTGAGGAAGGTGGCCTTGGCTCTGTCTCCCTCAGGGGTAACTGAGGAATTAGAGGAACCCAACACAATTTAAAGACTCTGAGAACAAAGAGTAAGCATGCTTCTATTTCTTGGTCAGAAACTTAGGAGTTTCCAAGATCCCAGAGCCTGGGGCAGCCAGAACCGAGACAGTCTACCAGAGTACCCAAAAATCATGACAATGTTTTCTGGGTGGTGACACAGATGTGATGTGAAGATATGATCAACCCGAAGAGTTCTGCGTCAAGAAGATGAGGGAATTCAGCAGCAACCTGACAAACTCACGCCCTACAGTGGAATGGTGTCTTGAAATAGGAATTACATCCAGTAATGGGAGAGAAAAATAGTTCTGTGTCTTGCACATCCAAGTTTGTGGACTATATGTCACCTCTTGTTTATCTCACCTGAGAAATATCTCCCAAACCTAATACTTTCTCCTCATCCCGTGGCTGCTTGACTGATTCAAACTCCTTGCTCTGAAAGTCAAGGCCCTTCTCAATATGGCTTCATGTTCTCAGGGCTGGCCCCTTTCCCCACGTGCCCCTTCACTCCTGGTTGCTAACTGCTTTGCAAGTCACTCTGCCCTCTGATGCTTCCGTAGTGTGACCTGCACTGTATTCTCAGCCTTGAATGTCACCCCAGCTGTTATCAACCCTTAAAACTGTTCCCGAAGAAGGTTTCATTTTCCTTGGTACACACCCTTTGCTCTGGCCCAGAACACTCTCTATGCCCCACCTCCCTCCTCACCTACTAAAATCCTATTTAGCCTTTATGACTACACCCCTCTAGTGTACTTTATGGCAGCCCTTCCTGGAAGAAGTGATGTTTGAATAAATTCTGCATTTCCAACCCAAAACACTAGGGATTTATTTGACCAAGAGATGTCGGGATGTCTTGACCAGACGAATTTGTTCTTTATGTCTTCTTTTTCAATATTTCAAAGTCCAGCAGATTTCACAAAGGCATCCTGATGTCCAGTGTCTCCTAAAGATGAAAAGAGCCATATGCCACCATGAGCTACAGTTAAGTGGAGGCTGCCCCTTTAGAAAGAGCATGTGTTCTCAGGTTGACCCACATCCCAGCACTCTCACACCTGGCCCTCTCCACGCCTTACATTTCCTGCCTGACATCTGTGGCATAATAAATGCACAAATGGGGCCTAAGACTTTTGCTAGAAAATAGTTCAGACAAGAAGTATCTGCAAATCTCCCCTGGAGCCCCAGAGAATGGCACTGATTGTCACCTGTCCTCCAGGGCCCTGGCCATTTGCCTGTGTCAGTAGCAGAGGAGGGGGATGAAACCTATCCCACTATCTTTAATTAAATCACCACTCTTCAGACATTCCCTTGGTCTGCTACTTATTACCATAGCCTGGATCTCTTACCCTGGCTGCTGAATTCCAATGTGATGGATCTCAAGTCCCCTATGTGTTCCTCAACTTGCTCTTTAAGTGGAAACGTTTACATTTTGATTGCCTAATATGTTTCTATCATTTTCCATCCAGCAGGATGTCAGGACCCTGTACGGCCCTTGGTTAAGTAAACCAGTGTAGACTGCAGCTCCTTCATCATCAAGACAAAGCCCAGGTCAAACCCAATGCATCCAATAAAACTCCCAGGGCAATATAATGTGTATTTTCTTACTCACCAGGGAAACCAAGTCAGAAAGGTGCATATCTGAATTTTAGCTTCACTACTTATTACATATTTGACTATGGGCAAATTACTTGACCTCTCTGAGCTTTATCTGTAGTGTGGGCATAAAAATAGTCTGTTGCATAGGGTCCCTATGAGGTTACATGAGATAATTCTATATAAACTTTTAGACACAATGTCTAATATATAACAAGCACATTTTCAAGTTGGCTGTTGCTGTTACTATAATTGTTATTAATATTATCAGTTTCATTGCTGTTTTCATTGTTGCTATTACTATTATGGTAGAAATACTCCACAGTAGTACCTCCAATAGGATCTAAAAATGTAATTGCATAAAATGTGGGATTGCATTATTGTAAGATTTAAAAAAAGACTAGAGTAAGCCTACTATGAAGAGAAAAGAGAATTTGCTTATCATGTTATATCTGAATTCATGTTATCATGATAAGTGTTTTTCCCAGAGTTTCTCTGCAGTGCATTTATCCTGTGGAGAAGCTAGACCCGTTTGGCACCAGTTGGAGTCACAATGCAGATCAAATATCACAGAAGAGCTCTCCCTGGTCAGAGGGCATTTGGAAAAGCTAAGAGCTGTGCAAAGAGCTACGATCAATAACTTGAACCAAAGATCATAAAAAAGGATCAAGCTGGATGGAGTGTACAAGGCAATGTGACAGACAGCTTTCCCCTGGAATGGCACCTTAGGCTGGTGGAAATAAAAAGAGATAGGACCTCTGAATAAAAATAACCAAGTTGGCAGATACCCTCCCCCTGGGAGTTTGGGTGCCCCATGTTTTCATTTAGTTGGGAAGCAAACGAAGTTTTTATATGTTTGTTTTGTTTGTTTGTTTGTTTGTTATAATTTTCTTTTACAGTTAAAATTTTCCACCAAGAATTACAATCTATCCATGCAAAAGATGAGGTCACGTTAGTACAGTGAAGAGTCTTAAACAGACCAAAACGACACAAGGTAGAGTCATCTGTTTTACTTCACTATGAACCATGTAATCTCCCTAAGGGACAACTTGTTTCATGTCACTCCTTTGATCAATAAGCTTCAAGGGCCCCTGTTACTGAAAGAGCAATGTCTGAATTTCTAGGATGCCTGCATGCGGTCCAGATATGGGGAAGACAAGTGTATAAAAAGATGCAGCCGTAGCCGGCAAAACCCGTGTTGTGTTTCCTGTGTCAGTGAAAGACACCACCATCCAGTCAGTCACCCTCGTCAACAACCTGGGCATATTCCTGACTTACATCTTTTCTTCTTACACATACATTCCAACCAATAATTAATTAAGCAATTGCTGAGCTCTCATCAATGCAGTTCCTAAATGGCTTTTGAACTTGCCCACTTTGTCTATTCCACAACCACTATCATTGTCCAGGCCTGAATTATTGCAACACCCCAAATTGGGCTTTCCCATTTATCTCCCTAAATCCATCCTTCATGTGCATTTTCATGAGTGGGAAAAATTCTTATTTGTTTATGCCAGGGAAGGAACAGAGGGAGGGGAGTTCATGGCCACGAGGTAGAAAGTTTGGCTAGAGAAGAGGAAACTAATAATAACAGCCAACCTTTTATTGATGGGTTATTATATACCAGGTGCTATGCTAAATACTCTATGTTCATTTTCTCTTTCAGTCCTCTCCTCCAAAAGTTCCATGAGGTAGAAATTAAGGTTTGAAGGGTGTGGTAAGTTAAATGCAGTTGGAAATTCTTTGCTGTTCTTCCAATGAAAGATTGAATCTAATTCCCTCCCCGCCGCCCCCTCCGCCTTGAATCTAGGCCATCTTAATGACTTGCTTAACCAGGAGAATACAGCAGATGTGATAGTCTTGAAGTTTTGAGGGTAGATCATAAGAAGTCTTACTTGATACATTTTCTCTCTTGAAACCCTGAAAAACGGCATGACAAGTCCAACGCCCCTGAATCTGTCGCAGCATGAGAAACCCAAACAATGGGGAGCAGTTCTGGAGCATGAGATGCCATGAGGAGATTGACATAGGCCAAGGAGCACTGAGGCACCACCCATGTGAGTGAATAAGTCCTCTTAGAAGTGACTCCTCCACCCTACCCACTGTAGTTGACCCCATGTGGGTCCAAGATGAACTGCCACCATGATCCCTTAATTTTTGATCCACAATATTGTGTTCAAAATAGAATGCTTATTGCAAACCACTAAATTGTGGGATTTTTTTTTATTGCCACAACAGAAAACCTGAACAGAGAAGTTAACTCACTTGCTCAAAACCACATAATAGGTGTCATCAGTGAGGCTCAAATCCAGGCATCGTGATTCGAGAGTCTGTGCTCTTAAGCACAGGGCCACGCTGTATCCTTAAGTAGAGAATGCTGGTTAATAAGGTTGTGAATATCAGATGGTCCAGAGAACATGACATGTGAGCCCAGAGTGAGGAAGGGAGGAGGGGAAGACGACCAACATTCACCAAGGAGTTTCTGTGCATCGTCGTTGTGCTAGAAGTACTTCTGGTTTAATTTTTTGAAATGTCTTCTAAAGAAGACATCATTACCTCTATTTTATTTAAAAAAAGAAAAGAAAAGAAAATTGTGTTTAAGAATAATTAGCAAAACTCCAACATGAAGGAAGCCATAGATTTGGGTTTTAAACTCATGTCAAGACCCAAAGCCATTGCAACCACTGCCCTGGGTGACCGGACGGGTGAATTTAAGGAGCAGGTCCCAGTGCTGTATTTCCAGAAGGAAGACATCCAAGCCCACAAATATATACAGGCTTCAGCTCCAGGTAGGGCCTGAGCATGCTAAGGTCAGGAGTGATTTATTTCACTTCTACATCAGAAGACAAAAACTTTTAATTAAAAGAAGGGAGAAAAAACTGCCAGAGACTGAGCAGGGAGTCCACACCATCTGACAGTTTCAATTTTCACTTACAGCTTACTTTCTCCGATTGATATCCTTCCCCTGCCTGCTGAAGAGAACCATTGGCTCCCATAAATCACCTTCCAGAGTCACAGGCAACTGCCGTTTTAACCCTCGCTTTGACGGAAGCCTCGGCAACAGCAATAACAATAACAATTACTACTCATTGATCACTACCTGGGTGTCAGAAGCTCCGCAACGTGCTTGCGTCTATAATTCCATTTAACTCCCACAAAACTCTTTGACATAGGGACTATTAGTGTCCCTAATTAAAGATAACTGAACTGAGTCTTAGAAAGTCAGCCTGACTTGCTCAAAATCACAAAGCCAGTATGTGTCAGAGTTGGGATTTGAATCTCTAGTTATAGTAACACTGGAACCCAAGTTCTTGGATTATGGACTAACCATCTTTGTTAGGTTAGTTAATCCTAATAATGCTCCATACTTTTACTTTCCCGTAGTTCTTTAAATTTGTAGATACACAATAATACTATAAGTTATATACATGGGTAGTATCCCCCTCACCATTTCATAAAGACAAAAAGAAATTAACACAGAATCTTCCAGCCAAATAATCACAATAAAAATAAAATTTATATTGTGCTCACTATCAGCTACACATTGTTTTAGCTACTTTAAACACATTAGTTAATTTTTGTAACATAACATGATAATAAGCCTTATTAATATCACCCTTATTTTAGAGGTGATGGAATTGGCACACAAATGGAATTGACATCCTTAAAAAAATCACACAACTATTAAACGGAAGCACAGAAATAAGACCCATTTTTCCTGCCTCCCAGTCTAGAGTTTTCTTCACTACACCCGCAACATCTTACCACGTATCTGCCCATTCCTTGAGGAGATGGAATCATACTACCAGTGGGTGGCTTATTAGGCTGAGAGGCTTGAAGACTCGATATTGAAGCTCGGGAATCTTGAGAAGTTTAATTAAGAAGAAAGCATACTAGGGTTGGGACTGAAGTTCAAAATCTAAGGAAACACTCTCAGGAAGAACACTCACACCACTCTGATCATGAGAGTGGGCACTGCCTTAAATTTTGCCCCGAGGAAGCCTTAAATCTCTCCGCCCTACATCTGGGTTTGGAGCGTATTAGTGTTGGAATCATGAAAGGTGCCCCGTGGGGGCTGTGGTGGGAGAGATCATTAGACACATCAATTTATCATTTCTTAGCACCTATTGTATGCACAGCACTATGGGAGATGCTGGAGAGGAACCTTTCATTTGGCCATTCAACACTGATTAATCGAGTTATTTCTACTTTCCCCAGCACTGCTGATGGGAAGAGAAACCTAGTCCTCTCTCCCAAAGCAAAAGGCAGGGAACCTCTCTACAGAGTCACACACAGAGCCCCACATGACTGGCGGGGTAGAGGGAAGAGTGCGTGCAAGGTGCCTGGGGCACAGGAGAGAGCTTACCTAGATCCTTGAGCCTGAGAAGACTCTGGAAAGGAAAGGCCATGTGAGCTGGGGCCTGCATGATGTTAGGGTTCGTTAGTTGCAAACACACAGAAGGAAGCTCTAGCTAATTTAAGATGACAACAGAAAAAGACTAATAAACAAAAATTATGAGAAGAATATGTGTTTGACCCCTGGCCTTGAAAAGGGGGAGGTGGGTTGTTCCAGGGACCGGGGGAGGAGGAACACAGGGGCCGTCTCTGCAGAACAATGCCCGAGAGAGAGCTCAGCTCCAGTCACTGACCCACTGGGTGCCACTTGGCCTCTGAGAGTCCGACTTCCAGGAGGGAGGGCCTGAGTGGCCTAGCAGGTCGCCCAGGGCAGGGTCAGTTTCACAAAGGGAAATTAGGCATTCTGATCCCCAGGATGAGAACAGATGCAGGGCAGGCAAAAATGACAGCTGTTCACTGGGAAAAAATACAGAAAAACAACCACATTAGTCTCCTAGGGCTGCTGACACAAAGTGCCACTAACCAGGTGGCTTCATACAACAGAAATTTATTCTCTCACAGTTCTGGAGGCTGGGCATCTGAGATCAAGGTGTTGGCAGAGCCATGCTCCCTTCAGAAGCTCTAAGGAGGAATCCTCCATTACCTCCTCCTGGCTTCTGGTGGCTGCCAGCAATTCTTGGTGTTCCTTGGCTTGTAGCTGCATCCATCTAATTAGCCACTGCCTCTATCACTGCATGGCTTTCTTCCGTACAAGTGTGCTTCCTCTTTTCTCTCTCCTTATAAGACACGTTCGTGTAGTGCCGGAGCCTACACTGATGCAGTATGGCCTCATCTTGACTTGATTGCATCCGCAAAGACCTTATTTCTAAATAAGATCACATTCACAGGTATCAGGGGTTCGGACTTTAACATAACTTTTGAAGGAACACATTCAAGCCATAACAGCAACCAAGTAGAGAAATAGGACTATTAGTCCAGATGGAAACTTTAGAGGCATTGAAGGATGGAAAATGCTTCGGAAACAGCCAGGCAGACTGTGTGGCCAGAGACAGGTATCCCAGGGAGATGAGGCAGCTAGCGGCCAGATCGCAAGCTTCTTCAGTGCCCAACTGAGGGAGTTCAGACTTTATGTTGCAGGCAGCAGGGAGCCTGTCTGTGTCTTAGAATCGCCCCTCTGACTGCACGGTAGAGATGGATGAGAGGGAGCCCAGGAGACGGAAGACATTCATTCCAAGAGCAGCTCCCCTTCCAAGTGGCCTAGAGGTGGTTCTCTCTCCTGCTCGGCTTCAGGGACCTGCATCTAATCCCTCCATGTCCTCCCCGTGCCTCCTTTGTGTTAAATGCCCTTTACAACTCCCCACCCTGACCTCATTAACATGCATCCCTTTTCTATCTCCCTACAAGTAACCTGATTTTCCAGATTAACCCTCTCTGTCTGCTCACATTAAAAGTAACATGGATCTTTTTTCCTCTAATCTAATCTCCCTGGCCATCTATTCAGCCTCTTCCTACCACTCGTCACATTTTTTTTTTTTTTTTTTTTTTTGAGACAGGGTCTCTCTCTATAGCCCAGGCTGGGGTGCAGTGTCATCATCATAGCACACAGCAACCTCAAACTCCTGGGCTCAAGCAATCCTCCTGCCTCAGTCTCCCGAGTAGCTGGGACTATAGGAGCACACCACCACTATTTTTTTTTATAGAGACAGGGTCTCACTCTTGCTCAGGCTGGTCTCAAACCCCTGACCTCAAGTGATCCTTCCACCTTGGCCTCCCAAATCATCACGTCTCTTTGAAATGTACTTGGGAAAGTGGATATCACAAAGCAAGAAGGGAAAAGAGGAAAATACACCCCCCCAGGGGTATACATCCAATCAGCTTTGCCTTTTCTCATTTAGGTGGGTATCTGATTGAGCTCAAGTCCAAATTCAGTCTTCAGTGCCCAAAGGCTGCAGAGATGGTAAAGGTCAAATATATGCGGAGATCTTGAAAATATCATAGAGAAGCTTCCATTAAACCAGAGAACTAAAAAGGACTTAGCGTTTACGGAATATGTTCTTCATTTTATAAGTGAGGCTACTCAGGCTCCGAGGAATTTGGAAGCTCAACCTAGGTCACTCTGCGAGCAGCTCCTCATCCTTCAGATCTCGGGTTGGAGGCGACCTGCTCTCGGAGCCCCTCCTGAACCCGCCAGGCAGGAGGAGCCCTCCTTACTCCAGGCAGCCCAGGGCCAATCCTCTCCTGTCTCTTATAGCACTTGGCCAGTCCTGGGCTTCAGCCACCTCAACCTGGAGACACATGCATGCCAGCACTGCTGTGGCTCTTTGAGAAAAATTGGACACAGTCACCTTTGGTAGCCCCTTCCCCTTCCTGGGCCTCAGTTTTCCCATCTCTAAAATGAGTGGGTTGGGCTAGAACATTATCCGAGGTGTTCATGGATGTTGTATAAGAGGGGAAAGATTCCAACTTGAGATACTCCAAGTTGAAGAAAGTCAAGTGTGTTTCTGCGTTGCAAGACCACTTTTTAAAACTCTGCCCATGCTACTAGCCCTGGAAAGCTCCAAGAGAAAGTTGTTATTATTAATTCTTAGTATTATCAGTATTGTTGTCAGTAGAACCAGCATTTTACTCTCCCCACTTTATATAGAATGTATACTTTCTTATTGCTCACTAAGCACCAGACACTATTCTAAGTACATTGTAAGCATCAACTCACTTAATGACCTTAACAACATGAACTGTTGCTATAATTTTATAGATGAGGATACTAAGGCATGGAGAGGTTAAGAAATCTGCCCGAGGTCACACAGCTGGGAAGTGGGAGAAGCAGAATTCACAGGAAGGCAGGATGGATCCTAAGTCCGTGCTCTTAACCACAAGGTTATACCGTGGTATCTCCGAGGATTAGTGCTCCTCAGGGCATACACAGTAGGAAAAGTCTTCAGAATCTCTGAAGTGCTTTGAATTTCAAACTTGGAAGTTTTCATCACTGTCTTGGGAACTGCTGGACTAGCTCTGATAGTTGGCAACTGTGTATGCTGATCAACTAGCGTGACCCACCCATGGCCACGCCTCCCGATGGCCTCCTGCCTCACCTCTGGGGCTAGGCACCCTCCACACATCAGTAGGGGATTGGCCACACAAACACTTCCTCTCCTAAAAGGTTGATCCAGCCAGATCTTGCCCCATCCCCTGGCTGGCACCCCACCCCCACCACCACCCCCAGGCTGCAAAGATCCCACCAGGCCTCCTGCCTGATCACACCACCTGGGTTAGGGCACCGAGATGTGATGCCAGGACAGCCTCAGTGCAGAAAGGGAGATGTGTGTTATCTTCCTCTGACAATTCCATGCTCAGCTTGAGAGAGCAGAAGAGGGATCACCACCCCCAGCAGGAGGACACCGAGAACTCCAGCAATGTGACTGCCAACAGCTGAGGCTTCTGGGAGCTTCCTCGCTGTGCCTCCTCTTAGTGTCTTCCTCTGAATCTTTGCTCAGCTGCCCCTTTGTGTCACTAGACCCAAGACAAGAAGTGGAGTGATTTCATAACATGAAGAGTTCCAAGCTACAAGAATCTTGGGGATTATTCTACCCTGTCCCATCATGTACACACAGGGAGACTGAGGCATGTCAAGCGGAAAGGGCTTTCCCAAGTGCACTCTCTGAGTTGGTGGCAGAGTTAAGACCACAACTGAAAGGATGATTGCACAGGGTTGAAAATGTCCCGCCAAAGTGCCCGTCCACCCAGAATCTCAGAATGTGATCTCATTTGAAAAAAGGGTCTCTGTAGATGTAATCCAGTTAACAGGAGGTCATGCTGGATTAGAGTAATCGCACCTGAGCATGACATCGTGGAAGGGTGATAAGCTACGTAGAAAGAAGGATATACTACAAGATAACATCTAAAGCTGCCTTAAAATTATACGGAGACTGGATTAACAGTGATGGCTGCAAAACTCTTCAAATTTACTAAAAATCATTGAATTGTGAAATTCAGCGTAAAAATTGTAAAATCATTGAATTTTACAGCACGTAAATTATGCCTCAGTGTAGCTGTTAAAAACAAAATGGAGGAGAGGATAAAGGGAAAGAGTGATATTTAACTTGCAATGAGCTGGGCCATTTTATCTACAGGGGCTTCTAGGCCCTTCCTACAGGCCAGAAGCCAGTGAGATTCGCAAGGGCCCATGAGCCCCTGCACAGGCAGGGAGAGAAGGAAATATTGATTTCAAAACACACACACAAATGCAATCTGTAAAATAAAAATCAAGAGTTTAATCAAACATCTCTAAAATGTAACATTATGTCAACTCATCAGTGGTAGCTCCATCTTAACAGTTTAAAAAATATACATTTAATAGGGGATGTGAAGGCATTTCACAGAGTTTCCCAAAGTAAGAGTGTCCAGAGTCTACACAACCTTAAAGTGACCCTAGTTATGAACACAAGTCCTGTCCCCATGTAGGTCAGGACCTTAGTGCAGAAGTCAGCAAACTTTTTCTATGAACCCCCAAATGTCTACACCTAAGTCTCTCTGGCTTGTATTATCCCATAAGGCAAGAGGGCCTGAGGTTTAGCAGGGAAAACATGGGCTTTATCAAGATGAAGGAGATGCTGTTATACCAGTCACCTTGGGCCACTCACACAGGCTCTCTGAGCTTCAGGTTCTCCATCTATAAAATGCAGGTAATAATCATTTCCTTGGGAGAATATGCTGAAGAGGAGATAAAATTAACAGCAACAGTGGGAAGTACAGTAGACACCCAATACACAGCAGCATAGTTTACCATTGTAGGGACAATGGTGTTCATACTATGATATTTGGGTTCTGTAATTATCAATTTGAAGCAACTTAGATATTTACTGAGTGTCAACTACATACATGAATGCCATCATACATGAAACATCTCCGGGAAGTGCTCAACCATGGACACGTGTCTGGGTTCTGTTACTGAGCTATTATTGTTATCGTTCTGTATCTGGCGGGTTGGCTCCGGAGAGCCGCGCCGACGCAACACAAGACAATCTCAGTTAGGGATTCTTGGCAGGCAGGCAGAGACAGAGCCCTGCAATGAAGGCAATATAGCTCTAAATAGATAGCCAGGGGACTTTTTTTCTATATTAAACTATTGATTTTTCATAAACTAAGAGCACAAAAGGCCAGTGAAAACAATTGAATCCCAGAGCAGGACACCAAAAAAAAAAAAAAAAATTAGACAGCTCTTTGTCCCTCATTGGCCACTTTCATAAAGTGACTTCCTTTTAGAGAAAAGATAAAACTCCTGTATTTCTAGGAAATAAATGAAAGGATAAAAGGAAAGAGGGAGGAAGGAGGGAGGAAAGAAGGGAGGGAGGGAGGAAGGAGGGTACAGTGTGAGAAAAGACACTCTAAACTGGAAGACAAGAAACCTAAGTTCCAGCCTGACTCAGCCACTGAGCAAATTTCTTTTTCTTTCTTTCTTTCAGAGATCAGGAGACAAAACTTGATGCTCTTCATGTTTCGACATTCTGTGACTTCCATATCAAGGGAGGCAGGAGGAGAGACAGGAGGAAGGAAGGAAGAGGAGACTGAGTGGAGGCACAGCAGGCCCACGAGGATGCATCTGCTTGGACTCAATCCTTCTGTTTCACCTGGACCCCAAGTATGGGTCCAGAGAATGTTTCCATCGAGAGCCCTTGCCCCCAGCTGAAAGTGTATCCAGATGGTGAGGACTGAAGCTCGTCCAGTTAGGAAAGGGAACCCTGTTTAACAAAAATAAGCCAAATTATTAATATAAAATTCTGGACTTTGAGAGCGCTCTGCAAGTGTAGAGCCCCGAGGTACAAGCTGATTAGTTTCAGGAGGAATCTTCCTTACCCTGGAGTTATGCCCTGGGGTAGAATAAGTAGGGTGAGACCACTCAGGGAAGGATGTGGCTCATTTCTCTTCAAGTTTGTGCCCTCCCCCGTCTTTAAACTGAGATTTAATGGTACTCATTGGGCACCAGTTTGGCACTCTCTATGCATCGGCTTATAGAATTCTTTACCTGGGGAAGTAGAGATTGTGGTCTCCATTTTGTGGTTTTAATGTTGGGGGCAAGTCACTCCTCCAAGAACCTAGCCTAGAATCCAAGTACAAGATCATTTTCCTACCACTACCCATGCCAGTCCCATGATGTAAGTATTATTACCCACATGCAAAAGATGATCACAAAAATAATCGTATTTGATACTCCAGCTTTTGTTTTTGAAATCAGGGTAAAGAAATTGCTCCCAGAGTTCAGACCACTATCTTTTCCAGATACTGCTGCCCACCATAGCCCTGGAATAGGGGCCAGGAGCTCAGAGACCCTCAGGGATCTGGGCTACCTGCCAGATACCCTTGCGCAAGCTGGCTACACAATCATTTGCTTCCTTTCAACTTCCTCCAAGGAAGAGGATGAGCTTTTTGAGAAGTAGTATTATTGTCTAAGGAAAGTAAACATCCAGGCAGATTCAGTCTGTCTACCTTGGGCCCTACCTTACACTTTGTACCTGCTTCCGTTGGCCAGTGTCATGACTGTCTTCTTCCCTCAACTGTGACAATTCAGTCAGTCACATGTTTGCACAATGCAATTAAGGGGACATCTAAACTCTAACTCATGGTTAAATGCTGAGCTCAATTCTCACCACCCCCAGAAAGCCTTTCCTCTGCACTACAACTCTGCATGAACTCTCTTCCTTCTGACATTCCTAAGACACTCTTTCGACCTTCTTAAAAATGTATTTTACTTCTACATGTGGTCTCTGAGCCTCCTTTGAGAATAAGTTCTCTTGGTTACTGTGGCAGTAACTCTTCAAGGTGTCATTGTGGCTCTCAGTTTAGGTTACTTTAGATGCAGACCAGAAGTTAAGGATTGGAGTGCAAACAGTTTATGTATGTAGGGAAACAAACCCTACTAATAGGAGAATGGAGAAGTGAGATGAGGAAAGGAAGGAAGGCAGCCAATTAGGAGTGGGCACCTGAGGAGTGAACTCTCTATGGAAATTCTGGCAGCTGGTCTAGAGCACAGACTTCAGAATTATTCCACCCAGGGGGCCAGACAACTGGGATATTTGCATACCAATTCCTGTCAATCATTGTGCAGTGAGTCTATTTCCATTATCCTGCACGTGGCAGAGAAGTAGGTTTCAACAGAAAAAGATCTCAGGACATTGGGAGCCAGGCTAGGGGCTCTGAAGTGGTCAGGGCAAGAGGAAGGTGGAAGGACACCAACTGCATCTGCCATCTGCTGGCCTCGATACCTGACCTGTTAGAAACCTGACCTGCAGAACGGGGGTTGCTGAGCAAATGAAATGCGCATTCATCACACAGGTGAGTTGTTAGCACAGCAGGTAGCACGTGGTGAGCACCAAAAAAATGTTAGCTATCATTATTTCTTGTTACACAAACACTGGTTCTGACCCTACTTCCTGGGAGTGGGGAAACAGAGGCCAAAATATGCAGTGTCACTGTTGAAGAAATTAGACAGCTCAGTAGTAAGATGTATGTGACAGTCCTTAGGGTGGAACCCAAGGTGACAAAATTTCTCAGGTCAGCATGCCTTTCTCCTCCCAAAGGCCCTGCCCTATTCAGGATCACCGTTTGGCAAGACTGTCACCAATGAAGACAGAATCTGATGGGCAGTGGTTTCTCATCATTGTCATTTTTTCTCAGAAACGGTGGCTAATGAGTTTGCTTTGCTTATGTGGTGGGACAACTACTCTTTTTTCTCTCTTTGCATCTCAGTAAATAACAATCATACTAAGAACAAGGTGCCGGGTGCAAGCTGAACCTGTATAAATAACTTCCTGCGAGCTTTTGAGCTAGCCTCTCTGGTCTATATTTAGTTTCTCTCTTTCTATTTTTAAGCATGATTTCTAAGTATGATTTATTTAAATATAACTGACATTTAGAAAAATTTATTTTTGGGGGGTTTATTGTTTGGTGAGCTTTGACAAACATATAAGGTCATACAAACACCACTGCCCTTAAGGTATAGATATTTCCATCATCCTCAGACACCTCTGCGTCCTCCCTCGCACACACCTCTGCATTCAGTTCCCTCCTCTAGCCCCAGCGCCAGGCAACCACTGATCTGATTTCTGTTCCCATAGTTTTGCTCTTTCCAGAATGTTATTACATAAATGGAATCATACAGTATGTAGCTTTTTGCGTCTAACTTCTTCCACTCAGCATGATGCTTCTGAGATTCATGTATGTTGTTGTTTATATTAATAGTTTGTTCCTTTTTGGTGTTGAGTAGAATTCCACTGTGTAACTGCATCACAATTTGTTCATCCATTCATCAACGGATGGACACTGGGTTGTTTCCAATTTTCGATTATGGATAAGGGTACTATAATCAATCTCATACATGCAGTTGTGTGAATTTATGTTTTCATTTCTCTTGGGCAAATACCCAAGTGAGATTTCTGGGTTGTATGGTGTTATGGGCTGAATTATATACCCCCAAAATTCACATGTTGAAGCCCTAACCCCCAGTGCCTCAGAAGGTGACTATTGGAAGACAGTCAAACGCGTTTGGGGAGAGACCACAAGAGAGACTAAACCTGCTGACACCTTGCTCTTGCACGTCTAGCCTCCAGAACTATGAGAAAATAATCTTTTGTTGTTTAAGCTCCCCAATCTGTGGAATTTTATTATGGCAGCCCTAGCAAACTAATACATATAATAAGTGCATGTTTAACTTCGTAAGAAATAAAGTGATTTTCCAAAGTGGCTATACCATTTCATAATCCTATAAACAATGTTGGAGTCTCAGTTTCCCCACATCCTTTCCCACTGGTATTATTAGTCCTTCGTTCCCCATTTTAATTGGTGTGCAGTAATAACTCATTATGGCTTTAATTTATATTTCTTTAATGACTAATGAGGTTGAACGCTGTTTTTAAGTGCTTACTTAGCACCATATCTCTTCTTTGGTAAAGGGTCTGTTGAAATTCTTTGCCCATTTTTAATTGGTTTATCTTCTTATTAATGAGTTGTGAGAGTTCTTATATATTCTAGATACAAGTTCTTTATCAGATATACCTTTGCTACTATTGTGGCTTGCTTTTTTATTTTAGCTGGTATGTTTTGAAGAGCAGTAGTTTCTATGAAATCCAACTTATGATTTATTTTCTTTTGTGACTTATGCTTTTTGTGTCCAGTTGAAGAAATCTTTGCCTATCCTAAAGTTTCAAAGATTTTGTGCTCTGCTTCCCCCAACCATGCCCTAATTTTTGCAAGGGAAATTGCCCGTTGTGGAAGGCATGCAGTTGTTCAGGTCTACTGAGGATGGGGGCGCGTGAGTCTATATATTAAGGGATGAAGGAATAGAAGCTCCCCTTGGCTACTGGACCTAAAGCCATGTTCGCTTACAGCATTATCACTTAAAATGTGATATCCTGACAGCCTGTGTCTGTTTCATCTGCCTCCAGATTCGGGTATGGAATAAAGGGATCAAATGTACTGAACTCCCTCAACCACCAACATTAGATAGAGTTGGGAATGGTTGGAAGAACTAAATGAAATTTAATCTGTCAGATACAGAGATGAGGAAGGGCAGAGGGAGAGATAAGGCAATGCCTAGCTTTGGATACATTACAAACTCTGGTCTTTATTTTAAAGTCATGGAAGAGCCACCGAAGGCCTTGAAGAGAACATATCTGATTTGCATTTTAGAGAGATCATTCCGGCTTCAGCTAAGAGAATGAATTAAAGGGGAGCAGGAATGGAGAGAGAGAGACCTGTTAATTGCTCTTGATAAGAGATGGATTGATGGCTGAGACTGGGGCACACTCACTGAAAGTGGGGAGAAGTGTATTAGTTACGTTTAAGTCTCCTTAATATTTGGGAATTCTCTGAGTGCCTCTTAAACTCTAAGTCTTTAACAAAACAAGAAAAATACTAATGATTACTTTTACTGTAAAACCATCCTGGATCCTTCTGTCTTCAATGTGTTACTATTTACCACAATAGCTAATTGCACTCCAAAGTCACAGTTGCAGATGGATAATATAATAACACTCTTCCCAAAGAGAAGAACATAGATGAACTGTCAGCAGACGACCCATTTCTAATACCCTTGTGATCACTTTGAGACGAAGAGGTGGGTCTTCCCACTTTGAAGAGTTGCAAGTTGAGCAGAGTCTGCAGAAAATGTAATGTCTTTGAATTTTTAACATTTATTGAGAACTTATTATGTGCCAAACATATTTTCACATCTTAGTTCGTTTTAGCCTCATAGCAACTCTATCAATATAGCTATGATTGTCCAAATTTACAGGCTAAGAAAACTAAGACGCAGACGTGGAGTTATACGCCTTCCATCAAATTGCCACACTCACATAGAGGAAAATCACATCTTTCAGAGACACAGAACTGAAATAGCTTCACAGAATTAGCACTCTTAATGTGTCTTGGTGTTGGGAGTTTTTAAAAACGTCTTTATCAGAGTCATTCTCCTTAGGGAAACATTGTTACTTTTAAACTGAGAAAGAAAAGTAATGGGTATAAAGAAATGGTATCTCATCTAAAAGCCACCAGAAACTAACCCATAACATTGTTTTAAAATATTTAAGTAGAGAAATGGATTGGGGCTGGAAACTATGTTTTGTTAGTGAACTACACCATCCCCTGGACTTCACAAGGAAGAATATGATTTTATTAGTATCAGTGGTTAGAAAACAGGTGTGGATCCCTTTTAAAATATGAGGAACCATTATAGACTATATCTCCCCCCAAATGCACAAAACATAAAACTTAGTACATAATTTTAAGTGATTGAAAGAACCCGCTCCACTGTTCTTATTTATAAATTCCAGATTGAAACTTCAGACCCTGAAGTATTATGCAAATATAAATCAGTCTCTAGTTTTGATTACTTTGTACTGACAGTGTGATGCCGTTGAAAATTCAGTAAGAATCAGAAACCCTGGGCTCCCATCTCAGTTCTGCCAGATACCCACTGAATCACATGGATCAAGCTCAGTGGCTTACAATAATAGCATGTGTTTCTTGCACATCTGCAGGTCCGCTGGGGAATGGCCAATTTAGTCTGGACTTACCTGGAGAATATCTATTCCCCATGTCTCTCTTCTTCTTTCTGGAATCATTGGGTTATCCTAGGTATGTGTTTCTCCTGATGATGGCAGAAATTCAAGAGAGCGAGCAGGAACACGTGAGACCTCTTAATCTTCACGCACAGGACTGGCAGAGTAACATTTCTGCCAAATTCTATGGGACGAAGCAAGTTACACAGCCAAACACAGAGCAAAGAGTGAGGAAATATGCCATATTAATTTTCTATGCTGTGTAACAAATTATCACAATCAGCAGCTTAATACAGCACACATTCACGATCTCGTAGTTGCTGTGAGCCAGGCGCCTGGACGAGGCTTAGTTGTGTTCTCCGCAAGGCTGTCATTCAGGTGTCAGCCAAGGCTCCATTCTCATCTGGCGGCTCAACTGGTGATGGACCCACTTCCAAGCTCGCTCAGATTGTGCCCAAATCCGTTTCCTTGTGGCTGTAAATCCAAGGACTTTAGTTTCTTGCTCAGCCCCTAGATGCTGCCAGCAGCCTTTGCCACATGGGCTTCTCCCACAGTCCATTTATTCAATACGTACGTCGTGGCAGCTTGCTTCTTAGCCACCACCAATGGAGAGTGAGTGTGGCAGCAAGATGGGGCAGAGAACAGAGTGCGATCACATAATTACGGACTCACGGTGTAATCCTCGCCCATCACCTTTGCCATCTTCTGTTGGTTGGAAGCAAGACACAGGTCCTGCCCACACTCAGAGAGAGGGAGTCGCACAAAGGCATGAACACCAGGAGGTGGGACCTTGAGGCCACCGCACCGTCTGTCTGCCACACCCCTGCAGAGTAAGGAGCTGCCAGATCACATGGTGAAGGGTACGGGTAGGAAAAGGGCAAGAACATGAGGCCAGCAGTCAATCCACCACCGTATTACAGAGCCGCAGGAAGCAATGGAGGGGCTAGGCTTAGCAGAGGCTAAGACAGGAAGACCTCTCTACAGAGGTGATATTTGGACAGGGACATGAACAAATGAAGGAATCAGTGCTACAACAACAGTTTGGAATTTCTAGAGTTTGGGAACTGTTAAAAAAAATATGCAGAAATTGAGAGCAGGGAATATGCTCAATATATTCCCAAAAGACAGCCTAGACACCAGGTGTTTCCTAACCTTCCAATTAAATTGACTGCTTAAACTGCCATGCAGAAACCCATCTTCCAGACAAAGGGTACCAAGTGGCTAATGAGGTGAGGAGGAGATCATCAGAGGAAAGGCCAGGAGTGTATGCCTGACGGAACATTTCTCTGTCTGTGATGTGCACGGGGGCAGGGGAGAGAACACAGAAAAGAAACTGGGCTCAAGAGAGCGTCCTGAGAGACACCAAGGGCTGGAGGTCATGGCAGGTCATGGCTACGAAAGACGAGGCTTCGGGCAGCCTGTGGTGGATGACTTGGTGGAAGGCTCACGTACCAGGTTAATTGAGCTGGAGAATCTGACAGATGCTCAACTGAAGAGGCCATTTCCTATAAAAGCCAGAGCACTCAGAGAGGTCCAGTGATCCTATGTAAGCTATGTAACCTCTCCGATCACCAGGCTCTTAGTCTGTGAAATGGGAGGGTTGAGCTTAAGTCTGGGGCACAAGCAGGTGACCATGGTGCCTGCTGTGAATCTTCCAAGAGACAGAGAGATTATGATTTTTATATTTCTAGTAAGTGTGTCACCGTCTTAGTTGCGCTGACTTTTAAAATACGATTCAGGTTAAAAACTGATCAAATAGACATTGATTTGTGGCCTCTAGTAGACAGTTCCAAAAGTTCACTTCAGCTCTAGGTAAAGTGCTTAGCACAGCACTTGGCACATTGTAAAATTTCAATAAAATGATTGCTATTAATATTATCAATTATATTATTTCATGATTTTCCTCAAGATGTTAAATGCAAATGTACTTGGAGAGGAACTACATTAAAATGTCATCAGCCACTAATTTTACAGCCAATTTAGTGAATACCTATCAAGAGTCCAAGAGAGATAAAGGACCCTCGGTTTCACATGGTAGGTGACCCAATAATGTATTTTTAAATTAGTAAGCTAAGGCCCAGCTATGTAAGCCCCAAACACTGGTTAATGACTAGTAACAATGATTTATGACTTGTGTAGAGAAAAGTAAAATATACCAAGCTCACTGCCATTGATTATCTCCTATTCTCTCCGCATTGGCCCTTGGAGGTAGGAAGGAGTGACATTTTTCTCATTTTGTTTGTGGAGAAACTAGGCATCAGATAGGTCAAGGGACTTCCCCAAGGTCTCAGAGTAAGTTGTAGAATCAGCAACAATATATATGCTATTCCTTCCGACATGACTCCCCATTCCATCCACAGAAGGGTAGCCCCAAAGTCACATAGGAGTTCGTGAAAAATGCCATTTTCCAGACCCTACTCTGAACACGTGTTATTCAGTAGGATGGAAGTGTGGTCCTTCCATATAGAACCATATATATGTGTATATATATATATATATAGAGAGAGAGAGAGAGAGAGAGGAGCTATATTATTTTAAGGTTACCAAAGTGAATCTGGTAGAGAAATGATGACATTAGATTGTAAGCTCTGAGAGAGCAGGGACCACATCTGTCTGTATTGTTCAGTTGGGTGCAATGTCTGGCATGACCAGCTGATTTCATTAGATGACTGACTGAATGAATGAAATGACCACATTGCCTTAGCATTCCCTGAGAGATCAGAAATTAATTGAGGTCAGTGGACTTTGGAGAGTGGTGCAAAAACCATAAAGCCACAAAGAGAATCACTTTGTTTAAATTTAAGCTCAGCGTTGCCCCTGAATTTACTATGCAATGGAGGCTACATTAGTCTTCAGGAATCCATGGAGAGAAGCCTCCACACCCCAAGTTGCTCTCAGCCCGGTAGAGAGATAAGTTGTATACACTGATACCTAGAATATTAAGCAAACAGTAACAATGATAAGTTGCCTTAGCTGGGCATTCTCTAAGTGTGAGCACCTTGCATACACAGTATTATTTCAGAGTTCTAGAGGAGAGATGAAAAAGCTGTAGAGCTGCAGAGGAGGAAGAGATCTACTTCACCTTTTCAGGTTTACTTTGTTCACCTGCATAAATAGCAGCTCCCTCTGGGAGTGGATGGCTATTTGCAGATGTAGGAAGCAGGAGCTCTCTTGCCTTCTTTCGAAGAAGCCTGTGATGAAATATACAGTGTTCGGCAGTGCTTGCTTCCAGGTAGAGAAACTGAGGCAAAGAAATTACAATAGGGCTGGTCTTTCTAATTTTCTAATCCAGAAGGAAGGGAATTCCTTGAATCTGTGGCTCATTATTTAATCATACAAATCCTCTGATGACATCACCCCTATTCCATTTCCTAGATTGTTCATAGAGCCTTACGATTCAGCAAAAAACTTTTCTTCATCCTTAGTAATGACTCTGTGATTTATATCCTGCTTTGTTACAATAGCCTCTTAAATGCAGTTAGTATCTCCTTCTTCTTACATCCACCACTCTCTGTTCTTCTGACCAATGGACTGATAAAGTACGAATTGGAAATATCACACACCTGTAGGGTTTTTCATGGTTCCCTGTGGCCCACAGGACAAAATCAGGAGTTTACTACCTGGCCGCTGCCCCACCTGGCCTCCTCATCTTCAGCTCTTCTTCCTTCCAGTGTATACTTAGGATTCTTAACACCCAATGTGGTTAACACCCAGGTTCTTACTAAGTTTGTGTCTCCAAGGGTGAAAATTCAGGCACTATAGATAGGTCAGTGTGTGGAGGAGAATCACAAATGATGGTCGCTGCATAAACTTGGCAGATGAAGGATAAATGGTACTGGCTGACTTTTTCCCATAGCACAAGGAAGAGAAAGATCTAGCAAAATATGCACTGGGGCAAATGAATTTACAATTATATCTACAAGGCGATGATTTTTACCCCCAAGTTAGCAACAATATTTATCATGCCAAACTCAGCAGTCATCTCATAGCTCATCTTACTAAAACCACTTTGTAGAATCTGCTCCACCTGTTCTCTCTGCACACCTTAAATATATACAGTTTTTATTTGTCAATTATACCTCTGGAAAAATAAATAAATAAAAATATCCTTCCCGATACTATCCCAGTAACTTACCTTATTATTCTTCCTAGCACTTACTACTGCTATGCTGCACGAGGGCAAGTCTTTAGCCTGTTGTACTCATTGTTAAATCTCAAGTGTACAAAACAGTGTGTTGCACAAAGTATATGCTCAGTAAGTATTTGTTGCATGAGTAAGTGAAAGAACAAAACCCTAAGTCTTGGGGCATGAAGAACAGCTACACTTATTACAGAGTTCAGAGAGGTAAAAAATACTCACTGAGGCTTATGAACCAATGGTTGACTATTCAAAGAGTTCTAAAACAAAATTTCTGGCTTCTAACATCTCCTGGTCACCCAGCAAGCAAGTTTCAGATGTTAGGACTCTGAAGCTTAGCAGGTTTTCTAGCTGTGCTTCATTGCCTATTGCACTCAACCATCTTTTAAAGGCATTGCCCATCTTGCCCCTGAAGAGTTTGAGGATCAGATAAAGTAACTCTCTTCTCCTAGCCACAGTTGATCATGTCAGAGCTTTGTCCCTAATACAGGGGACACCCTTCCATTATGCCAGTGACTCAACCTGTGATTCGAGTAGCTAGCACTAAAAGATGAATTGAGCCAATAATAAGATGTTCGTGGAAGCCTGAATGAAAAGCCTCAGAAGCAAATTGCAAATACACAGGGGCAGTAGGATCCGAGAGACCCTAAGGCCGAGTTGAGACAGGTTTAAGGACCACGGCAAGTCGAAGGCCTGTGTGAGCTGAAGTTCTGGGAAACGGAAACTGTGTACCCCTCTGTGTAAGCAGAGGGGTCTGAAAGAGCAAGAGGGGCAAAGAGCAAAAGCATAGACAGATGAAGAAGACCCACGAGATAAGGAAAGTGTGAGAGAGACGGAGAGAGAGAAAAAGATAGGCAGTCAGGCACAGCCAAAGCAAACAGAGATCAAAGAGACCAAAACAGATGGACCCGTCCATTCCTGGAGCTGCCCACTTCTTCCCCTCTGAGGCTTAGTGGTCCAGTTTCCCCTGGGCTCCTGTGCACATGGAAACTTTCAACCAAAAGCTCTCTCACCCTTTTCTTCCTGAGCCAAACTGAGTTATTCTCTCTTATTTGAGACGAAAAGCACCCTGACTAAAGCATGCAGTTTCTGGAAAGGAGGTCTGTGTGTGCAGACTCCTTTACGTATGAAATAAAGCTGGCGGCCCTTTCCCTACATCCCAGGAGCAGTGGGGGTGGACTTCCTCTGAACCATCTACCATTTTAACTGTGTCCCCTCTACCACATAGGACATTTGCAGATGGAATGAGCTCAGAGATGCAGTCTGGGCTGAGAATCAGGGTGAAATAAAGTGGGGATTGGCCCTCCCCTGAAGACAGTGAGTGCCTTCAAGACAGCTTGGCTTGTTCCTCCCTGAATTCATCATGCCACATACAGAGTTGGCCCATGGTACACATGTGAGTGTTCAGACTGCTAAACAGATCTGCTTCATGAAGAACCCACAGCCCTGGCATATTTTCACTTCTTTTCTGCGGCTGCTACTGATAACAGCAATAATCATAATCATAATTACAACATCATTTATTGAGTGCCCGTCTCTGTACTAAGCACTTACATGTGCATTATCTCTCCTGACACCCTTGGTTCCTTTCATGAGTCTTCAACGACGGACAGATTTTGGTGCCCAAAATGACACTATTAGATTTACGATCTTCTTTGCAATGGCAAAATCTTCCTGTTTCCAAGAATAAAGGGCAGAGGCTTCCAGGCTCTTTCCTTTCCCAGGACCAGCCAGCCTTTAAGGCTCAGGCATTAAAACGTTAGAGAGCTCTGATCCAGGGTAATGGAATGTAGCGCTGGAAGGAGAGAAGGGGCTCTCTTTAATAAGATGACAAAATATTCTATCCAGAACTTTATTATGACTTTATTATGTTGCTCCAGAAAGCAACACCAGTTAAAATCTAATTAAAGGAGGTCGTATGGGCTTATGCAGAGTTTGTCAACCTTCATTGTGCATCCAAATCGCCTGGGAACTTTTACAAAAATGCATGCTTGGATCTGCTAGAGTTCAACAAACATATACCCTGTGACTCAGCAATTAATTCCACCCCTAGGTAGACACTCCACAGAAAGGCAAACACTATTGATAACCAAAAGATTTATACAAGAATGTCAGTATCAGCTTCATTTATAATAGACAAGAATGGGAAAGATGTCCATCAACGGCACATTGGCTAAATGAGTTGTAGTATATTCACACAACGGAATGCTCTACAGCAGCAGGAATGAAAAACTCCCACAGCACTCGACAATATTGATGAATCTCCTAGATGTGATGTGAAGCTAGACACAGAAGTATGTCAGCTGCACGACCCCATTTATATAAAATTCAAAAACAGGACAAATGAATCTCTGCTGTTTAAAGTCAGGATGAAGACAATCCTTGGGGCAGAATGGGGAGGTATCGACTGGAAGGGGGCACGAGGGGGCTCCCTGCATGCCTCTGGGTGCTGAGAACGGTCTGTTTCTTGAACTGTGTGCTACAGACATGGGTGTGTTTACTATGTGACAATATACTGTTCCTTGCTTCATTGTTTACTTTTCTGTATGTCTTGCTATAATTTATTAAAATGTTTTCCTAAAATATTACACACCTAAAATATTACACCATCACCTTCAAAGGGTGATGATTCAGGTGTTGTGAGGTGGGTGGGGCCCAGACATAGGTCATTTAAAAAAGCTCGCCAGGTGATTCTGATGTGGAGGAAACTTAAAAATTGCATAAGCTTTGGTCAGACAGGATTGGATTTGAGTCACAGTCCTGTCCATTGCTGTGACTGTCACCTTGAGCAAGTCAACCCATCTCTCTGACACTCAGTTTCCTTATTGCAAAGAGGGGATACAGATGTGTCCATCACAAGCATATCATGAAGTGTTAAATAAGACAAAATAAATCAAGTGCTTAGCCTACAGCATGGTACCAAAAAAAGTGTACAATGAGTGTTAATTATTATCATTATATAATTTTATGTAAAATTGAGGGCAAGTATTAACAGGATCTGACCCAGACCTGCTTGATTCTAAAGGCCATATGTTTATGTTTGTGTCCACATCATGTGGTATCTCAAGGACTCCAAGCCAATCCTTTCAAGGGACTTTGACCTTGTGATCAAAGAAGAGAGGCTCTGTTCTTTAATCACAGGGTGTTGATTGGTTTTGATTTCATGTTCCACGGTTATTATTGATCTGGGAAATGATTGATAGTCAATGGTTGTCACTGTCTCATCTTTGTTATAATTGCATGAAATATTTGTTAGGGTTGAGCACTTCTTACTCAGATGCATTAACAATAATTTCCCCAAATGTATTTCCTTAAAAGAGATTGAATTATTTCCAAAGGTCCTGTGCATCTCCTCTGTAGTGCAGGAAAAAGTACATCCATAAATTACTCAATTGACACAGATGGGGACCTGAATGGCAGAGCAGTCGGCTGCAAATTCTTCTTCCCAGACACGTCCTGTCTGATGGCGGGACTGGCAGAGGCTCTGGGGGTGCCACCCTGGTCACGCACGAGCATGACTGGTGCTTCCTCTGGGAGGATGAAGTGGACAGGTCGCTAATCCATGTCAGAGCTTTGGAGTCTGACAGCAATGACTAAGGCAACTGGAAATTAATTTCTCTGCTGTGATAGCTCGCTATTGCTTTGCCTATCTCTTCATGGCTGGAACAAGCTGTGAAAGGATTCAGAGTAGAGAGAGCACCTGCTAATGCTAACACAAAATTGGATACAAATTCTTGTTGCACTGTTTACTGGCCATGCACTGTTTTTTCCCCTGACCCTCGGTTTCCTCAGCTTTAAAATGGGAAGATGCTTGCTGGTCATGTATGTAAAGTTCCTGGCATGTGTATTAAACTCCTATCTGTGGAGTCTGATGCAACCTAAATCACTGGTGCTAAAAGATTTTTTAAAAGAGTTTGTCTCTGCCATTCTCAAACATCTTGATTTTCCTAAATAACAGTTATTCCCAAAATATGCCCCTTCAAATTCTTTTATTATTGTTGTTCTACCCAGTGATCAAAAACCAAGTGAATGAATAAGTTAACAACTGGAATAGCCATAGGGGACAAATTTCCTATTTTTTCAAATAGTCAACAAATCAATTATGCTGATTTTAATAGAAGTTAATTTGCATTTTTTAAGAAGTCTGATCCTAACACTAAGATCAGACTAGAGCTGAAATACCATGTGTTAAGCAAAAATTACATCTTCAGGTGGCAATAGACTGAATCAAGAAAAAAGAATAAGACATTATGCTGAAGTTTCTATTTTCAACTGTTTGTATAAAGTTTAATCTATTGGAGTGATTATTGGATCAAACATTTTGCCAAGTATTTTGTGTTTATTATCTAACATAATCTTTAAGAAGATTCTATAAGGCATGTATCATTATCCGTGCTTTACAGGTAGAGAAATTGGGAGAGTCAGAAATGTTAAATAAATCTCTTAAATTCACACAGTTAGTAGTATACTATGTAGAGTAGAAATTCAAACCCAGGTCTGCCTGAAGACAAAGTCAAGGCCATTTTCTATGAAGCTGAACTGGAGCCTTTAGCATGCGTGACCAGTATTCACTAGGTACTAGTTGAGAGCAGCAACAGCTGCTAAAGATCTTTACATTTTAATGTCATTAAGCAAGTGTAATTTCCACATGAATTGACTTCTTCAGAGGGCTCAAGACCTCAACAGCAAGTTCAGGCATTGATTTATTACTAAAACTGTATTAATCACCTATGACTGTCCCGTCTACTTCCAGGAACTGTACTTGGCACTGGGGTAAAATAATGAGGAGCCCATACCCAGACCCTGCCCCATGAAGCTTACATCCACACGTGGGGAAGAGAAGGGATGGAGATTAATTCAGGAATAGTACAAGATTATAATTCCAAACTTTGACAACTGCTGTGAAGAAAGAAAATTGGGAGATCTGATTTAGTTTCTGTGTGTGGGTTTGAAGGGGGTGTCAAGAAATATTTCCCCTGAGGACACGAGAGGAAGTGATGTTGTAGCTAAATTTGCAATGGAAGTCAAATTTAACTAGGCAAGGATTGGAGAGGGGAAGGCATTCCAGGCAGAGGTCACAGTGTTTGCAAAGATCTTGAAGGTCGTATATTTCTGATAACAAAGTCAGGCCAGTGTAGCTGGAGAGCAGAAAGGAAGCAGAAACAAGATGGATTGTGTTTTCAAAGATGGGCACGGCAGTATCTCCTATCTCAAATGCTCTTCTATAACATGATGCTGCCACTCCCCCATTAAGAGATGGAGACTAGTTCCCTGAATCCCAGTGGGCCCCATGATTGATCTGACCAATTAAATGTGGTGGATATGACAGTGGGCCATTTCAGGTGCTGCTCTGAACTGGCCTGGCAGTCCCTGCTTCTTGGCTCTTGGGAGCCAGCTTTTATGTAGAAGTGTAGCTGCCCTGAGAATATCACATGTTGGGGCCCTGAAGGATGAGACATTGTAGATGGCAACAGAAGCCAAAGCCCACTGAATTGCCAGACCCACCTCTACCCACGACCAAGAAAAATCCATGTTGGAAGTTGGTCCCCCGGACCTAGCTGCCCTAGCTGATACCAGGCAGCCCAGAGAGAAACCACCTAGCTGAGCCCTTCTCAAATTCTTGACCCCCAAATTATGAGCAAAACAAAGTAGGTATTTTAAGCCACTACGTTGTGGGATGATTGGTTTGCAGCAATCGATAACCGGAGATGTATGTGGAAATAAAACAAGACAACCCAAATGAGAAGATGCACAGGTCTTTTCTGCACATCTTTCTATAGCAAGGAAGTCAGTCAACATCACTTGTGTTTGACAGAGACTCAAAAGCAGACAGGGGAATGGGAAAGAGTTATGGAGGAAGAAAGGAAATCTTCAGGTATGCTCTGATTGGAGCTTGATGCCATGGGAAGCTAAAGATGGACATCCTATATGATTGGTTTTGGGAACAATTTGGCTTTCTCTGGTTGGTCTTGACTTGGAAGCCTTGCAAAAATTTAGGAAACTGGCAATGATTGACCCCAATCTGACCATTTGGGCCCTATTGCTGCAGACTGTGATTTGGCCTCCCAGGCTGACTGCTGTAGAGGTTGCGAGTCAGAGTTCTACAGTCAAATATGGTCTAGCCACTGTGCATTTATTTATATATTCAGCATCTCAGGCAGCATGGTGCAAGATGAGGCTGCAGGGGTAGGCACAAAGCAAATCGCACCTTCTTAAGAACTTTAAACTTCATTAAGAATATTACCACAGACATGCCAATTAGAGTTGATTTTATGCTTGGCATGTAGACACCTATATGGGAGAGAGGTGAAGAAGTTAAAGCTAGCACACAAAACACAGTCCAGAAACAATGACGACAAACAACTAGAAATAAACCAGTGAGGCAGCTGGAACCGGGGAGACGGAGCAAGAAGAGTAACATGCCTGGGCCGGGCAGCACACGATCCAGAAGTGAAGAACAATCTAAGACCCCAGCAAATGCCATCAAAGAAGGACTGCAGACCCCAGCTTGTTCTCATTAGTTTACTCATTGAACAAATGCAAACCGATCACCTCTTATAGGCCAGGGACTGCTCTAGTGCTGCAGACAGAGTGTGGAACAAAACAAACCAAGTCCCTCCTCTCATGAAATCTGTGATCTAGTGGCAAGGAGACAGATGATAAGTATGTAACAAATAAATGAGCAAACTATGAAGGACATAAAGGGTGAGGCTGGATCACAATAGACTGGAGGGTAGGGTGATGGCTTGTGTTCATTCAGAAAGGGCGATCCCGGAAGACCTTGCAAAGAGGTGGCACTAAATGAAGAGAAAGAGCCAGTGAGGGTAACTTAGGTCTAGAGAAAGGCCTAGGAAAAGAGCGCTCCAGACAGACACAGCAGCCGTGCGGGAGCCCTGAGGCAGGAAGGATCTGAGTATACTCAAGGGCCTAAGAAAATGCTGTTGTGTCTTGGGCGTTGTGCTCCTGAAGTCAGGGAATACAAAATGAGGTGAGGCAGAGGCCAGATCACACTGGGCCTTCGAGTCCCCAGTGAGGAGTCTGGACTTTATTTAAATACTATGTAAAGCTATTGGAGAGCTTTATGCTGGGGAGTCGGATGGAAGAGTGACTTGATCCAATTTATACTTTTAAAAGCTCACTTTCCTGGTCTCCCAAGAATAACCTTTAGAACACACCAGAGTGGATGTGAAATTTAGAGAACACCATAGATTCTGACCAGAGAACAGACAGGACGGAGTCCTAGAGTGCGTGGGACACTGGAGATGTCATCGAGGCAAGGGAAGATGGTGTCCCAGGTTCTAGACACAGGGTATAAGTATTACAGGAGAAATTACAAAAAATCAGCCACCAAAACCACGGCCTAGAGACAGAGGAACTCTGAATGATATAATTAAAAACACAGCTACCATTTATTCAGTATGGACAAAGTGCCAGACAATTAGATATGCTGTCTTGTTTAACCTTTACAACCACTCTCTGAGCTTAATTCTATGATCTCCACTTTACAGATGAGGAAACTGAAGCTCAGAGAGTTCAAGGGACACGTTCAAGTCTTCACAGCTTGTCAGTTCCTGTGCTGAGATTCAGACAAAACCTCCACAGCTAGTATTCTTTTTTTTTTTTTTTCATCTTATTGTTATGGGGGATACAGAATTGCAGGTTACATACGTTGCCCATGTACCGCCTTTCCCCCCAAGTCAGAGCTCCAGGCGTGTCTGTTCCCCAGATAGTGCGAGTTGCACCCATCATGTAGGTATATATCCCTCCCTTCCCCAACCCCCTTCCCGAGTCAGCACCTTCAAGCGTGACCATTCCCCAAACGGTGCGCAATGCACTCATTGTGTAGGCATACCCCCATCCCCTCCCCCCCCCACCTCAGTCTGATATCCGATTGGTGTCGTTCCCAGATGTGTATTTAGGTGATGATCAGGGAAACCAATTTTCTGGTGAGTACATGTGATGCTTGTTTTTCCATTCTTGGGATACTTCACTTAATATAATGGGTTCCAACTCTCTCCAGGAGAACCACAGAGATGTCGTATCTTCATTATTTCTTATAGCTGAATAATATTCCATGGTATACATATACCACAGCTTACTAATCCAATCATGTATTGATGGGCATTTGGGTTGTTTCCACATCTTTGCTATTGTGAATTGTGCTGCACAGCTAGTATTCTTAACCACCACACATGTTGTTTCCCTAAGCAAGGCAGACTTGATGTTTAGCTGCCTGAATATTGAAAGCAGCTTCTATAAATGCACCTATGCATGACCAAGGCCGCACGCTGCTGTGCAGAAGGCTCAGTTACAAAGACAGGATGCTTGTGGTGGCCAGGAACCAGGCAGGTCCCAGCTATCAGGCTCTTGTCTAACTTAAAAATAATCACTAAAAATGCATAAAGAACCCAAATTTGGAAACAATTGAATTTCTCAGCTGCAGCCCTTGCCTGTCTGTAGCCCCGTGTGTGCACACGCATACAGATATGCACATAGCCGCCTCTGCATGTGCCCAGAGATAGGTACGGCACGTGTGCATTCTTTTCAGTTTTGCAGAAGCAGCAGATGGATAATTGCAGCCCCTAAGTGCCTAATCTGCTCTCCGGGACACGGGCAGATTTCTGAGCCAACAAACTTAATTGAACTTTCTATTCCAGCTGGAAAAGGTTACAGAGTTGCTGCGCACACAGCACAGGCAGAATGAAAAGGTCAGCGGCTCAGTCCTCTTTGTAATGGATTGACCAAAGGCATATTGTTTTGTTTTCTTTTTCTTTCTTTCTTTCTTTTTTTTTTTTTGATTTTTTTCTTTCCATTTTTAAAAAATATTTCTCACAACCACTGGATCGTAAAACTTAATTAGCCACGCGGTGTTTCCTTCCCCCAGCATTTAAAGATGTGCATTTTATGCTGACACTGTCCATGGTCCTTAGAAAGGTTGCTTAAAGCCGGCATGTGAGAGGAGGAGATGCATTTAGTTTAAAGGTAAGTACCTGGGTGTTTAAAAGCTCCTTAAAGACATAGTAATTGACTCTCTGCAGCAGTGAATCTCAAACCTAAGCACGTGTAAGAATTACTCTGAAAACTTTTGAAAACACAGATTCCTGGTCCTGACCCCCAGAGATACTGAATCAGATCAAGGTAGAGCCTGAGAATTTGCATGTTTAATAAACTCTGAGATAACATTGATGCTACTGGTCCCAGGACCAGATGCTGAGGACTGCTACTCTACAGTCCTGTCCCAATTGCACCCTCTGGCCTTTTCTCATTGTTAAGTGGGATACAAGTGGTCTTGTAACCCAAAAATGGAAGGGATGGAACAGAAGAGAGGCATGTTCAAATGTTTGCTGGTTAGACTGCTCAGAAAGATGGGGTCCAATTTAGAGTGCTACAGTTTAAAAAATCCTTTGAAGTTGGAGTCCATCCATAGATGTATGATATAGAGGCACTGCAGTGACATTGAAGCTGAACTTTAAACAATGGGTAGAAGTATTTGAACATGCTGTGTGCTGGGGGCAGGGTGGAGGATGTTGAATCCCATAAAGAATTAGGGATTTTTTTTTTTTTTAGCTGAAAAGGAGACAATTTTTGAGAAACGTAATTTCTGTTATCAAAAACCTGAAATGCTGTCATGCAAAACAGAGATTAAGCTTTGTCACTGAAGCCCAAGGACAGAACTAGGGCTGGGGGGTGTGTTGGCCATTAGTATATCTTCTTTTTTTTTTTTTTTTTTGACAGTTCTTATTCAAATTTTATCCTGTCATAAATATCTTTTACATCAAAATTTTTTCTTATCTTCTTTTGACAAACTTCTGTTCATGTCTTTTGCCCACTTTTTAATGGAATAGTTTGTTTTTTTTTCTTGCTTATTTGTTTGAGTTTTTTGTAGATTCTGAATATTAGCCCTCTGTTATATGCATAGTTTCTGAATATTTTCTCCCATTCTGTAGCTTATTTCCTTTGCTGTGCAGAAGCCTTTTTAATTTAATTAAGTCACATTTATTTATTTTTGTTATTGCTGTATTTGCCTTTGGGGTGTTAGTCATAAATTCTTTGCCTAGGCTGATGTCTAGAGGAGTTTTTCCTGTGTTTCTGTCTAGCATTTTTATGGTTTTATGGTTTCATGCCTTACCTTTAAGTCTTTTATCAATCTCGAATTAATTTTTGTATATGATGAGAGATAGATGCCCTGTTCCCGTGATATACTACATACAATTAGTGTTCAATAAATGTCAAAATAATATATCTTTCAATTTGCTGGTCTCACTTCCCACAGGATTTCTTCAATGAGTCCCTTATGACCTCTTAGGTGGATTCTTGCAGCAGCTTTTGATATGGTCCCCTTGCTTCCCGTTTTGCCTGCCATTAAATCCATCCTTTACACAGCTGCCAGATAATCTATTAAAAATGCAAATATTACCATGTCATCCTGTGGATAAATTCATCCTCTGCTTAGTACCCTTAATTGTTTGGATAAATTCATCCTCTGCTTAATATCCCTAGCTATTTTTCCGTTGTCTCTAAAATAATTGTCACTCTCCGTTACATGGCATTCAAGGCCTCTGTGACCTAGACACCATTTATCTGACAGGTCTCCATTCTTGCTACTCTTTTCCTCCAATAAAAGTAGCTGACCTGGATTTCCTCTCATACACAGTCTGTTGCAAAGCCTCTCTGCCTTTGCTTAGCATACTCTGTCTACCTGGAATATCTACCTCTTTTTCTCCACCCAGGTAATACTTACCTATCTCTTAAGACCTAGTTCAGGGGATCTCTCTTAGAGAAAGCCCTCCCTATAATCTCAGGTTGGGATCAAATCAAAGAAGCATGCAGCCTGTTATTCTGAGATGAATGAATTTACCCTGATATCTACATATTAAGGTGGAAGGAAAAGTTTTCTCAACACAAAATGAGGTAACATATTTTCAAGAAAATACAATGGAACCTCAAGTTGTGATTATGTTGAAAAAAAAAAAAATGTCACTTGTTACCATACATACAGGAATGTCAGTGAGCCAAGTGTTTCTAGATCTTATCTTTCAAAATAATACAAAAATCCAGGTTTTTGTAGGAAACCTCATAATTTTTAAATGTTTTAAAAGTGTTTATTTTTAAATATGATGTGGCTCAAACACAATAGCTGCAGGAAAATATGGCTCATAAATTGCTATTTTGCAATCTCTGTTTGAAAGCTCGTGTCTTAGCCTGTCTGCTGTTTACCTGGCTACCTCCCCAGGCACAAGAACAAGTAAGAATGGGTCACTTATCTCTATGCCCAGGTGACGGGGGCAGGAAATAAAAGCACCAATTAGGGTTTAAGTTCACCACATACAAGTTTGGGCTCCCCTTTGCTTTCCCCATGCCTCAGTTTGCTGACCTGTCATGGGAATATTCATTTCTATCCCATGTACCTCGAAGAGTATTTGTGAAAATTAAATGAGATAATGAAAGTGAAATTGTCTCAAAAAGAACGAAACAGACGGAAAGCACTGAAACCCGAGTTTCCCACGGCAGAGGCATCTGTGCCTCTCACACTGCACTTCCTAATGGGCTAGTTCCTCCACAGGAGTAAGAATGAGGTTGTTTTCCCACAGTGGTTTCTTCTGTTTCCCACAAATACTGAGGTGTAAGAGAGGCTGGGTCACTGGGTGAAGTTAAAGATTGATTGGTAATTGGTTTCTCAATCCAGAGATCAACTGAAAGGACACATGTGCCTTTTCTTCCCACGCTGATGACTGAACTCTGGTTTAGTATGTCACATGTCCTCCTACACAGAGCTCTGCCACTCTGCAGGAACTCTGGCCAATTGTTTTTGTTTCTGTTTTCTTACTTTGGTAAAATAAAGACACAGAGGAGAAGCTACAGGGTGAGCAAGCTGCTTATACTAGAGCAGCCGCAGCTGACAGTTAACCCTGTGCACCATGGTTGAAATAGAAGACTTTGAGAGGCTGCCTTTCCGGAAGAGCTTACCAGCAGCCCAAATACTAATTGCAAAGGTGTTGAATCTATACAGCCAAGTGGTTAAAAGCATGGGTTCTGGAGCGACTCAGTCTGGGGTTAACTTTTGTGTTCTCTACTGATACTTGTGGTTAATAGATACGGTTGCAATTCTTTACTTCTCACTATATTCATGCCCTCTGCAATGTGACTCTGTCGCTCCTCCCATCAATAGGAAGAGTGTTTTTCTCACCCCCTTGAATCTGGACTGACCAATAGAATGCAACAGAAGTGATACTGTGCCAATTCCAAGTCTAAGCCTCAAGAGAACTTAAAGTCGTGGTGGCTTCCTCTTCTCCTTCTCCTTCTCCTTCTCCTTCTTCTCTCAATGCATACATACATGCACACCAAATCCTGCCACTCCCTTAGGGCAAGCCTCAGCTAACCTGTCCCATGTTGAGAGACAGGTGGGACAGTCACCTTCACCAGCCCAGCTGATAGCCAGGCAAGACAATGCCAGACATGAGAGTGGGGTCATCCCAGACCAGCCAGTCCCCAGCTGAGCTGCCATCTTATCACAGATGCATGAGTGAGCCCAGCCAAGGTTAGGAGAGCTCAGATCAGCAGAACCACCCGACTGGTAAAAGGACTTATGAGAAATAATTAATGCTTATTGCTTAAGTCACTGAGTACTGGAGGTGATTTTTCATGCAGTGGTATTTAACTAATACAGACCGTGAGTAAGTTAGAGATTTTTCTGAGTCTTGATACCTTGGTTCCTCATCTGCAAAATGGGAATAATAATATTAGCCCCACATAGAACTGTAGTAAGTGTTCCATTAATGGCTGCTCTAACTAAAATACTTCCACTTGGAAAGATTTTATTGAAGTTTCATTTATTTGACAGCATCTCATGATTCTGGTGTGTCACACCATCTGAATGCCCCCCACACAGACACTACAACCCCCTTACCCACACACAAGGACAAACAAAGGAAGCTTCCCCTAAATTCAAGGTTTCACCAAGTACTGAGCAATGATTGTATTTAGGTTGACCCTAACATCACGGGCAAGTGACTGAGAGAAAATAGGACTAAATGAAAAACATTATTGTTCTCATTACAAAACTAGGATTAGAGTTTTATGCTCTGTACTGTACCCAGTTTGATAATCAGTGACTTCAGAGATGAACCTTTTCCATCCTCTGGAAAGAAAAAGGCTCTGCCAGATATAAGGCCTTGTAACAGGGCTCCAATATATATTTTTTTGAAATTTCCAGAGAAACCTGAGAAGGAAACCACTTCTCTCATATTCTCTGTCACGAAAGGCATCGCTCTGTGCATTCCTGCCTTGCATGCTATATCCTGCCACATGTAATTCAAGAGCATAGATCTGAACAAGAGAAAGCTCTCTCTTCCTCTCTGCCTCTCCCTCACGACCCTGTTCCAGTCTCGTCTCCTCCAACGAAGTCAACTTTTTGCACAGCGGTCACCCTCTTTCTCTCTCCTCCAGAGCTAATGCCCTGCCCAGTGACCTACGAGTCACACTTTGCTATTTTAATCACGTGTGTTGCCATTTCCTCTTCCAGGCCCTTGCTGGACGTTGCCAGTGAATCGTAGAGCTTCTCTCTCCTGAATTCAGGAGTAGCCTCAGAATCCTCCATAATAACAACAGCGACAACAGCATAATAATAACAAGCGCTATGTAACACTCGCTCCCTGTGAGATAACAGGGATTTCAATAGATTGACCCCACTAGTCCTCACAACAGTTTTAGGAGGCAAGTATTCTTATCACTCTTATTTTGTAGATGAGAAAACGTAAGCGCAACAAGATGAAGTTGCTTAAGGCCATATGTGGTAAATAAACTAGAAAACTGGAATAAAGACTTGGGCAATTTGGCTGTAGAATCTGTGCTCTTAATCATTATGCTATTCTAAGAGAACATTCCAGAAAACTACTTACTAACTGTTGGAGTTTGCAGAAGTGATAAAAGTGATGAGATATCTCTGCTCTCATGATTATAGAACACCATTGCTGCAAGGTATTTTTGGAGGACACCTCATTTATCTCCCTGTGTTTACAGATGGAAGAACTGGAGTCCAGGGGAGTAAAATGATTGGCCTAGGATCGACGTATTTTGAAACTATGGCTAGTGGGAGGGTCGTTCTGGTGACCCTTGAATCTTGACGGTGTTGGTTATAACTCTCATAATAGTTACCATTTATTTATTGAGTGCTAATTACAAGTCAGATATTGTGCTAAGTGCTTGACATGCTTTCTCTCATTGCTCAGCAATGTAAAGGAATTGCCCAAGGTCACGTAGCTAATAACTGGGAGAAGTATAGATAGTGGTCTTGTTCTGGTAGCTCCAGACCTTCTGGGTTTAACTACTTTGTAACACTGGATGATACGGTCAGGCTGTGACTAAAATCATGTGACCACTTCTGATTGAGATGAAACCAGAGATTTATTGTTACTTTATAAATTCTTCCATCACTACCTGTATCCTGAGAAGTCTGAGGTTTCACCCCACTGAACTTCACAGAAAGGAATAGAATATAATTCTGAACCTGGAAGAATCAAATGTCACGTGGAGGGAAACATCTGTGGAAATGTATCAATTGCATATCTCAAAAATAATTGCAAAGGATTGGGTGAGGGGAATTTCCGTGCAATCTAGAAATTTGGAAATTGAGGTGAAATAAAATTATGTGTACCTTTTAAATTTATAGGCAGAAATCAATGGGCAAAAATGTTCCTGGAAAATTAAAGTGTAAACTCTTTGGTGTCAAGAGTCTTGATTTTGTTTTTTTTGTTTTTGCTTTTGAGACAGGGTCTCATTCTGTCGCCCAGACTGGAGCGTAGTGGCACAATTATAGCATCATAGCTCACTTTAGCCTTGAACTCCTGGGCTCCTGTGATCCTCCTCCCTTAGCCCTCTGTGTAGCTGAGACCACAGACATGTACCACCAAGCCTGCCTAAGGAGTCTTGATTTTAAGTTCTCTTTTCTGCCCTCCTATCAGACCATTGGCAAACTGTAGGTGTTAACTGAGTTCATCACTTAAAGAGCCTTAATTATATTGAAGCCCATACCTTCTTCTATAGGTGCAGGAATAAATTTAAAAAGATGTAGTGACTTTTGAAATGGAAGTCTCCTAATTCCAATCTCAGTGCACACTGCATGTAATTCACAACCACCTGAATTGAAGACAAGATAAAAGAGGAAATAAAGAGGAACTATTTCTAACCATAATCTTGTACTTAGGAGTAGTCTAGGGAGAATTAGAGGTCACCTAACCTGACTCCCCAAATGGTGCTTAATCCTCTGTCATATTTTCAAGCAAAAAATTTACCCAAACTCTCCATAAACACTAGGAATGGGGAGTTCTAGGTAAATTTAGTTAAAAGTAAGCATCAAGTAGCAAAACCTTCCAAAATCATTGGTTTTCCCTCAACTATGGCTTTCAATTCCACTTTTAGAAACCATTAAAATATATCCTCTACTAGAGTAGGCTGGGGTAATGTAAAGATATCTCCTGTAAGAAGCCTAGTTCTGAAGTTTGAGTCCCTGTACATGGATGGTTCAGTGTTTTCTATCCAATATTCTTCTCCTAGCCAGAGGCCATTATTCTTGATGGAAGAAAAGCTTACTCGGGAGAATTGCGTTCCAGATTCCACAGCCCATCGAGTCCTTGGCTTCTACCCCAACCCTGCTAATTTCAGAATTGCTTAGGAAGTGTTGAGCCATGACCACCTAGTGTCTTTAGAATCCTAAGACTACAGCCAGTTGGTGCTGGAAGGGCCCTTGGAGATAATTTGGTTCTGGCCTCTCATTTTGCAGATGGGAGACAGAAGGGTTAAGTGACTTGCCCAAGGTCACACAGCTGGTTAATGGCAGAGTTGGACCTGGACCCCAGTTCTGCAGACTCCTGGTCACATTGTCTGTCCACTCCCCCGTGCTGCCTCCGCAGGCTGCTCAGCTGTCACCAAAGCAGCTGTAGCATTTGCCGCTCAGCAATCAGCCCCTGGAAACAGATAGGGAAGCTTTCTTCCTTGTCCTTCATAGCTCTCATCTGTCATTCCCTTCCATCGAGTGCATGGGGGTGTTTCTGGTCTGATTACATCTGCGAAACCAAGGATAGCTTTTGATTGTTCTCTGTAACAGTTGCTCATACCTAGTTGAGTTTATTGTGTAACACAGTAGCCAGCTCTGTTCTATTTAAGAACAATTTTAACAAAAGATTAAATCACGATTCTCACATAAATATGAAAAGAACACATGTCAAGTATTTTATTTAACTCATGAATTAATGAGGGAACCAATAAGATGTTACAAACCACTAAAAGGAGAATTTAAAGAGCACACACAGGCAACCAGAAAGGCTGACGTAGATTTACAAATAGGTACAAAAATGGTCAATATCCACAGAGCAATAATCAATTTTATCTTCACTGCACAGATTTGCATTTCTAGGGGATACAAATAATTTGCATTACCATCAATTTTCTTCATTGTACAAAGTGGCAAAATGGCTCAAAACAGTGACATATAACCCAATGCAAAGACAATATATATGACCTGGAAAAGTAGACTGGATAGGACCTCCAATAATATTTTTATGCCCATTTTGAAGTCTTTTATAATTTTCCTGACAGCCCCAAGGGATGGTAACTTTCCCTTGATAATAGTATTTCTGAATCTCTCCAAGCAGGAGAAAAAGCGAGTCACTGCCATTCTTACCCACTCTCTCTCAGTGCCTCATCTGCACACTCCTCGCTCCTTCTGGAAACACATCACAGGGCCAGATCTCACCAGTCTTCTACGGTTTTCCTCTCACCCAGCTGTCAAGACTGTGAAGGGTCTGAACAACTGGATTCAAGTCTTCCTTTGAACTTTGTATTGCTGTGTAACCTTTGAGAAATCACTTGACCTCTCTGAACCTCAGGTTCCTCATCTGTAAAACGGTGATTGTGGTTTCTGCATCACAGAGTTTTTGTCTCCATAATTCAAATGGAGTTATGAGGTTTAGACCATGCTTTCTTGATCCGCTTTTTCAGGTACATATGTTAGAGATACACTTATGTTATTTATTAAGATGAGGGTTTATTGGAAGATGTTTAAGAGCATATGTAAGTGTGCATTAAAAAGAGAAAACACCTTAGCAGCAGCATGGTTACCTGAACACCAGTCACCCAATAATCATCATTTATAAAATACCTAACAATAAAAAGAATGTTCATCATTAAGTGTTTAACTATGTGCCACGTACTATGCTAAGTGTTTTATTGTTTAAGCCTTACTATTGCCTTTGAAGTAGGTATATAATGATCTCCACTTCATAAATTAAGAAATTAGAGTGCAGAAAGTAACCCTCCCCAAGGTCCTATGGTTAATGAATGTTCTATCCAGGTTTAAGCAATGATCTCTCATGACGGAAATACCCATAGCCTTTAACCATGCAGCACAGGCTTCTTGGAAGGTGGTTGAAAATCACTTGGCATAGTAACTTGCCTACAAGTTCCCTCTGTGATAAACTCTCTATTTATAACTCCCCCAAGAATTTCATTAGGTTATTTTGCAGCATTGAATATAAAGCATTCATATTGGACATAATTTGGGCCAGTCCCTTCAAACGGGAAACTCCACTTGTGTCTTTATTTTTTCCACAAGTATAGGATACTAGGCAATTCTACATATTCAGGGAATTCAAGAGAAGCATTAAAAATACAGACTCTGGAATCTGGCTGAGTTTGCCTCATGACCCCAACCCTTTATTAAATGTGAGTTCGTAGGCAATTTATTTAACCACTCTAAGTCACACTTTGCATATCTGCAAACTGGAGTGATAATGGTACTCACTATTTAAGGAATCAGTGAAATAATTTATGTAACCACTTGGCCAATCACTTACAAAATAGTAAATATTCAATAAATGTGGGACACCATTATAACATGAATTTTTCTATTACTGTTAACATAAAACACTACACAAGGCATAGCTACTAAAGCAAAAGCAAATTGGTTGCAGCCACGTGCCCCAGATGATGCTTGTGTAGGATGAGGCACTGAGTCTTGGTGGCCAGTCAGATATCCATTTCTTTGTAAACCATAAAATTTCATGCATATTAATAAAGTCTAATTTTTCTGACCTGAAACAACTTCAAAGTTATATCACGAAAGGTCCATAAGGTTGCAAGAGCAGAAGTGAACCTCTCAAACCAGCATAAATAAAACAATGACAAGTGTTGGAAAGCTCAGTGAGGTCACTCCCGTTACCCAGGAACAGTACCTGCATCTGATTCCCAAAAGACCAGAGCCAGAAACTAGGACACATATCTTTCTCTCTTTTTCCTGTCTGTTTCTCCACGCTTATTTGCTTCATTCTTCTCCCCTTGAGTCCATATTCCTTGGTCAGCTCTTCCATTGTGCTCAATTTCACATTTCCAGGAGAAAGAACTAGGATGGCATAGACCACCCTGTGGGTTGGTTCCCTGAGTGTATTCCCATCTCATCCAGTCAGCCTTGGCCTTAAGCAAGTGGTCAGATCATACCGTACTAGCCAGGCAAAGAGGACCACTCCTGTAGGAAAAGGGAATGTCCTGGTAGCCCAAGTGGGGTAAACTACCATACATTTTCATGTATCAACTTAGACCAACGTGAGATAAATTCTTCAAATTACCGTAAAGAGAATGGTTTTCAGGCAGAAAACAAAGGGTGGAGTCCTGAAAAGATGGGTAGATTCTCATTGTAATTCATTAATGAGCCAGTTATTTATAGCATGTCCATTTCAGAGCCTGGGGGGGATTTCTCTAGACAAACGATTACGTTCCTCCACCCAGGAAGAATTTACACATATTGTTGCCAACAGCTCTCTGGCTAAGATGCTCTATTCAGCCACTGCCTTGGGTGCTTTGGGGTGATTTTTGTAATTCAGGATTTAACTGTGTCTGGAATATACTCTCTGACATCACTATAAACCAGTGGGGAATCTTGGCTTAATAACATTTGACTGGAGGGTGGACACTAGGGAGATTTGTGATATAAATATCTAGGGGCATTACTATTAACTCCATCCATTCGATGACACAGAAAGAAATGTGATATAACTCTCCTCCCAGAGCATACATACTAGAGAAAACCATTCTGTACAAACTTATTAGAGTGCATTTATTTTGCTTATGCAAAGCTAACTTGAAGGATTGGTGCTGTATGCCGATTTTAAAAGGGTCAGCAGAGGTTTAGAAAATAATTTAAAAGATAATATAAGATGCAGAATTTTCCAAAAATGGTTGCATGGGACAGTAGATTAAGCATGGCAAAAATTCTACTCTGGTAAGGGCTTCTGTTTATAGTGGATAGGAAAGCACTGAGCTAGTTGGCAGAAGACCTGTGTTCAAGTCTCGACTCTGACACTTCCTGTACTCAGGGACTTGAGAAAGTCACTTCTGAGTTCTGTTATGTGTAATATGGGGGCAATGCCTCTGTCATGGGTTATTGTAGGAAGTGAAGCTAATAAGTTAACAAGTATTAAAGAAAAAACAGCTAACTTTCAAATAAATATCAAAAGCTTTAGATCCATTATCTCGTTTTACTTGGGGAAAATAAGGACATGGAGAAGTCAAGTGCTTGAACACCACATAATCAGTTGGTGTCATCTGTTGGTATAACTCACGTCTCTTGGCTCTTAAGTCAAAGACAACAAAAGCCACCTTTGTGACCCTCAAAACCTGCCAGCTACATGATCCCATCCATGGCAGTGTAGACTAATGTCTAAGGGGTTTGGAATCACACTTTGTCTTCAATAGTAGTACTTACAAGCTGAATTAACAGTGAGCCAGCTGTTTAATCTTTATGAACATCTATTTTCTCATCTGAAAAATAGGTAAAATAATAATAGCAAATTCATAGAGTTTCCATGAGCTGAAGCATGTACATAGCTAAATATAGTGTTTGGGATAGAGTGTGGAATAGTGTTAATTATTATGATGGAGGGGGAGGAGAAGGAAGAAGACATTCAGGGAGAAGAAAAGGGAATGATTTTTTTTTTATCACTTTAAGGTTGAAGTTAACAAATTTGTTTTCCAGGGAGGAAGAAGAAGGTAAGGTGCCACATCTCTCAAAGTTGAGTCTATCGATGTGAAAACTACATTAAAGGCTTGCATAGTATCTTGTGTCTTGGGGCAGAAGTCCACCCAGAAGCGAGTATGAAAGAGATCAGATCATGGGATGGCCCTTCTTAAAAACATCCAACTTTCTACAGAGTTATGTTAAAATTCTTTCACTTGCCTTTAATGAATGAAAATGATTTGACTTTGACCACTGCAAAATCATCCATGTTACAGTCCCGCCCCTGCTCATTCTGTCAGGTCTGGTGATCTGCTCTCAGTTCTGGTGTGCTCTTGTCGAAGAATAACAAGACACACTGATAACAAAGAAAGCAACAGGCAAAGTTTATTGAGCAAAAGCAAGATATGTTCACCATAGACAGTGAACGGGCCCCTGTTATTACAGGAGACCCCAACTGTTAACTAAAATTTCATTTTATATTGTCTGGGTTGGACCCTCCTCAGCAGGCAGGGCTTATGTGTCATTTTGATGGACAGCGCTTAGTCACATAACCTGAGTCTTACTGCACATGTGGATTTCCCATGAGCCTCTCTAAAAACCCACTGGTGGGGAGCAAAACCGCAATGCAGATTTATGCTAATGTCATGATAATTGGCCCGAGGTTACTTCTGGTCATTTTCCAGACCCTACTGTGCCTGCACTGGTTGGCTTTCTGGGGATTCCTTTTTCTGGGAATCCCAGGCCACTTCTGTGGTTAGTGCACTGCGTTCTTATTGGCAGTGTACTTCTCCTTGGTTATCTGAAGTGGGGCACTTGTCTTCCATCCACAGGAGAGCAGGAGGCCCCTCACTATCTACCTAACAATTCCAAACTAACACACTCTGTGCTACAATCGCAATAGAGTTCTATTCTCTAAACACTTCCTGTATTTTTCTAAATCCAACTGGAACCCCTTCCCAATATTTTTTGCCTATGAAAATCTTTTCTCTCAAGTCTAAGTTTAAACGCCATTTTATCATTAAAATCCTCCCTAACCAAGGTAAGTGATTCCTTACCTTGCATTATCATTCGCAATATTTCTTTACTGAGAATGTCTTACTGTGCAAGCTCATCTTTCCTTACTATGCTGTAAGATCCTTGAAGATAGAACCAACATATACTCATCTCTGTATTACTTGAAATGCATAGTATAAGGTCTTGCACATAAGAGGTGTTAAACATCTATTAAACTGAATTGAAATTTGTTTTTGAGCTTTTTGGAGAAAAATGTAAGTTTTAGGGAAGATATTAATGTAAGATTGAGTCTCTGCCCAAACGAGATGGTGAAACCTGGGAAAAACAAAGCTCCAAAGTAGTTTCTCAAAACTGAGTATCTTTTCTAGTGATTAAGTTAGCTACTACTTATTGAGCACTTACCAAGTACCAGTCACTGTCCAAAGTTACATATATAACATCTCTCAGTTAACTCTTAAAATTCAATGAGGTAGTTTCTACTATTTACCCCATGTTACAGATTAATAAGCTGAGACCCAGAGAGATTGGATGACTTGCCTGAGGTTCCATGAATAATATAAGATTGACTATGGATTTCTTCCCTGATTTCACATTTTTAATCACTATTAATACTTCATCAGAGGCAGAGCAGCCATCAGCCCACCTCAAACATCTAAGGAGGATTCTGGACCAAAGACAGCACAGTTCCTGCTGGAATGTGGCCTTCACTGGCTTCTAAATTCTATGTCCACCAACCCATAACCCTAGTGAGAATTAACCAGAAACTGCATGGACCAATCTGAGGGGAGCTTAATCAGGAGAACCAGCGCTAGAACAATAAGCATGCTACAGTGAAATTTCCCTGCTATTTTGCCCCAACAGTAGAGCATTAAGGAGCGCTGCAGGGACAGTAACACAGTTCCCATCGCCTGTTTCCTCTCTCTCTGTAATGTAGCCAGAGACTTAAATACGATTGAGTTAATCTTTGAAGAAAATAGAAAATACTGTAACAATAAAGGCCGTAACATGGTTACAAATGAGAGCTACTGCTCCCTTCTGCATTCTAAATTCCGAGGATAATTCTGCAGAGCTTCATTACCAGAGTATAATTGTGTTATAGAACTCTAAATCACCCTGCTACACTTAACTGGCAATAACATTAAGATAGCGCAGATATTCATTTTAATTAAAACATAGCCTCAAACTATTTCCCTGCTATAAGAGGCAAAACTTTCTCTCTTTTTCTCCCCCTACACAGAAACTTTCATTTGTTAGCACATCTATGGCCAGCAGTAGATAGGAGATTTAAACACAATTAGGAAATCCCACCTTCTAATCCAGAAGCAGTTAATACTTTGCTGAGGAAGATGAATAACAGGAGAGCTAGTTCTAATCTTAATTTTTTTTCTTATAAGTGAGGCACTGACAGTAGTTGTTTCAGAAAGGATGGGGTTCCCAGATAATCAGTTCAAAAGCCATGCAAATAGTAAAAAAGAAAGAAAAACCTTGGAAACCCAGCAGTCTTCAAGAGTTCTCCACTGCCTGAAGCACAGGCATTCATTCATTTTAAAAATGCTGTATTTATTGAACATCTATTTTGTGCTGTATTCTGGGGATACACATGTTGAGTAGAACTTAGCTCCTGCCCTCAAATACATGGCAAGCTAGTGAGAGAAATTGGCATATGAATAAGAAATTGCGCTGCAAAATGTTCTATGGAAGATGTGGTCCAATATCCCTGTCTTCCCTCAGAGATGGAAAATTTGGTATGGATTTGGGAGTGCATGCAGGAGTTTTCCGTACAGACAAGTGAATGATGAAAGCAGAGGAATAATATGTGCAAAAGCAGAGTTGCATGAAATAGTAAAGTCTATTCAGGAGCTTCTAAATGGTTCAGTATGGCTCCATTGTAGTATGTAAAGAGTTAAGGAAAAATGATGTCGGTCAGTCCAAGGTGTGGAGAGCCTTAAGTACATTGGAAAGAAATTGGACTTCAGTTTATAGGTGATAAACAGTTGCTGAAGAGCTCAGGGTCAGATCAGCATTGATAGAAACATGACTACAAAAGCTTTAACACACGAAGACCAGATTGTGTAGCTTTGCATTCAAGGTTTCAATTTATTAATACCTTTCCATCCACATAATGATATTAACAAAATAACAATGACCATTGGATCAGCAGCACTAGTCAACATTTCTGAATGTGCACTATGTGTCAAATGTTTGCATATAATATAATATTTAGTTCTTAAATGTTTAAGGATTAACATTCTTCAGTTTACATATAGGAAACTCAGGCACAGATAGATTGAATAAGTTTCCCACCAAGATCATCCAGATGGAATTGAGATTCAAATTCAAGTCTGTCTGATTCCAAGTCTCCTGCTCAAAATCACAATCACTCAGCAAAATTTGCAGTGTCAATCAATTATAAACAGTTGATTATAAACAAATGTAGAGCATTCTTCCTCTACATCTCCTCATACAAAAGATGATTCTGTGTATTGTTCTCTGAATATGAACCAAGCCCTTGTCATTAATCTTGCCCAAGCCCCTTGAACTCCTAGATTTTCCCAGCCTTCTCTATACATGTCTAACTCCAGTTCACACCTTTAGGTTAGTCTGAAAGTTTGCCTGTTCTAGGATATTCACCATGAGCATCAACTGTAATTTATACCTTCTACTCCATGTCAGTCTCTATTCTAGGTGTTGGTGCTACAGATGTACAAAACAAATGAGGTCCCTTTTCTAGTGGAGCTTAATTTCTAGGTTAAACAGTTAATAAGTTCCAGGGCTGGAATGGGACCCAGGCAGCCTTACTCTATCTGTAGCTTCACTACCCAATGTGATAACTGCTGGCCACATCTGTCTATTGAGCACTTTAACAAACATCTAGTCCAAACAGATTTGTACTGTCAGTGTAAAATCACACTAAATTTTGAAGGCTTAGTGCAAAAAATGGTGTAAATATCTTCTTGATTTTCTGTGTATATTGATTACATGTTGAAATGATAGTGCTTTGTATTTAATGAGTTTTAACAATTATATTATTAAAATTAATTTTACCTGTTTCTTTTTAACTTTTTTTAAATGTGGGCATGGGGAAATTAAAATTTCATGTAACTTGCATTATATTTATATTGGATGGCACAGGCCTATACTCTGTACTCCTAACCATTACGCTATATTAACTCCCTAATAAAGGAATAAATTTAGCAAGATAATTGAGGACAGTGATAGACATTATGGTGTTATTAATAACATAGTGATGTAATAGGATGTGTAAATAAGTGGGTAAGGATGGACCTGTCATTAAATATGGTGGGCCAGAAGATCTGTCGGGCAATGTGATATTTCAGCAGAAACCCAGAAAATAGGCATGCCAGGTGCAAGATAGGCCAAGAGTACAAGCTAGGCAGAGAGCTTATTGCTTCTATTAATACCACTAATTTGATAGTTACTATCTAGTTTTAAATATCTTTGTTTATAATATTTTTTTAACTTATAGAGAGCATTAAATATAGCAGAAAGTATATGGCTTTTAAAAATCACTCTGATTTTTTATCTGAACTTCAAGTACCCAATATTGGAAATTCACTTAACATCTATGGACCTCATCTGCATATATAAAATAGGAAAAACAATCTCCCTAATTTATTGCAACATTTGTGGGAAATATAGTGCAAAGAACATCTACCACAACACAAGCATGTAAATCTTACTTCACCTTCCCTTCTTCTCCAATTTAATTCTGAACTTGCACAGAACATGAAACACATGAAATGTCAACGTCCTGTGTTTTACCAGCTATCACGGACACTATCCTAGAGCCTTGCACCTGGTAGATATGCAATAAAAGAGTTAAGTCAACATTCTTTATTAAGTACATGTATTCACAACACCAGAGGATTTGGGGATATTTTTGAGCAGACCCTCATAAATTGGACACTGTCCTCAAGAAGTCTTTGTTACCAGATTCCTTTCATTTATTTAATTGCAATTCTTAAGTGCTTTTCCAATCATTCCCTTCAGTTACATTTGTAAAGCTTTTAATAGTTGACAAAGTGCTTCAACATCCATTTGATCTTCAGAGTTGCACTGCAAAGTTAGAAGATCAGGAATCATTAGAAAACTGAAGCAGGAGACAAAGTGAGCTGTCTGATAGAGCCGACCCTCTAAGTCTAGGCTCAGGGCATTTTTCACCACATTACGTTGATCCTTCTAAGTAAGAGTTTTTTGTTAAGATATTGCATTTTGAGATTCTTTTCTCAATTTTCCTATAGCCTCAACCTCAACTGTGCTCCTAGATTAGCTTCCCTATGTGTGGGTATGTTCTTATGGGCACCTAGATGAGTAGCACAGCACTCAAAAATGTGTTGAGTGATTGGGCACATTTGTTCAACCTTTGGGCAGCTCAGGGATTCTTTTACTCTCTCTTGATTGCTTTGCTAGATCCAAGTTCTAAAGTGCTGATAGGATTTGAAACTCTTCATCTTGCAGGAAAAGCACTTGCTGTCTTCCTAGAGCTTGACTATGGATGCTCTGAGATGAAAATAGACAAGGTTACAATGCCTCCAGGCTTCCAACTAGAGATTTCAAATATTTCTAATTTCTTCAATTTAGCTTCATTTAAATTTTACTGAGAGGTAATTGCACTGAATTAATATAGTTACAATTATGCTGAAATCAATCCATTAACATCTTGAAAATTCTTATTAATCTGGCAGCAATGTTATGGATAAAAACAGAAATACATCCTCTATTTGGAGTGTAGATTAATATAATAAGAATGCTGGAGTTAATTTCTCCAGGATATGAATTCCTTGAGACAAGAGACTGTGACTTCGTTTTCTGTTTTCTGGTTTTAAAGTGCTGCTTTTAGTACGTGAAGATAATATTTGCATGCAAAAGTACCTGGATCCACTTGTCCTCATTGCTATTTCATCAAAGGGAAGCTGATTTAAAGCCCAACTCACAGATCCACATTTCTGTATGCGCTTGTTTGCCTTTTAATGTCTCTTCCATAAATATTCTTGAGAAGAAGAATGTGTCGCCTTCTTTTTATCAACTTTATACCTAGCATAGTTCTTATAATTCAGTAAATATGCTCAGTAAACTGCTGATGATTGCGATGGCAACAACAATGACAGTGATGATGATTATATTAAACCACCAGTAATCGTGTTTGTCCTTTTAATATATTATATGGTGTAAAGTGGTATATGCCGCGTGAAACTTAGAATTGACACAAAATATGTTTTGAGGTTATACAAAGTACAATCTAACCATTAATTCCTTAAGCATCAAACGTGTCATTTATCTACCTCTACATTTGATAACTATTGTCCATCAACATTCATTCACTCAGTGATGATTTATAAAATATCAACTGTCCATCTGCTGGTATAGATTAGTGGCAGAAACAGACATAAACGCTGCAGTCGTGGAGCCAGCAATTTAGGGAGAGAGGGATACATGAAGGAAATAAACAGATATTAAATTTAAAATCATAACTTTTAAGTACTATGATGGAAATGGACAAAGTTTAGTAAAGGGGATATAAGGGAATAATAGAAGAATTCACTTTTGCCAAATGGGTACCCTAAATTTATTCTGGGGCTCAACCCTTTTTATGCGATCTTGAAGTGAGAGGAAGTACACAGGGTAATGCTGGGTAAGTCAGGGGGCCCAGATTCTGTAGAGATGATAGGTTTTACGTATGAAGAGCGGCCACTGGAGCATGTAAAGTAGAGGCTGACTTCGTGTGATTGCATGTCTAAGGCATTCCTCTGACTGTTCTGTGAGGAGGAGGTGTGGTGGTGGAAAGAGTAGAAAAGTCCAGGAGGGGACTGGAATGGCATACAGAAAAGATAGGTAGAATTCTATGGATCTGAAATACTTTTTATAAGTAGAAATTACAGAAAATATGAGACACGTTTGAATGTTAAAGAGAAAGCAAAGAGTTAAGGACAACTTTAAGGTTTTAGGGTTGAGCAACTGGATGGTGGTGGTCACATTTAATGAGATGGAAGACAGACAAAGTACAAGGTTCTTAGAGGTTTTGGACATGGAAAGAAGACACAGCACGTAGACAGACAAATCTGGAGTTCAGAGAGCAATCTGTGCTGGAAATTTACATTTAGGAGTTATTAGCATACAGATGACATTTAAAGCTATTAAAATGGATTGTTTTTTCCAAAGGCAAGTACATAGAGAAAGAAGGAGGATGGACCCTGGGAAGCTGCAACATTTACAGGTCAGGAAGAGGAAGAAAAACATACCAAGGAAACCAAGAAAGAGCAGCCAGAGAGAGAAGAGGTATGATGGAGCCTCTTTTTGAGAAGAGCGGATTGAACAACTTTAATTAGAACTTCTAAGAGATTGAATAGGATGTGGGCATGAAAATGACCACTGGATTTGGCAAAATTGAAGTTATCATCATTGATCTTGACAAGAGCAGCTTTGGTAGATTGTTGGGGAGACGCCAGATTGGAGTGGATTGAGGAGCGTCTGGGAGTTTGGACAGTTGGCATGAGTAGACGTTTTTGTGAATCTGGCTATGATGGCAGGATAAGAATTAGGTGTAATTGCTAAGAGGTATAAAATTCAAGAAGAAAGTGAACTGAGAGAGGGGGTGGCAGGGTCCATTTGTGTGGGTGGGAAGAAATCCCTAAGAATGAGAGGCTGATGACACAGGAGCAGGTGGATCGAGGGACAGAAAGAAGTGAGGAGGTGAGAGGAGATGGAGTCAGAGACCTGGTGGAAGGACATGGAAGGACTGGCCTCTGATGTGAATAAGGAAAGATCTTCCTCAGATGTAACAGGAGGCCAGGAGAGGAAGACAAGTACGACTGTAGATGGGTTTATATATTTGCTGGATGTTTTCTACTTTATTAATGTAGTACTGATGAACCTGAGACACAGTGGAGGGTGACTATATTCCAAAGAAAAGAAGGCATGAATGTAGTTATCTGCCTGCCTGCAGAAGCAGGACTAGAGAAACATGGAAGGGTTTGAGGTTTGAGAACTGTGGTTTTTCTCTAGCTTTTCCCAGATGCCTGTGCACAGGCACCGAGGAGGTGTTTAGGATCAGTTTCATCTAGATGTGAGATAACATCAAGGGGTGAGGAGCAAAGGCACGGAGGGTTTTTGTGATATGGTGATTAGAGTGGTGGCCTGCAGAAGCCAGAGGAGTCAACAGAAAGCACAGGTGGAGGTGTTGACGGAGAGTGTTAAAGTGTGTCAGGGGTGGGTGGGCATGGAGGGTGGGTGGCTGCACTGGAAGTTGTGAAGATAGTGTGGTTTTAAATGAGGTGGATCCAACATGTGGTGTGGCCATGTGAGTAAGTGGCTGAGACGGAGTGCGAGAAAGGTTCCTGTGAAGGAAGAAGGTCAGGAAACTGAGATATTTGGCTGCTGGATGAGTCATCCATGTGGATTTTGGCGTTTTCAAGATTGAGGATAGACAAGGGCATAGAGAGAGAGAGACTGCGACCCAAAACTAAACTGGGGAATGGTGAGAGTGTTGGTGGATCATACCAATAAGGAAACAGGAAGTAGCTCATTATTTCAGAAGACACACGCTTTTGTAGAAGGCAGGGAAGCAGCGATGGATTGGAGGAATCCAGTTGCTCCAGCTACTGGTCTGGAAGCACTTGATATGTGAGAGAAACGCTGTCCTCTCCATCGGGCCGTGGGGGATAGGACACCCTCAGGGACAGACATATTTTAGGTAGGGCAAGAGGGTGAACGGAATGTCCCCAAAATAAATAATAGATCTATCACCACAAATAGATGATAAAGGCACGAGGTGATAGATATGCTAAATAACCTGATTTGATTATTATACAACATAGATATGTATCAAAATAACAAATTATCCCCAATAAATATGTACGATTACCACATGTCAATAAAAAATAATAGACATAAAGGAGATTGTGAGTCACAGACAAGGAGTACCAGATGGCCCTGGGGAGGCATTTGGGAGGGCTGTTTTGGAGGTGGGGAGATGAGATCAGTTTAAGACACATAAAGAACTAAGGAAGAGTGACTGGCACGTAATAAATACCCTGCCCACGCCAGCTATGATTGTTCCAATTTAATGGGCATGAGATTTGGAGGAAATTGATTACCAGGTAGGACTGGATTTCTGGCAGTAATGGCCAGACCATAAATAATGTAATTCCTTAAAGTGCCTACTTACAATCTATTCACTCCATTTACCTAGGTAAAAACAGATTAGAAGTTTAGATTATAACATAAAGGAATATTTATCTTCCACAAATAAAGCATGGACAAAATTTGCCATGTTGCCTGTTCCCAAGAACAAGATATTCAAACCTAAAATACCGATGTCATTACACATTTGCATAGCCTACCAATTTACTGATTGTTGAAGCTTATTAAGATGGTATTTATTATTCCCAATATTGGTATGTCTCTCAAATGGTTACGTCGTCTCTATAAGCCTTGGTTTCCTTATATGCAAAATAAAAGCACTACCCATGTATATCACAAGATCATTGTGAGAGACAGGAAGCAATGCCCAGAAAAAGCATCAAAAATACTATACTTATATAAAGGATAATTGTTTAATATTATTATACATCTTCCTCATAGCCCGAGTATTGCCTGAGGAGGGAGTCTGCCTTTTTAATGTTATTGTAGATAAATTATCCATAGCTGTGTTTCCAGCAGCAGTTGGCAGTAAGCTAAATGCCAGTTCTTTTCCGTTTCTGCTCTCATGTGAGTGGGGCACACATCATGTGTACTGTGTGATAGATACACTTGAGAAATGCTCCCATCCAAAATCCCTTCTCTGAGCACAGGTCCCTTCCCTAATCCACTGAGGGCTTCTGATGCCAGTTTTGTCCCATGTGACTCCACTGTTGTGAAATGGGGGTGTTTCAGATGAGTTAGTGAATCTTGCTAGAACAAAGAGGCAGGATGCTGAGATATCCCAAGAAATCTACAATGGTAAAGTTCAACTGAGCCTCACAAAGGTGTGCACCCCCAGACCACAAGGCCATCAGAAATTAGGGCAGCTGCCCTCCCTGAGGTCACAGCTTCCAATTAACTTCAGTTCCCTCTTTTATTGCGGACTACCATCTCCTTGGCTTGTAAATGACTCAGGCACAGCCACCCAGCCCCAACTTAACAAGATCGTCCATTTATTATTGGAAGTTCATAGAACTAAACTAATAAGCATCTTGTTTTTTATTTTATTCTAAAATTTTAAAAAATCAGCTGGCAATGCAAATGTTAATACAAACAGTGATAAAGTGACATTGACACTTCAGTTTTTAGAGCTTTGTTCACTTTGTGGCTTTGTGGTATAGTTGTTATTAGTCCTATAGTGTGGTGGTAAAAGTGGTGAAGGCTCAAGTGTCCAACTGCTCAGGTTCAAGTCCTAGCACCATCACTTAATGGCAATTTGACATTGGGCAGGTTGGTAATGCCTTAGTTTCCACATTATAAACTGGGTAAATAATATTACCCACCTCACAGGGTTGTGGGAAGAATTATGTGTGCTAATAGTAGCTAATAGCACTGAGTTCAGTGGCTGGCACATTTAGTGCCTTACCAAGTATTATTGATAATTGTTATTCCTCAATGGCTCTGTCCATACTGTCTAGAAGGGCTCGACAGCTCACTTAATACTCTCCCAACTTTGAAGCTCTGTCTCGGGGGTGTGGGCGGGCAAGGGCAATATACATGATCTAAACTTATGTACCCCCATAATACGCTGAAATAAAAATAAATACATAAATAAATAAAACTCTCCCAATACAAGAGAGTGGAGAATAGTTTGAAAACTATGATCTTTGAGCAGAAAGGTAGACAACAAAGTAAAGTACTAGAAAGCTGCCCAAAGATTACTTAAACAGAATTACTATTCCATGATCCTAGATAATTAGAAAAAGGATAGACAGCTGTCCCTAGAGGGACCTAGCATATAATGTTTTTCCCAGGACTTGTGGCTAGAACAAGGACCCGAGTGAATCTGACCTGGGCCTGAAATAGTTGCATTTGCCTGAACCGATCATTTCAACTCTCTGAGCCACAACCGTAAAATGAAGAGATTGAACTAGATTGTTCTCGGCGATCACCTCCAGCTCCGGCACTCTGTAATCCCACGTCAAGTACTCTGTTGTGCAGTGATACAATATGGAAATTGCCAGTGCGGGTAAGTGAAACCTCGACATGAGCTGTGCAGATAGCTGGCGATTACACAATGGGAAATGTCGAGAAAATAACCTTATGGAGTGGAAAGTATTGGATTGTCTGATGATGACTTACTCTCCAATATGAAGACATAACCATGCTTGGCCGCTCAAGGGTGAAAATGTGGTAATGTGTTAAAATGTTAATGAAATTGGAATCCTCTAATAGATGTTTAGAACAGTTTAGGTTACCAAGACATGGAAGTTAGAGAGCATAGCTCATAAATCCTGATGATAAGGCCAGACTCCTCAGAACATTCAAAGCCTTTTATAGCCTGATTCCAAGTTGCCTTTTCAAACTCATCTCCCCTCACACACCCTCATAGACCCTGTGTTCAATCCATAATGAGCCATTTGACATTCTCCACACACAGCAGGCTTTTCTGTGCCATATGCACACAAATTCTGTTGCTTCCACCTCCGTATTTCACATCGCCCCACCCTACTGCCGTCATCCATTCCAAATCATCACTGTCACCTCACAGGATTACTCAGAGGGCTTCTTGCTTGGTCAACCTGACCCTAGTGTTTGTTCACGCTGATCCATTGTCCTTAGGGCCACCAGAGTATTTTTCTTAATAATGTATCCAATCATATCTGTCTTGCTCAGAATTAATTAAGGATTTTTCATTGCCTTGAAAACAAAATCCAGATTATCCAATATGGCTTGCAAGACCTTTCGTGGTCCAGCATGTAGCCACTGCTTCCGTCTTCTCCTACACCATTCACTTCCCTGCAGGTCAGACTCCAGCCTTGCTGCCAGAGTTTCACTTTCCCAGACAAGATGAATTCTCTTTTACCCTTGATCCCTCCTATGCTGGCCCCTCTGCCCGCAGCCTATTAATAATAATCTCACCAGTTCTTGCTTGACTCACTTCTACAAAAGGAGGCCTCCCCTAACCACCAAGACTAGACCAAGTCCCCTAGCTACGTGCCCTCGGGTTCTTGTACTTTTCCTGTTGTGGTGCTCCCACCTTATTGCAACTATCTGTTGGATAATGCCATTTTCTTTACTTCAATGCCCTTTAGCCGCTTTCCCTGGCCAAATTTCTACTTGTTGTCAAAGCCCAGCTCGAATGTTACCACCTTGGGAAAAGCCTTCCTGATCCCACCAGGTCACTCCTTATGCCTTCTTCAGTGCTGTCCTGCACATCCTGTCAGTCACAGCAAATTCTATTCCCCAAAAGTGGAACTCTGCTCCAGAAAACATTGCACAATGTACCACGGGCAGATATACTATTTTGTGGTGATGCAGAGAATGATGGAAATACTTCTATTCTAAAATAATTCGCCACTAAAATAAATGCCAAGGCATAACTCCAGAGTCGGGCAGAATGGGACTAGGTATTTTACACACCCACCCACACCCCTTTCTAAGATTCCAGATGCTCATTCCTGGAGAGGGCCATTACCCACAATACATGTGGGTATTTGAACTATAATTCTTCTTGCCAAGTAGCAATAATTCCACATGTTCCGTGTTTAAAGGTTTCAAGAAGACGTGGCCAAGAGCATAAATGCTACTTTCCTATCTTTCATAACGGAATGATCTTGTTGTTGCAATATTAATCAATACGTAATTTCATAGTTGGACAACTATTTTTAATGACCTAGTGTTTTGGAGACATTGTTGCAGAAGTCTTCAGATCATTCCTTGGAGGACCTGTCACCGAAAGGGCAAATTCATTTACTTGTCATAAGCAGAAGCCAAAAGCCTCATTACGCTAATTAAGGAAAGACGCATTTGGGTATTTGTTGATTGAGAGCGTGAAAGTCTCATGTCTGGACCTCAAAAGGGAATCAAATGGAGTCATCCGGTCAAAGACATGTGAGTGACATCAAAGCGGCCCCAGGTCATGTAATTGTGAAGCTGTAGGGCCCCAGGGTGACTGCCTAAATTTGGTTATTTCTCAAAGGAGGGGGCCTACCAAGACTTGGCTGTACAGGAATAACTACGGGATTTTCCAGGCCTCTTCTTCCCGTGAGTGTATTTGCCTTCAAGAATGCTATCTTCCTTCAAGTGGACTTTTCCGTGCAATATTTTGAGTCTCTGAAGACCTGAACTCTATACCCACTTTGTTTTCAGTTAGTTTCCAAAGAATGTATGGAATGCATTGGATGGTGGACAATTCTTGTGTGACTCTTATTAGTGCTGTCATCCTTTATGTATAAACTTTAAGCATCTGATATTTAGATGTGGATTAAGCAAAAAGTTATTCATTACCCATGTTCCAGGTGTCATCCTTTAACACACACCCAAATTCTCAAAATAACCCTAAAAATTATCCAAAAATGTTCTTATTTTATTAATGAGAGAACAAAACCTCAAAAAAATTAAAGTGAACTGGGATTTTAAACATAAATCTTCTCAAATCATTGCTCTTTCTACTGCACTACAACAAAATATCATTTTTTCCTTAATATTCCACCTCTCTATGCTGTAATTGACTATCTATCTACCTATCTATCTATCTATTTCCTTATCTCCTAAAGTAATTCTCTTAGATTCATCCTGATTTCCAGATGCATACATTGGCTAGACTTAAAAAAGACTTTCCAACATACTGTTCTTATCTTGTCACCCTTCTGAGAAAAAGCCATTCAGAATAACTCCTGCTCTTTAATCAGTCATATTACAAATTTTTAACACATTTTACACTTTGAAAAGTTCATGCATTAGCTCATGCTGTTCCCTGCACCTAGAATGCCCTTTTTGCTAGTAATCACTTATTGGAATATTTTACTACTCTAAGTCTATTCAAATCCTCCCGCCTTTCTCAATTCCTTTCTCAATCTCACTCTCTATGCTCTAAAAATGAGATCCCTCATGCTTTTCTCGGAATCTCCCTAGTATATATTTTGGATTTAGTCTTTGACTCTTATCTCTTTCTACCTTGCATTATATGTCTGTCTGGCTACTTTTCCTGCTAAACTTAAAACTCTTTAAGTACAAATCCAGCCTCTAACTTTCCCATTTGTGCACTGTCAGATCCCTGGATTCTCTCCCTTTTTGCTCCATTATTAATGACTCAACAAGTGATTTCTGCCCATTTGAAGCTCCAGGGAAGTGTGGCATTCCCATGCCCTGTGACCAACCCTACAAAGCAAACAGATTAGCTAAACTCCACAGAGCCAGGGTTGCTTTGCAAGGTCCCCTCAATAGTCCTGCATTTAGCCCTACATGGGAGGGGAGGCATTGCCAACCTGAAAATGAGATATCTGGATCAGTCAATGTTAGCCAAGGGCTATGATGTTGAAAATATTATTTGTGAAAAAAACACTACCCTGTAACAGCACTAAAAGCTCTGAGATTCTGAGAGGAATACCAATGTTCTGTCTTTCAGAGAAAACAGGATTTATTTTTTTCCCAACTGCAGATTTCATTGTTTTTCAAAATCAGACCTGGCTTAGTAGCTGTTAGAACACGCTCAGACAGCATCCCCAGTTCACTCTATCTGTTAGCTCACTGATGCCCGGAGAAAGACTCATGGATTTCTTCTTCCCGTCTTCCTTTTTCCTTTCTCCCTTCCTTTCTTATTTCCTTTCTTCCTCTTTTCATTTATTCCTTATATACATATTATTCTGTGTTAGATATTGGTGTGATATTTGGGTGCTATTAAGGTAGTGTTAAACTCGTATTATGACCAGGGAACTTGGGAATCTTTAAATACTGCCCCAAATCCATGATCACAAAATGTTTCACAAAATATAAAGCAAAGAGATGCTATTGTTAGTTCTAGCTTTAGCCCAAAACCCCAGTGTTGAAAACCCTCATAAGCTGGGCCCAATCATTTCTTTTTTCCTAATCTTGTTAGTCCTAAATAGTTTTAGATCAAAGCAGATTACAGGGTCTGCTCTATTTCATTACCTGTAACAGGCGAAGCCAATTCTTGAATCTTATGATGTGAGGTGAGGTGAGGAAAAGTGGGTCCAACCCACCCCTGTCATGACCAGGAAGAAGAATTAAACAATGAGGTACCACTGTAATGACTCATTTTAAAAATCACAGCCAAAAAAAAAAAACAAAAACAAAAAACAGTCTACTCAAAACAAAAGAAAACAAACAAACAACAAAAACCCAGCTCCATCAGTGAATGTACGTATGACCAATCAAGTTCAGGGGTCCTCCTCTTCAGGGATGGAGGGAAATGCTTTCATCTTGATTCATTAGGGAGAGCCCTTGAATTCTTCCCAGAGATCAATAGGCCTGCTCCGTGCCAGGCGCCATGCTAGGATCTGGAGACACAAAGATAAATAAGACCCAAGGTCTCCATCCTGGCAGAATTCTCATTCTAATGGGGAAGGCAGACAAGTAAATAAGCCCAAATCTATGTAATAAGAAATAGTTGTGGCAGAGCCAATATTGAGCTGGTGGGCACTGGTATGACTACACAGGTTGGTAAGATACTGAAAAGCTTTCATAAATACCTGTTTTCTTGAGCCCCTGAATGGCCTTTAGTCTCACCCTCACTGTCTCTGCCAACTCTCACCCCTCCCCACCTGAGACTTCAGGGTCCAGCAGGGCCCTCCAAGACCCTATTCCAGATCCACAGTTGGTAGCCAATCTGACTGGTCAGTGCTAGAGATGACCCCAGAGTGGAGCTATACACAAAGTGCTATAGGAAGAGAGAGGAGGGACAATTTCCTCCAGCTGGAGGGGTGTGAGTCTTACAAAGTATATATAGCTTCACAGAGGAGGGGACACTTGAGCCAAGTCTTGAAGATTGAGGGGGAGTTCACCAGATGGGCTTGACAGGCAAAGTATACACCATGTGTTGAGGCAAAGAAGAGAGTCCCATATGATGAAAATGGAGTCAGTTCAATGGGTCTCGGATGCAAAGTAGTCAGAGAGAGCTGCAAAAAGGGGCGATACCAGGACATAGTTCTGAGAATTAAGTCAAGGGTCTTGTGTGCCTTCCATTTGCAGGTAATAGGAAGTTTTAATGAGGATATAGCATGACAACTGCTTCTATTATTAAACAAATAATAGGAAGAACATAAGCCTTGTTCCATGTTTTCTTTCTTCTAGGATTCTTTTTTTTTTGATTGGCCCATGAAGAGAAGATAATAGTTTCGTTCTGTCTGATAAGATAGCAAAAAATCAGAACTCTTTCCCCAAATTTTTTCTGCTATGAACTGCTAGTGAACCTTCCTCCCCACTCTATTTATTGGAGAAATAAAGTCAATATGTGTATTACATATTGTGGCAGTTATTGCTTTTATTAAATCAAAGCTTTTGTCTCAGGCAAATTTATGCAGGTGCTGTAATACAAGATTTGGAGCATGATTCTCTTTTCATCTTGACAATCTCACAGACACTGGGCAGCACACAAGAACATTTGGGGAACTCAAATGTTCAACTAGATATTGCTCCCAGTGCTTCAAACAAAATGGTGCTCAGTGCTCTCCAAATTCATTAATCATTATTCCCCATCAATCTTCATCTTTCTGAAACAAAGTGTTATTCTCCCTCCAGAAGATGTAATTAATCCCTTTCTTCCCCTTGGCCATTTTAATCACTGTTCTCTAAAATAAATCCATCTTACTATCATTTTGAGAAGCAGCCAGAGTTCCAGAACCACACCTGCACACCACACAAAGGAAAACTCCATGGTCTCTGTCTCATGACCAACACTTACCAAACTTATCTTAAATTCTATTGAGTACTCACAGTGTCAGGCACTGCAGCGTAGAGGCTGAAATTCCGAACACAAAGAGGAAATGGTGCTTCCCTGACTCCCTGAGGTCTCTATACAGGAGAATCTGTAACTCTACCACCTTTCTGGTACAAGTGGTTTTTCCCAAGGATATTAACTTAAATAAATGTCTCCAGGATATAGTTTATTCGCCAAAGTGTGTTTAGTGGATTACTAGTTCTGCAGAATGTTAATAGGTCATACATAAGCAAAAGGTTTGCCTGGTCAATTACATTTGAAAATCATTGGGTAAACAGGAGTCTTTCCTGCAGGACTTCTACAAGCCTTTATTAAGCCCATGCCCATTGGGGCAATGCAACAAGGGGAACGTCTTTCAACCAGAACACCCTCTGCTGCAGTAATCTCAGGGAGAAGGAGGTTCTCCCAAGAATACATTTGATGTCAGCCCTGTTCTGGTAAGGAGTGAGCCCATCATCAAGAACATCCCTTGGAGTGTTTCCTCTAATTTTAGTTCTTTACATTTATTAATACTTACGCTGAAGTTCATCTGGCTTCTTGGGCCAACCCCTCCCACCTCGCAGGGCCTTCTTGCAGTGGGTCCTAAAACCTTGGCATTTCAGTGGCTAGAAGGGCTTGGCGGCATCACAAATGGAGACTTTACTGTGAATATACATAATTTCTACATGGTTCAACAGGATCAATTCCAGCAACTACCTTTTCTAAAAAAAAATAAAATAAATAAACAAACAAAATTGTGTGTGTGTTTGTATTGAATGCTTTATGTCAAGCTAGAAAAATTTCTATTTATTTCTACCACTGCTTTCTCTTTCTAAAGTATGAGCAATAATGCCCCCAAACTATTGTGCTCTTAGTGAAACTAAGAAAATATGTTTTATGATAACGGGATCCATAGTTCTTTGCTAAATTCTGCATTTTGATAAAATTCCACCTATCAGAATTAAGGTACAGCAGGTTACATAAATCAATATTTGGCAAATGGTATTCTATGCTGACATTTCTGTTCAGGAATTGATATTTTGCTTGGGTGATAGATATCTGCTAAATTTATTAAAAGCAGTTGACTTGTCTTAAGAGATCAGCTACTAGTGATGAATCTCTGTTCTCAAGACCAATTTTAGCAGCTTCTTGATGTGCTACTAGCCTCTTCTTGAAGGTAGTCATTAAAAAGCATAATGTCATTCATTTATTCAAAAATATTTATTGAGCACTTACTGTGTGTCTGACACCATGTTGGAGGCTTGGGGTACCATGGTAATCAAGACAGTGTGTATATCTGCTTGTGCCGAAACACAGCTGCAGAGGGTGCAGAATCCCTTACATAGAAAGAGGCTCCCACTGTGCCTCCTCCTCTCCTTTCTCTTACTTCCAGCCCAAAGCAAAGTAAATGGTATTAAAACTTCATCTCATATTTTTGTGAGGCCCGAGAAGCTGATGACAACACAGTGGGTCTGAGCGATGAACATCTTCTTGACAGACTACAGGGCAGGGAAGAACAGACTGGTGGTTCTGAATGCCACGGACAGCTCTCTTACATGTGTGCCCATAGAGAAGCAGCCTTCATGCCTGAGGAAGCTTCCACCAGCTTCTGCAAAGCACAATCATACTAATGCCAGTTAGACTTTTTAAGGGGTTGTGGTAGGTGAGATGGGATGAGGGGAGGGGGAGTTGCTAAAAAGACCTATCTTAAGAAGGAATATGTTTCCTCACAAAGCAGGCCAGTGGTTGTCTGCCTTGAACATGCATCAGAATTGCCCCGCAGGCTAAAACAGCTTCCTGGGCTTCACCCCTAGAGTTTCTGATTCAGTAGGTCTGGGGTGGGATCCTCCAAATTTACATTTTTAATAAAGTCCCATGTGCTTCAGGGTGGGAGGATGGAGGAGTTGGCTAGATTAAATAGAACTGGTAGTTTTGAGAAGTGACTCATAGTGCCAGAAGTTTTCTACGTATTGTTTCATTAAACCCACCAAACAACTGGCAGATTAGCCCGTGTCAAAGTGAAAAGCAACTCATTGACCAGGCAACCAAAAAGGGTTGTTTTCCTCTCTAAGGAGTTAAATATCATATGCTCACTATCCATGTGTGTGAGAATACAAAATGCTCTCTTGTTTATAACATAGCTATGTATTAAATGCTTCCCACTACTTTAAATAATTGGAGGAAGTTAGATTTTCTCTCTTACAGAGTCACCACTTACAACAACTTTGCTTTTGTAAGAATGAGAATTAATATATTTGATGGTTCTCTACAGAGTCCCACTCAAAGCGGATGCCATGATTATTGCTACCTAAAATTCCATAATTTTTGAGTGTTTTCTTTTTCTTTATGCTGTAAATTTCACATGTGATTAAATGTGAATCACATGTGATTTTTGTAGCCTCATTTATTTGCTACATTGCAGATGTTCAATAAACTCTGCTGAATAAGTTGATCTTTCACACACTCAAAATAGGGCACATATCTTCATGCAATTAAAGTAGCCTAAAAGTTTCCCTACCCAAAAGATTTCCTTTGTGTTTGAGGATCCCCATTAAAAACTCAATATAGTACTTGCAAGGAATTGTATTACTTCATTAACATCTTTATATCGATTACTCCAAAATGAAATGGGATCCAGGGCCCAGCTTCTACTTCTGTCTGGGAGGGCTTTGCTTTGCTAGCAATGGGGACAGGAGGGCAGATGGCTGGGTAGAGAATGCTAGGGGGGGCAGAGCGGGTTAGGGCAGGAAAGGAGAGAACACTGGGTCAAAAAAGGGCCACCTGAATGCTCAGGGCAGCCTGGCTGGAAGAAGAGGAGAGATGAGGGCTCTGGAACCAAACTGCCTGTGCTGGAGGAGATTCAAGGCAAAGTGACTGACTCTATTTTACTTTTCAAGTGCTTCATTCTTAAGATCATAGAGCTATGAGCCTGAGGGATCTTAAAAGTTCTTCTAATTAATACTTCAATATCTTTTACCAAACATCCATCAGTTACTGTGATTATATTGACTAGACCCTCTCTGAACACGTCCAAAGCTCAGGAATCCATTTCATCCAGGGACAAGCTACCTATTCGACAAAGACATTATTATTGTACCAGTGATTATTAATGCTACTAGTGTCATTTCTTGGGAACTCTGCCTCAGCCGTGGGGTGAACGATAGCAAGCACACTTTCTCATTTAACCCTCATAACCGCAAGGCGGGTATGAGCAGCTTGACTTACAGATCAGCAAACTCAGGCTCACAGTTTGGTTGACACGGGGTATCTGGAGTCACAGTGCTTAGGGTCAAGTCTCAACTCTACCAATGACAAGCTGCTCAACCTTGGGGTGAATCATATGAATTCTAAGCATCTGTTTTATCATCTGTAAAATGGAGGTAATCGTCATCTCAGTGGGAAGATTCCATAAGAAAACGTAGGTAACGTGACTATCAGAGTGCCCAGCGCATAGGAAGCCCCCGATTCTCAGGTCAGAGAACACCAGTAGCATAACAGAGGCCACAGACGTCAGGACAGGCAAAAACTAGATCTCAAACCCAGCACCTTTGACCCTGAACCGATGCTCCAAATGTCCTCCTGTCCTGCCTCCCTTTCCCAGTGTACACCCGACAGTGCTGTTCTGTACCCTCAAAAGATGACTTTTCACAGGTCACCGCTTCCCATGTAATACAAAGAGGCTTTACGAAGGAAGAGGTATCTGGGAAAGAAGGTGATGTAAAGATTGAGTCTCATGACCATCAAACTGAAATGGTAATTTCTCACCCATCCTGGTCCTTGCAGGGACTCAAAGGGAAATCCTATTTCCCCCACAAAGGCCATCATTGGGAAAGTCAATCCTTTACCTTCACAAATCACCCTTCAGACTCTGTCCTTAAATGTCACAGAAATCAGTGTGTGCTCAGACCATAAACCTCACTCGCCCCCAACCTTTCCCGGAAAGTGCCTGGGATTGCACCTCAGGCCTTCTGCCTAAACTCCATCGTGGAGAAGAAACCAACCTTCCTTTGGTGAAGAATCACCTGGCAGGGAGGACAGCAGGAGCAGGTAGTCAAATGACTTTGTGAATGACAGGCTGAATTTCTGGGGACAGGACAGAGAAAGGAAATATAGCTTGCCTAGAAACTCCTGGACTTCAGATTTAATTATCAGATTATTCTTGGAGAATGAAATACATAATGTCTGATACAAGTTCACAAGCTGATAAATATTTAATAGACAAATAATGAATCTTGGTATAAATATTTAATGGGGCAATAACAAGGTATAAGAGGAGAGAGGGGCTGTGCTGAGGGAAGGAGACTCTAGGAAGACAATTGAGTTTGAACTTGAGTGGGGACAGGTCCAAGAAGTATCAATCTTTCTGAGGGGAGGCTGGATTTGCTTTGAAATCAGGTTGGTTGCATCAATAAAAGAAGAGATGGGCTGCTTTTTCAAAACGTGAATTGCTGTGGAAATGACTGGAAGTAGTATTTTTATTATCTTACTCATTATTTATTTGAAAGACAGCATTAGATTATTTACTTAGAAGATACTGACTATCAGGGGAGTTAATGTAAACAAAATAAAAATCTAGGTGGGATGAGATGAACATTCCTTGGAGAGGTCACAATTATTTTTACAGGTGTATCGACTTGGGAGAGGGTAGTCTATTAAAAAAAGAGAAGTAGATGGTACAGTTCTCTGGAAAGTTCTGAGACAGCTTTCATTTATCTTGAACCCATCCTGTGGCCAAGATTATGTAAGTGCTGGGACCATGAAGCGAATAAGAATAGATGTGGTCCTGCGATTACAAAGCTCATCATTGGCCAGTAGAGATTATAACTCAGAAATTACTCTTAGTGTGATTATGAATAGGACAGGTACAGGAAAGAGCTAGGGAAGCATGGGGATAAATCATGGAAGACTTCCTGGAGGAAACGTCTTCCAAGTCATGCCCTAAAACATGATTTGCTGACATTGTAATCACCTGTTTATTTATGTGGCTCTTCTCATTCAATGGAAAGCCCCATGAAGAGAGAGACCTAGGGGCATAAAAAGAGAATCCACATGGTAACAATTAAAAGGGTCTTGAATGTCAAGTTAAGGGATTTTAATTTGAATTAATAAATGGTTGTTAGAGCCAGCATACCCTTGTAATGGGAAATGCTGTGTGTGTATGTGCACATATGTTTCCAGCCCTTGGGAAACTATGTCCTTTCAGTTGTATGAGGGATAGAGCAGGTAGAAAGCAGAGCAGAGTGCCTCTTCCTGGAGTTCCTTGAAGAACGTAGAAACAGGAACCAAAAATAGACTTAAGCCCCCTTTGCTCCCTGTCTCTTTCTACCATCTGTCAGCCCCTCTCCCCTAGAGAGAGGCTAAGGCTGACAGCAGAAGAGTGGGTGGGGGAGTCTTATTTTTTTTCTGCCAGGCTGGGTTATTAATTAGCTTCCTGGAAGGTAGAAGACCACACTTTAGTCTTCTCACTTGACAAATATTGCACTAGAGAGGGCTAACAGCCCACCCAAGGTCACCCAGACCTTCATAATTGAGGCAGAGCCAAATTCCAGGGCCACCTGGAAGTCTCTGCACACTTTTAACCATACCACTGTCCAAGTCTCCTCTCTTAAGGCGGTGGGATGGTGTATGTTTTGAAGAGGTGAACCAGGGAGATCTCCGTGGTGCTTTTTCCCTGCTTCTTGGTAAGCCTTACTTCCTAACCTCCTTCCCAAGGATGAGCCGCAGTCCTCACATGAACTCAGCAGCAGATGCTGTTTACTTCAAGCAGCACAATTCTCTGTCCAACCCCTCATGCACAACAGGCAACCGAGCCTTCTGTCTCTGGGGCCGCAGGACCCCAGGGAGACAGGCGGACGGGTGGATGCCCTGCCTCCCTCTCTGGAGGCCTGTTATTAATACCATCTTCCTAATTTTTCCCACTCAGTCTTGAGCTTGAGCTAGGACGTGGCAAGAGGAGATGGGGAGCAGTACAGGAGTACCCAGAATGTTCTCTGCTCTGGACCAGAACCTTGATCCTCTTTCACCTCCCAGAGGACTGACAGCACCACCACCAGGAGGTATCTGGGCTCCACCCACACTTTTCACCTGGGGAGGCTAGGGTGGAGCTCTCGCTTTCCCCTTCATTGCTTTCCAGTACCAGTTAAACTCCCAAGGCTTATCCACACTCACTGGAGTCCACACAGTCTCCTGGAGGATCGGAATCTGAGAAGGACACCATACATCACGCCACAACCCCCTCTGTAAACATGAGTACTCCCCAAACGCCTACTGAGCAGCTAGTGTGGGCACTGCACCCACTGCCAGGACAGCAAGGGCTCCCTCCCCTGCATAAGACTTCCTAAGAGGGGAAGATAGGCATTAAATGAAATTACTATTATTACAACTAACTAAATACAGTGCAACTGAAACACAAAGAGACAACTGGTGTCTCTGGTGTCCTAGAGTAAGTTTGTAACAGAGCCAGGACTTAGGCCTGTTGTCTGTGACAATATCTGCGATAACTTAGGCTAATACCTGGAGGAAGACTCACAACCACCCACCCCAGGAATTCCCTGAGTCTAGTTCCTCTACCTGTAGTCGTGAACCATGAGAAAGTTCAAAATCCACCCTCTTGTGTGCCGATCACATATTCAGTGATGAAACCAAAGATTCCAGACCTTCCTCCCCAACTGCTTCTCAGGGTATGTGATAACTTAGGCTAATACTTGGAGGAAGACTCACAACCACCCACCCCAGGAATTCCCTGAGTCTAGTTCCTCTACCTGTAGTCGTGAACCATAAAAAGTTCAAAATCCACCCTCATGCTTGCCGATCACATATTCAGTGATGAAACCAAAGATTCCAGACCTTCCTCCCTGGCTGCTTCTCAGGGTAGGCCAAGGACCAGGGAGTCTTCTCTGGTGGACATGCCCGACAAATGTCCGGTCTCTTAGTAGTGAGGAGCTTGAAAGGTCCTAAATCTATTGAAATGTTCATGCCTTTTTCTTCTTTTAATAGCAGCAATCTGTTTTCCAAGAGAAATCATAAGTAGAACACCAATCTGTAGAGTTGGCCAATGCTGAGCTGTCTTGATTTAATTGGGGAGGGGGGGGTACAGGCTTCGAAGGTCATGTCTATCCAACCCCCTTTCCTTGGGGGACACTCTTTGAGGAACTTCAGGACCTAAGGATCATAGTCCGAAAATTGCTGATCTGATCTAACTCCTCATTTTATGGAAGCAGCTGTGCTGTGTGCCCAGGTATAACCTCTTGCAAATGCCTTGTCATCCTGGGTCTGTAGACCCACCTGTGAAATGAGGATGGATTTGCTTACATTCATTCTACAGGGTTCTTGGGGGGCCCGATGAGGTCCCAAATATCAAAACTGTCTGCTAACTGCTATGCATATCTGTGAGGGAGCACAGTGGTATTCAAATGCCAGTTCCACCACGTGTAGCTGTGTGAATGAATCTCTCTAGACCAGTTTCTCCACCTGTAAAATGGGAACAGTAATAGTACCTGTTTCCCAGCCTGGTCGTGAGGCTTAAGAGAGATAATGTGTATAACATGTTTCATCTAATGGCCTGCGCTGCAGGAAGTGCTCAAAAACGTTTGTTTTCAATCGCATCTTCTCATCACCATCATCATCTTTATTTTATTGTTATTCATTTTGAGAAGACTGACCCAGCTCTCCACCTTCCCCTGGACACAAACCTGGAATAACGTAGCCCCAGAACATGATGGAAGCCATCTGTGATAACAAGGGGACATTCAGCCTGTAAAGGAGGCCAACACAAAATGAGTCTAGTTGAGACATGGAGGGAGAGATTCTGATGATATTCTTGGACACCTGTAACTGGTCACACGAGGAAATGCTTATCTCCCGGATGTTCCAATTAGCGAGCCCCCGGGTTTTTTGTTTGTTTGTTTTAACACACACATGCGCGCACACACAAGATGCACAGAGAGAGGCGGTACCTTCCCACAGCCCCACAGTCAATCAAAGGGGAGATCAGGCGGCCTGTCTCTCATGGCCATGTGTTTTCTTCTATGCCTCGGAGACTGCATTCTCCAAACAGCCTCTGCCTTCCTCAGCCTCACTCACAGAATCCAGGGATCTCACATGTGGCCATTTGTTCTTCGTCCAAACCCAGAGCGTGCAACCGATTCCATGGGAATGCGCTTTGGAGAGGAAAACAGTCCAATTACTGATCTAATGAGCCAGTTTTTCTCTCATCTCCCCCATCAAGGCGCGTGCAGCCCCAGTGCTCTCTGCCTGACGCAGAGGATGGCAGAGGGATGGAGAGAGAGCCTCGTTGGGCAGTTCACACCCACTTACTACAGAGGCTGGAAAATGAAATGACTGATACCATGTAATTAGGCCTTAATTATTTATCATTTTTGGTTAATTACTGCCACTTGCAAGTTAACAGGTTGTAAAACTCTTGGGCTGTGTTTATTAAATGTTAGGCGATCATTAGCAAGGAAGTGCCATCTTCCACCGCTAATGAAATACCCGTAAAAATCCATGACCGCCAGCAATGCAGGACTTGAGGCCACTTGGGAGACAGTTACATGGATTTATAGCTAATTATATATTTTTGGAATCAGTATTGCCACATTTGAGAAGATGACTTGCATAAAAGGCTGCAAAGCCTCTGTGGACTGTCCCATCATTCTACCGGTGCACGGGGGAGGGTGTAGAAAAGAGAAGAAATAGGAGGAAAGTCGTAAAGGGCAACTCTTGTCTCAAAACACTCACCTCTCCTCAGGGTCACGGTGTCTAAATGTCTGCTATTAGAAAGCCATTCTTTTGAGTACAATGTTACCCTGACTGTGTAGATGTCCCTCAGAAAGCAAATATCTGGGAGAAGTTCTTTACAATTAAGTGGAAATTGCAACTTTTGCAGTCGCCCTTATGAAAAAGAGTTGGCAGTTTTAGTGAACAATGAGTTCACAGACCAACAACCTAAGTGGGCAGTGGGCTGTAATGATACAGGCGTAAGGACAGGGACAAAGGAGGTGAAACCACAGGCATGTCTCAACTGGAGTTGCAGATTCAGTTCTGGAGACCACATTTTGGCTACAATTGGGTCATGAGAGGATAGAACCCACTTCACCGGAAGGTCTTTTGGAAGAACTGAGGATGTTTATCCTGGAAAGGCAAAAGCTAGGTGGCATGGCCTTTGCCCTCAACTATCTTAAAAGCTTCCATGTAGATTGGAAGCAAATTTATTCTGTCTGGCAGGTGGACAGAAGCCTTTTTGGCCAGTTTCAGCTTTGAAATTTTCCAAAAGGTAAAAGTTGCCCACGATTGGAATGGGCTGACTCAGAAGGTAGTGAGCTCATCTTCTTAGAGGTGTGCGAGCAGCAGCTGGATGATCACCTCTTAAGGATACAGTGGAGGAATCCCTTCCCTGGGCGGAAGGATGAAAAAATGAGTTTGAAATATTTAAAGATCTATGAATTTGAAGTCATTAACACTTTAGTATCAATGAGTTGATTTCTTGTGTGTTCCTGGCACTAGATGTTAGGGGCAGCCAGAGACCCCCTGAGGACCTGGAGGTGGGTAGAAGGATAAAAAACGTGTACAGAAAGTAGAGGTTTGGGTAGCTAAAACCAATGCAGTTTTGGACATGTTTTTATTTGGGGGAAATAAAGTTATTATCTTCTGGCTGTTGAGTGGAGAGTGTCCAAAGTGATATTTCATCACTGATGACCAGAAGAGGAGAAACAGCTTCAGGCCTAAGACTTCCACGAACTCACTCTGAACCTCAAGTTATTTCCTCACCCTGGTCCTTAGTTTCCCCATCTGTAAATAGGGAGCTAAGCTTGCTGGTCTTTCAGGACCTTTTAACATCTACCATGAAATAGTTCTGGGTTCTAACGTGGCAGTATCTCTGTGACCTCAGCCCACCACCAGACCTACCTAGGCCTCTATTTCTTCATTTAGGAAGCACAGAAAATGATGTCTCTCTCTAAGCCGCCTCTCCAAGATGCCATAAGGAATAATGAGGCTATTTGTCGCTCCTCCGAGCTCAGTGTTGAATGCTCAATCACCATCGAGAGGTACTTGTACGCAGACATTTCAGGTACATAATATAATATTATAGGCATAGAAAATCATAAAAAGATTTGTAATTAAGATAAAGAATCAATCAACCTACCCTTTCTATTTTATATGCTCAGCCCAAGCAAGTGGCAAGTGGCTGCCTTCAAGGTCATAGAGTATATATTTGTGGATTTATCTGTTTCAAGTGAAATAAAACTCACAATTGAAATAAAAAGGCCTTGCTCTCTGTCATTGATTTAGTCAATGTGTAAGGAGTAGACACCATGCTTGGGGCCCCGTGCTAGGCACCAACAGGCACAGAGAGTAGCAGTAGGTATTGTCTCTCTCTTCAAACATCTTGCACTCCAGAGGGAGAGGTTGGAGTTGCATGAAAATAGCTTCTATGCACCAACAGACTGGCCAGTCACCTCTGGCACCCCAGTACAATGTGTGGCACACAGTAGGCATTTGCTAATTGTTTCATGATGAATCCTTGAATGAAAGTTTTCTGCGCCCTGTGAAGAGCTAGCTGTACAGTTAAAGCACCGGGAGGAACCCAGAGGAGGAAGAAATGTATGACAGCTGCGGACCCGGAGAATGTTTCACGGAGAGGGTTGATCCATGGAGCTTTGAAAGGAGAAGGTGGAGACGGGACATTCGAGATGGTAGTTTCAGCAAGGCCAGTCACAGAGGCAGGAAGGTGTGGGTCCAGTGTTCAGAACTCTTCCTAGTGGCCTCATCCTCTCTTCTCCTGCCTGCTTACCTGGGCTAGGCCACCTCCTAATTGATGTCTCGGTCTTTAGTTCCTCCCACGCTGACCTATTCTACCCACTGCTGCTGGCCTTATCTTCCCAAAGCACAGCTATAATTGTGGCACTGCCCTTGTCAGAGGTGTACACCCACTCCCCACTATCAGCTGAGTAAAGTTCAACCCCAGAGCCAGGCACCTTAAGCCTTCATGATCTGGCTGCAGTGTTTCTGAATGAATGAACTTATTACTTCTCTGTCTCACTAAGCCCCTACCATGTGGACTTCCCTGCCCTCCATCACCAATAATCCTTCGTTGTTTCCATGCCTAGCTTGTGTTCTTCTTTCCATATGAAAATCCTTCTTCTAATATCTTCAGGTCCAAATTTTACTCACTCTTCAGGGTCTAAATTTGGTACCACCTCTTCATAAAACTTTGACCTGAACGCCTATGAAAGTCAACTGTGAACTCCTGTTCCAAGGCCTGCATCATATATAGCTCATGTTTTCCTTTCTATCTAGTTAGATGTGCACATGTTTTGTCTCTCCCATAAGACAAAGGAAAATTTCCTTGAGGACAGTTTCCCTAGAACCTGGCACATACCTGAGCCCAGTGCTCAATGTGAGCTTAGTGGATCTTACTTGGGTTGCTGCCGAATTCTCAGATTCCTCGGTGGCTACATGTGTGCCGCTCCATTCTCTATTGGCCAAGGCGAATCGATACAAAGGCAGAGAGCCCTGACCGAAGCTGGGGCAATCAGACTCTTGCTGTGGGAATCAGAATAAGGACATGCAATGACAGAACAGAGTTGACTCTGAAGCTTCTCATGGCAGGCTGTGCAAGGCAGAGTACAGAGGTCTGATTACTAAGGTCCTGGAACTGCCCTTTTTTATGAGTGTTTTTGCTCTTGCTAATTTACATATATAAAATTGTATTACCTTGCTAGGGATGCCATAACAAACTACCATAAACTGAATGGCTCAAACAACAGAAATTTTTTGTCTCACAGTTTTGGGAGCTGGAAGTCCAAATTTGAGGTGTCGGCAGGGTTGGTCCCCTCTAAGGACTGTGAGGGAAGGATCCGTTCTGGACCACTCTGCTTGGCTTATAGATGGCCTTCTTCTCCCTGTGTCTCTTCATATCAGCTCTCTATGTATGTCTGTCTCTATGTCCAAACTTTCCCTTTTTAAAAGAGCACCAGTCATATTGGCTTAGGAGCCTTCACGACTCCAGTATGACCTCATTTTACCTTAACTAGTTAAGTCAGCAATGACCCTATTTCCAAATAAGATTGCATTCTCAGGAACTGGGGCTTAGGACTTAAACATATGAATGTGGATGTGTGTGTGTATGGCAGGGAGATAATTCAACCCACAACCATTGTTTTAGTTTTTGGAAACTGTGAGCTGTTTTAGTATTTCAGTAGCTTCTCTTTTATTTTCTTAAATTATTCAATGTTGGGTTGCTTGAAGTATCCCAAGAATGGAAAAATAAGCACCACATGTACTCACCATCAGATTGGTTTCACTGATCATCACCTAAGAGCACATTTAGGAGTAACACTGATCGGGTGTCGGGCAGATGTGGTGGGGGAGGGGATGGGTGCATACATACATAATGAGTGCGATGTGCATCGTCTGGGGAATGGACACATTTGAAGCTCTGACTCAGGGGGGTGGAGGGGGAAAGGAAATATACGTAACCTAAACTTTTGTACCCCCACAATATGCTGAAAAAAGAATAATGAAAAAAGAATAATGAAAAAAGAATAAACATATTTTTAAAAGTCAAAAAAAAAAAAAGATGCTTGACAGAGCAAGTGAGTGAGTAAATGAATGAACAGGTGAGTCAGTAAAACAAAACTAAAAAGATGAATAGGCAGGTGGATGGGTGAGTGCATAGATAACAGCCACAACCTGGCTTCTCTCCTCACCATCCTCTCTTTTCTTCATTCCTCCTCTTTAGCTAGGAGCTATCAGTGCTAGAGGTGATGGCTGGGCACACTAGGGCCCCATCCTCACCACTCTCCTTTTTAAACAGTTGTCAACCCAGGGATATTTCATTAGTGCCAATAACAAAGAAGAGGAGACACCGTCTGCTTTGCAAAGCCTATACTGCTTCAGGGAATGAGATGGAACATCAATTACTTAGGAGAAAAGTCACATTTTATTCATCCACAGAACGTGATGCCGGGGGTGGTCAGGGGGCTGGATGTGGATGTGAGCTTTTCATGGTCTCTACTGGGAAAAAAGAAGGCTGCCCATCAGCTAATTTTAACAAATGCCACTGATTAGTGACAGTTTCCCCAGAGGCCTGCGTCTGTTTTCTCTTCCTAGCATATTAATTGGAAACTGGAATTATTGTTGGAGGAAATTAGAGTCTCTATCTTCACTACTTTGGCCACCGAATATAGAACCCCAGATAATTTAAGGTGACAGGAGACAATGTTTAACCTCTTCCCATCCCTTTCAAAATTACCTTTGGGATCCCCATCACCAGTGGGCAATGGGTTTCCACTTCTACATGGGGGTGGCGCTTCTGTGGGCACACATTGAAAACCTGCTCCACAGCCCCATCCACAGGACCTCATTCTGCATCCCGTTGTCACTCTGCTGCAGAAACACACTTTGTAGAGGCCAAAATAGGACACACTTCCCTGGCAGCACATCCTCTCTCAGATACCTTTGGCACCAAGATAGGCACCTTTCTTCCACTCTCTCTCCTTCTTTCCTTCCCTCTGCCACTACCTGTTCTTTTTTCCTGTTTCATTCAGAATCTGGGAACATGTATCACATCTATACTATGTATGAAGAATTTGGTTAAGAACTTTAATGTGGCTCTCTCATTCAATGCAATCTCACGAATATTATTTTCATTAAACAGGTAAGAAACCTGACAGACACAGACCTTACCTGACAACTCTATCGAAAGTATTCTTACAAGTATTTTCTTTTACAACACATTTCTCATTCCTGACATATCACTGCCTCATATTATCTGGCTGATTTGTTTGCATATTAATGGGCAGTTTTATTATAAGAAGGAAAGTTCCTTGAGAGCAAGGACTACGTCTGTTTCTCACCCTGCTGAATCTCCAGAACCTAAAACATGACACAAAACAGCTACTTGATATATAAAGAGAAGACTGTTGGTTCTGATGATTGGAAAAGACCTCCCTAAAGAGGGGGAATTTATTTTATCTGGGCCTTGAAGGATAGGCAATATTAGAATAAGCATTCTGGGCAGAGAAAAATGCATGAGCAAAGGTGTAAAAACTGCGATGTTCTCCTCCATTCATATACCCACTTTCAGAAAATGCACACGAGAACTCTGGAACATGTCCATAAATTTTTTTCTAAAATTCTCAGTTACTCCCTTTTCAAATCCCGCCAATGGCTTTCCATTACCCTACTCTGTCTGCCAGCGCTTATGTGATCTGGCCTCTGCCACACTGACCTTCTCGCTGTTCTGAGAATATATCAAGCACATTCTCACCTCGGGAATTTTTGTACCTGTGGTTTGCTCAGCCTGGTATGCTTTGGGCTGGGTCTATGCATGGTTCATCCTTTTTTTTTTTTTTTTTCTTCTGTTCTCTGTTTAAAAGTTACCCCTTCAGAGAGGCAATTTCTTATCACGCTATCTAAAATAGCACCACCGTGTTTAATGTCTTACCATCAGGCTTTGTGCTTTCCATTGTACTTATATGTCTGATGTTATACTATATATTTGTTTGTTTATCTCTTTCTAGTGTAACTCCTTTGCTAAAATATATGCTCCATGGGGAAAGTTCTGTTTGTTTTACTTTTGCTTAGAGCAGTTCCTGGCACAAAGTGGGTACTCAATACATTGATATTGAAAGAATAAAACCAAATTCTTTTATTGTGCAGTCTTAGAATAAATGCATGCTCTCCTGTTACCACAATTTCACAGTGAGTTGAGAGGTGAGTCACGACAAGGACTTAGGTACCCCACTTCTCACTCTAGTCTTCTTTCTGGTGTCCCATGTGACCCTGTACATCTCTCTTGCTCATTTGTTAAATGGGTATAATATCCCTATTTTGCCTTCCCTGAGAAGCTATTTTATGTGGATTCTGAGAAAGTTTCCTGTAAAATAAACAAATTCCATTGGTTATGTAAGAATTTAAAGAGTCAATGATGGGGACGATTGTAATTGATTAGTTGGAGGAATGATTGCATTCAGTTCTTCAGGAAAAAGTGATCCTATACATTTCACCATCTATGCATCCCAAGTGCCTGAGACTGTAATGCATCTATCAAGGAACCTCTGATGGAACAGCTAACTAGGGCACTGCTTGTGGAAACGAGAATAAATCCAATTTGAATGAGACATATAGCACATTTTGGGAAACATCTCAAGAATAGTTTTCAAGTGGGATGGTGACCAGCTGTTCTCCCTCTCTACACAGAAAGGGGGAGAACTACCGTGGGGATTTAGGGACTAGATGTAGGAGAGATTATATCAATTCTGGAGAAATATGGCTTTCAAGAGGCACAGAAGGAAGAAAGGGACATGGACTTAGCACTAGGCTCACCCTTTAGTTACCTTATAAAACAAATCTGGCCAGGTGCCCTTTGCTTACAATCCTTGAGTGGCTTCTCTTTACCCTGGGTATAAATTATAAACTAATTAGCTTGATTTTAAAGACCCTTCATTAACTGGCTCCTAGTGTCCTCTTCAGACTCATTTTGTGCCATCTCTTGATTCATATGGTACTGTCCAATATCACATATCTCCTTGCATTTTACATGCACACACACCCACACACATACATGTAAACATACACCTCACTACTCCCATCTTCTTTTTCTTTTCTTTTGTGCTTCCTGCTTCACAGAGAAACTTTTGCCTCCTCTTCACCTCCATAATGTTTTATACCCTAAGACTCAGCCCTGTGTTCACTTCCTAGGGAGAATTTTCTGCAAATATGTACTCCTATATGTAAAAATGACACATGCTTTATGATGCCCTATGAATTACCCGTAATTGTTATAAATACATTATATTTTAATAATAAATGTTAAATATACATGTATCCTTCTGTCTATATAAATATATATGAGTGTGTATGTATGTATGTGTGTACATAGATATATATATCTTTCTCTAAGTTATGTGGCAGAAACTGGGTATCTTTGTCTTCTGAACTTCCTGTATAGACCCTGGAACATGAAATGGTCTGGTGATGCTAAATGCATGACCAGGATGGTAACACTGAAAAGACTGATTCTTTGGATTTCTACAAGAATATTTTTAAAGTCACTGAGATCTGGGGTGCCTTTGGGATCCCATTTTATGACCATGAGTTGTTCATCACATCATGCCTCAGTGACATGGTGGTCCCAGGGACATGAAATCAAGCCCTGATTTAGAAACCCTGGCTGTAACCTCAGCGATTTATCTCTTTTCCCAGACCTTCTCCTAAGGCCATTCAAGAGCTTAGAGAACTGATGTCAACAGTGGAGAGATACGACCAGGTGGACGTCACACAATGCCCAAATGCCACGACAAAATGTGAAGCCAGGATGAAGTGGAAGGACTCACTCTGTGTGACCTTGTGGGAGGGGATAACTAAGAATACAACCAGGCAACTAGAAAGTGGCAGGTCCATCCATCCAGAGACAAGCATTCCATTCCTGACTGTAGAAATATTATTATAAAAACTATAGATGACCTCGTAAGGAAACTTGGGTTACAGGAATAAAAACAGGGTTTGTGGATCAATGATAAACTGCTATAGGATCCAGGGCTCTACTGTAGACTTCCACTAAAGAAGGCAGTGCCGCTGTTCGTGGTGCTGAATCCTCACCCTGAGCTAGAATGCAACCCACTCACCATTCTCCACCCCGTTCCTGTGAAGTTGCCAGGTACATGCTGGCCCTCCATTTGTTCAGGCTCCATTGTAGCAATTACCACAATGTATTAAAATTATTCTGTTTACATTCTGCCTCTCCCACTAGATGTGAACTTCCTGAAGCAGGGGATATGATTTATCATATTTGCTTTTGTTAGAATAGCACTGAAACCATCTATCCATCTGTTAAATAAATATTTTGAGCACCTACTATTTACAGGTATGGTATTCCATTTAAGAATACCAGGAAAAAGAAAATGTGAATACTAGCCTCAGGAATCTCACAATCTAATGGGATAGAAAAACAAGTAAATAGAAATTATAATATGGTGTCATTAACTGTTATGATAAAAGTGTCTGGGATACAATTCAATCTTCTGTGTAGAAACACAGAAGAGGAGGCCTGATCATAAAATTTGAAACAAAAAGTGTATGAATCAGCCATAAGAATGGTGAGAGTGGAAAGATACAGAGTGGGGGAAATTTGGGGAATGGGAAATGTCAGATGCATTAGCTCATAGGCAAAAAAAAAAAAAAAAAAAAAACCATGAAAGCAGAGAGTAGTCCACAGTGGATTGCAGAGGAGACAATGTATTTGTGACTGGGGTTATGGCAAGATAAGAAATTTTAATTCTATCCTACAGACAAGTGAAAGACAACAAATGAGTTTATGCAGGAAAATGTAAGGTAAACTAGATATTTAATAATCAAATGTTATGTGTTTAATATTTATTGAATGTAAGAATGAATAAATGAATGAATGCATTTCTAAAAAGTGAAATTCTAGGGATTTTTTTCCTAATAAAGTATGTTTGATGTTATATCTACTTATGGGGACAGGAAGGCAAGGGGAGGATGATGGTGCAGTTTAAGCTCTGGAAGGTGAACATGACTGCGCCATTGTTCAGGGATGGCTTAGCTGCTGATTAGGCTAGAGGCCAGAAGATAAATTAAAAGGCCTCATGTGCTGCCTTACAATTCAATCATTAGGAAGCAATATAGTAGGCATAGAGCACACAAAGATGGCGAAAAATGAGGTGTAAAACTCCTACAGGAGTTTTACAGTTTGGTTCTTCTGAAAAAGTTCAAGAAAATTTGGTGATCCATATTGAGTTATTATGTAAAATTTAGAAAGATCTTGAAGCTATTTCAAACCTCCAACATGGTGACCCTGAGGAAAAACATATATTCTTTTAGAGTTAGTCTTTGGAGTAGTGACTGGAATGGCCTATCATATAGAATAGGTCTTGAGAATAGCAGGAAATGGCATTCAATTTAAATATTTCCTGAACACCTCAAATATTCAAGATGGCATGTTAGGCACCATGGAAGAAAGAGATACATAAGAAGTGATTCTGTTCAAGGAATTTACAATCCCATAAGGGGAGACTTTTAAGAAACACAATTATACAACTCCAAGTGCAGGTTGAATAAGACAGGAGGAAAAATAATAACAGGGAATTACTTTCTATTAGAGGAAATAAGAATGTTTTATAGTGAGGACATGACATTTGCCTGAGTCTTTTATGTAGGATTTTGATAGACTGAAATGGTAAGGTCGAGGGAGGGCATTCTGGGTTGAGGAAATTAGGTTAGCAAAGGCATGTGGTTGAGAATGCAAAGGGCATGTGTTAGTGTATGAAAGAGTCTGGTTTGACTGTAATGTAGGGAGTCAGATGGAAGTTAAAGGCAAATGAGGATGGAATAAAAGTCACAGTCAGACATGAAGGTTCTCGTAGCTTATGCTTGGCAGTGCATATTTTATTTTCTGGATGGTGGTATGGGGAGCTGCCAGATGTTTCTGAGTGCAGAACTGACATGGTTAAAGGATGGGATGGTGAAAATATCCATTTCTGGAAGTATGATGTGCATAATTCTAAGAAAGGAGGTGTTTGGCACCTTTGGTTCCATCTCCATGTCATTGAGAGAGCTAAGACTTGGGGGATGGAGGAAGGTGCTGTCTATTCCTTGTTCTTTGTCCAAGCAGCCACAGGACTCTACAGATTCTCACTTCATTATAGAGTGGCTGATGCACCAAATGAACCGTCATCTCTCAATGGGTCTGGCTGCATCTGGAGTCAGCGCATCAAGCAAATTAACGAGCAGGTTTAGTGAGGGCTTCTGGCCCTGCTGCCTTACATGTTTGGACAATAGATCTGCAGCAGTAGCAGCCAGAAACCCAGGAGGCTGGAGTGAAGATAGAGGTGGGAAGAGAAGAGGACCCAAAGGAGACATCCTGCAGAATTTATGATGTGGTAAGGTTTCTGCAAAATGAGAAGAAAGGGATGAGAAAAGAGAACACTTGATGTACTTCCATCCCTCAGTCCCCATTTGGGAAAAACCACACACATTATGGGTGAAACGATGAGTCTTTATTGGACTAGAGTGGCCTGAACATTCAGCTGGGAACAATTTTCTCCAGAATGGGGATCCAGGCCAGGTGCTGTTTGTCATTTACTTCTCTAACACCACTTTTTTTGTCCAAAGACCTGAGGGGGAAAGCACAAATAGGTGACAAATGATCCCTTTCTCTGGGAATAATTCAGAGTTTGGCCACCATTACCTACACAGATTGTTTCCTCTGAGGCCTGAAGATAAGATGCAAATTCAGGAATGCAAAACAGTCTCATCCTTTAAAGGAATCATCAACCAATAGCTGCTAATGTTTTACTAGGTTTCAACTAATTGTTTTATATTTGAGCACCTATAATGTGCCAGATATCAAGCTAGACTTCATCATGAACCTTCTCTCACATAAAGAAAAAGATAACAAAGTACAAGGAAATTAGAAAAAGACCTTGAGATCTCAGTGAATCCCAAGACAAGCTCAAATAGAATAAATAAATTCCAATTCTAAGACGTATTAATTTAAAAAGTCATAAAATAGACTGAAAACAACTTTACATGCTGATATACCTTGCTAGAGTATTGGGATATGTTTCAATTTTTTTTAATTTTAATATATAACATGGGCCTATTGCTAATTACAGAGTACAAGAGTTGAGACTTCTTTATAATAAAGATGTCAAGAGCTGGTGATTTAACTGGAACAAGGAAAGGTCAAGAGGTGATAATATTTTCCAGCACATGAGGATACATTTTTCCAGTGACAGGATACAAAGTAAACAATGAAAACTAATAGCTTCTATATTTTTTCTCCTCCTATAAAACACTCTACATTAGCACTGTGAGCCAACCCTATGTCCCTATGGATTTCTGCCTTCAACCCATAATAGAGCTCCTTATTCACAATGGTGAAGTGAGAGGTTGAGAGGGCCTTGAACTTCTGAGATTCTTTACTGTGTTTAAAAATAATCTGAGGATTTTATAAAACACATATTCTGGGACTGAGCTCCAGATGTTATAAAGAATACAGAAAGTTGGTAGCAGAGTCAGCCAGGACCCCTGACTCCCAGTCCACTGCTATCCAGCTACTTTCTGCTGCCCAGATCTGGCCACCTTGCATCTTTGCTCCCTGGGGTGCATTTGAATGTCTCCTCTCTCCTTTTCCTTCTCATTTCTCTAAACAAGCTGGCTCTGAAAGTGAAATTGGCTCCTAGAAATCAAGCCAGGGAATAACCTGACTATTTCTTGCCGAGAAGTAATAATTATGGCCCTGGAAGGATGCAATCTGCATACATTATTGCAAGTTATGCCAACAGAATGTCAACATTTGTGTCAGGAGGAATCTCAAGCGGCAATTACTCCAGGTCCTGGCCTGGCATTCTGAGACAGAGTTGGCGGTGCTAATTGCAGGGGAGGTGAACTAGCGGGTGGGCGGGTTACATGGAAGGGACACAGAAGGGGAACCACAACCTTGAAGGTCAGTGTGTGGTGAGGATAGAGATGAACTTGGGACCAAATGGGTCATGGAAACAGTGGGGCTGGAGCTGTTCTCTGCTAAGGTGGCAGGGAGGCTAGTCATAGGCACACTCACGTTTTAGTCCCAGATTTTCTGCTATTGTTAAGGGTCCACTTTCTCTTGGACACCAAGAGCATATGAGACTTTAATTTCTTCTTTTTTAATGGGAGGAGGACAAAGTGAGAAACTCCACCAATGTATTGATTCGTACATTCATCTGTTTATGGAGCAACCACTCACATCAAACACTATACTAGAGACAGAGAATCCAGAAAGGAAATGGGTCCAGTCCCTGCTTTGAGCGAGTTCATGGTCAGGTGAGACATAGACCCATAAACAGACTGTTACAACACAACATGTAAGCGTCAAAACAGATAAACCTACAACATGCTCTGAGAAGGTGGTGATAATAGGAAATTGGGGCTGGGGAGGAAGAGGGGGTACATGTTGTGAAGAAGTTAGAATTTGAGCTGTGATTTAAAGGATGAATGAGTGGAAATTTACCAGTGGCAGAATTGCTAAGAGGTGGGAGGGAGTTAGTTTACAGGATAAATAAAAATAGAAGCTCCACCACGCCTAATAATCAATAAGAACTAAATGTGAGAATAAGCAGTAAAGTATAAAAATACAGAAAAATGAATCCAGTGAATTGACTTATTGAAAGGAAAAGGCAGTTAAAGAGCTCAGCTGTGGTCTCGCCTCTGCCACACGGGAAAGGTAACCAGCACGTATTGGGGTCACTTCTAAGTGCTGGATATTTTACATGCAATATCTTAATGGCTAAACAACCTTATCGAAAGTCATTTTGCAGTTGCAGAAACTACCCGGAAGGAGTTAAAAACTTTGCCCAAAGTCACACAGTAGAAAAGGAAACAAATTAAAAGCAAGTCTTCTGGGTCCCAATGCTGTGCTTCCCCCATATCCCATGTAGCTTCCTAGACAAGTCAGCTAAACGCCAACGCTGTGTGTCCTCACTTGTAAACGGAATGATTAAATCAGTTCAAAGTTTTCACTTTTCTCCTAAAGGACAGCTAAACTGCAGAGAATAACTGAAAGCTTACTCCTGGGTATCTTGGGAGAGGGTTAGTGAACAAAGTGGCCTGCCACAAACAGATACTTCTTTGAAGTCACATGTTTTATTTATGGTAAAAATTCTTGCAGTCTTCTCAATATTGTATCTCTGTTTGAATACACAAATGTCTGAAATTGCACATAAGTTAAATTACTTAAATTTTTTTTTTCTTCCCAAAGCACTAAGTAAAATTAACACTTCAGGAAGTAGTGGTCAACATCTATAAGGATGGGGGAGGAGGAACCAGCAAAACCATTTCATCTTGGAGTTCAAGTTCCAGGGAGCCTCAAATTTTACTTGCAGTAGAGTGATGAATTTGTGCGAGGGAATAAGGTGAGATCTCATCACAAAGAGGTTCTTAAAGGAAATTCATCAATCCTTAGAACTACTTGGATCAGTGGATGGGAGACTAGAATGGCTTCAAGAGGAAGAGCCTTAAAAATATAAAACCTTCCAGATCTCACTGCAGCTCCCCGAAGCCCCCAAGCGTAAGATGCACATCCCATGGCTCCACTCATTCCCTGGGACACCACATGGATTCCTGCTTGGGAGCACATCTCCCAGCTGGAGGAGCATGGCCTCAGATGGTCTTAAACATTCCCTGCAGTGTTTGACTCCCCATTGCTGTGAAAGCCTTTCACTCTTCAAGATCCCTAAACTAAAACAGTGGTAGTCCTGGGGGAGCAGTTACACTTAAGCTTACTGGGATGAAGAGACATGAAAAAGTAGACAAACGGTTCCACCGTTGACTGGCTGTGTGGCCTCAGTGCTCAGAGTTAAGGAAAGGAAAGGACTCAAGCCACGTGATCTTGAAAGCCCCTCTCCAGTTTTAGAAATAGACAATGAGACATCAAATCTACCAGCCAAGCTGTGATCCTAAGCTGGAAAAAGTGGGTTTGTGTGGGAGGTAGGGGCATTTAGGAGGCTCAAATGATTGCACATGGATGGCCACTCCTGTCAACGTTCACCTCTAGAGTCAGAGCTCCGAGTGTGCATTGGATGTTGCTGTCACACCTGTCTCAGATCCCAGACCGTGGGAAGTTCAGGGAAAGAATGAACAGCAGGACACAAGGAGATCCACAGGACCAACAATCTTGCCCTGGAACCCAGTGGGAGGGTGAGGAAAGGAGGCTTAATTAATGACCCATCAGCGCTGATGAGCAGAGGGGTGAGCAGGGGCAGCCGCAGCTCCCTGGCTGTGACATGCTCACGCCAGGCAGGGGTCAGCAGCCTCCGAACCAGGCAGAGGCTGCCTGGGACACAGCATGCCTCCTGCCCGGGCTGACACATCTTGATTAGTTTCTGTCCCTCAGACTTGGGTACTTTTCTCCCTGGGATGCATGTCTCGCTCCTTCAAAGGGAGCCGCAAGTGGTGAGCAAAGGCTTTATCATTATCAGTAGCTGACTCAAGTGGGGTCAGGATGTTGACTTAGAAAATTACTGTTTTCCTAGAGTCTGAATAAATCCAGTACCAGACCCAGGCCTTTCAGGTTTAGAGAATTTAATTTAGAGCAATTGATTTATCCGTTGTGGACAGGTGGACTCTATAAAGCATTTTTTTGGACAGGATTTACAGCAAGTCTCCCTGCCCCCTGCCCAAGGTTTTTTTTTTTAAAAAAATATCATGGCTGCTGACAAACTCCCCTGATCTTTACAGGATCCATTTACCATCAGGCAGTGCTCATGTCAAAAGACAAAAGGACAGAAAATGGCATCCTAACTGTGGGGAGAAACTGGTATCACTGGTAAAGAAAAGACAGAGAGAGGAGCAGTTCTCAGCAGCCACCCCATGAGGGATCTGAAACTTTGTTCTGGAGGCAGTTTGCTGTTTGGGTTTGATTGCCCACAGGTCTTCTTGGAATCAGCCAGTACTTTTGAAAAGAGAAGGAAAATGAGAAGTATGGGCAAATCCAAGCTCCTCCTTGGTTTATTCCTCCTTTAATTAGGTGAGGGAATCAACATGCAAACACAGGTAGGGTTGAGACAAGGGTGTGGATTGCAGGTAAAATGTCACACTGTCCTTAAATAAGGAGAAGGTTGAGAACATTTCAGAGATGCGGGGTTTGAGTGACCAAGGAAACCAGGCAATTTAAAGAGATCATCTAAAGCAGCGACCAGCACACTTTCTCTGCAAAGTTCCGGATAGTAAATATCGTGAGCTTTGCAGGCCAAACAGCCTCTGTTGCATCTACTCCCCTCTGCCATTGCAGCGTGAAAGCAGCTACCGACAATGCATAAGCGAATGGTCATGGCTGTGTTCCGATAAAACTTCAGTTACAGAACAGGGGGCAGCTGGATTTGGCAGACAGGCTGTGGTGCGCCTACCCCCGATCTGAAGTGTGTGACGACTCCATATTTCCCTCCTGCCTTACTAGGCTGTTCTATCAGGGTTAGACCATCACAATATCAAATACGAAGCTTTCTGGAAGACATCCCCCAGAGGAACAGCACCAGAATTCAGAATTCAACAGAGGGAGCTTCAGTGAGATCTGGAAGGTTTCAAAGGAAGTAGGTTGATGCCAACAGGTAGTGATCCACTCATGACAGAGTGGAAATAACTTCTCTGATGAGTTAGAGATTACCATGGACTGACCCCTATCCCAGGAATCAGGCAATGGGGGGTTCCACTTACATTAGCCAGTGTTACTGGGAGGGGAATAAATAATTAAAGTATCACTTCTGTGAAAAATAACACCAGATTTGTATTCATTCAATATCTATTAAAGGCATCACTAACCACTTATTGATTTTTTTCTAAAGACCATACTAATTGAATAAGAAGCCAGACCAAAGGAAGCAGCAAGCCATGGTGGAGAAATCCCGACTCAGAAGTAGCATCTGCCACTCTCTAGAGGTGTGAATGGACAGGGAAAAGATGTGATACCTCTCTGAAGCTGGTGTGTGCGTGTGCTTGTGTGTGCACCTGCACATATGTGAGTGTTTAATCTGCGAAATGGAGATAATGCCCATCCATGTCACAAGGTTATAAACACGAAGTAATGGTTAAAGTGCTAGGTAATGAGTGAACTTCTTGAGAAAGGCAGCATGGTGTGGCGGACAGCTCATGGGTTTTGCAATTCCACATATTTTGGGGTGGAAAAATCAACTATACCACTCACTTAGCTATATGACACTGATCAAATTTTCTATCTTCTCTGAGCCTCATTTTTCTTATGTGTAAAATAGGGATAGTAGCCATGACCTCACTGGGCTCTCATAAAGGTTAAAAAAAGGTGGATTTACGATACATAGCAATAAACACTTGATAAAAGGTTGTCCTTGTAATGCAAGACACTTATTATATAAGGGCTGCTAAATAACACGAGAGTGAGTAGGTTCAGTTCTGTGGACTTGTTGGGCTCTGCAAGGAATCCTCTTTCTAGGGACTTTGGAGGCCTGCCTGACACTCACCTGGATCAGCAGTGCTTCCTCCCTTTCTGCGGCTGAGATGGTCCAGGGTGGCAGAGACATATGCTACCTCCAGGCCTCTGCTCCAGGTCTCCAGGGAAGCAGCAGCCCAGCAGTGTGGGGAGCCAGGCAGCTTCTACAGAGCTCTGGAAAAGAGCTGTGTGTTCTTTCTGCCTGAGAAGTGTTATGTAAATAGGAAGCTTTAATTACTATAATTAGCTCAGGCTCTGGCTCCTTAACAAGAGCGGTCACACCTGACTCTCCGCAGCAACTGACTCTGAATCTGGCCATCTGAGCCCTTGGAGGAAAAAAAAGGGGACAATGGAGGGAACTGGGTTGGTCAGAGTGTATTAGACAAGCAGGCAGGGAAGCAAAATAGCTGCCTCCAGCTGTGGTAGGCACAACAGGGTGGGAAGTCAAAGCCCACCACTCAGTCATGGTAGATAATTCCTTGTGGCAGGGATACCTGATGATTTATAAGACATCTGGATGGGGGACATCACAGTTTTCATGCTGCAGGAAATGCCCAGAACCAAGTCGTTAAAAGCTCTGGATTCAGACTTGCTCCAGATTGGAGTACAAATCACTGCCACTTGCTCACTGTGTTTCCTTGAACACATGCTGTCACCTCTCTGAGCGTTTCCCCACTGCATAGGATCGATGTGGAGATTTAGGGAGATGTAATTAAGAACGGATGTAGAGCGCTGAGCACAGCACCCGGCATCTGGAAACCATGCTGTACGTTACCTTATTTAATCCTCGCAGCAGCCCTCGCAGTGGGAATGCTCATCCCATTTTACAGACTAGAAAACAGGCTCAGAGAAGGCTGTGAATCCTCTCGCCTTGGTTTGGGCAAGGTTCCAGTCCACAGAGTCAAGACCCAGCATGCCTCCAGGTGATGGGGGCTGGGGAGCATGAGGACTGAGAGCAATGACCACAATAGAAGCATTAATAGCGGCAGTAGTTATAAAAACCACCGCTTTTGGAGAACCCAGCCTCCAGTCTAGGTGCCATACATAACTGCCACCATTTAATCACCTCACTCCCCCCCACGTGACAATCTAAAGATAAGAGAGTTTAAGTCACTGCCTCTCAAACTTCAGTGTGCAAATGGATCACCTGAGGAACTTTTTAAAATACAATAGGTCTGGGAAGGACCTGAGGCTCAGGATCTCTAATAAACTTCCTGACGGTCTGAGGACCATGCTTGGAATAACAAAGGCTTCAATGACTTACTTATGCAAACTCACCCAATTATCAAGGAGCAGACAGCATTTGAACCCAGTTTTCTCTGCCCCGCCCCCCAGTCTGTGTTCTCTACTCTGATGATGGAAGTAGGTTTTACAGAGGGGGTGTCATTAAAGAAGGCCCTAAGGATCGCTGAGAAGATAGCCTCCCCAGCCCCAAGTCTGTTTCAGTGGATAGATAAGGCTCATTTTTAATAAAGAGCATCCACTTACTTTCTCAGTTTCTTAATGTACTCAGTTCCTTAAAAGCTATTGGTTTATGTAAGTAGGTAAACTGTCTCCCTTGCCACCTTCTTTACACATGTGCGTAGCAAATCTTTTTACTCATAGAGGGTGTAAGGAAATGACAAATTCTGAGTTACCAAAGTGAAAAATAAGGAAATTTTTACTGTATCGACCACAGGCTTGAGGTAACACTGACATTGGATCTCCTGCCCTAGTTGAAGATTGCAGGCGAGACCTAAAGGTCCAAACCAAAACGTAGAATTTTATACCTCATAAATTCAGGCGACTGCCTTCTTCGTTGAAATCAGGATGATTTTGCACATAGAGTGAATCTCAGTTATATTTCAGCACTTGTGATGGTGTGCCCAGCAGCTCTGCTGCTTCTAGTTGTAGAAGAATGTTAAACCAAGAAAGGGCTTTAAAAAATAGGCCATCTATAAGATATACAAAGGCTGTCTAGAAAGTATCCAGCCATGTAACCATTCTCGTTATGTTAACAATGGCTACATATTTCTAGACAGCCATTGTGTATGATAAACTCTAGAGCAAACAGTAAGAAAATAAAAATATACAGTTAAAATTAAAGGAATTAAAATGTTACACTAGAAAATATTAACTTAGTATAAAAGAAAGCCTATAAGAACATATATTTTACATGAGATGTATAGGAAGTGGATTTAACTGTGGTAGTTCCTGTGTGAGTCTGATTTCTCTGAAAACACTGTCTTGTTTTATTTTGATTTTTCAAGGAAAATCTTAGCATGCATGTAAGTCTTACTGGGGGAGTGAACAGCACACCTAATGATGGAACTTTGTAAGAATTATCCTTAAAATTAGGTATATCCCTAGTATTTTACACTGTTAAATGTTAACCAATGCAACAATATAAGAAAAATAAATAATTTTGGAAAGGAGGAGACAAAATAGTAACATAGAGACAGGGTGGCTTAGTAGCAAAGAGAATGGATAATGAAGCCACACTTGGGTTTAAACCTTGGGTTTCTAACTTACTATCTGAGGAATCCTGGACAAGTTTCTTAATTTCTATACCCCAGTTGCTCCACCTATAAAATTGAGATTTTGATGACGATGGTAAGAATAGCACTGAGCGATGGAATTATTGTGCAGATTAAATGAGTTAATATCTATAAAATGCTTAGAACATGTAAGTTCTACGTAACCGTTTGCCATTACTCAGGCGGTATAATTTTTCACAAAATTATCATAATTTACATGAAAAATTCAAAAGATCTAATAGCCTAGTCACCAGAAGTAATGACAAAAGAACCCAGCAAACTTTCTTGATACAATGTCAACATAAAGGGATCAATAATGTTTCTTTACTCTTGCAATAGTCAATGCAATCACATAATAAAAAGGACAAACGCAAAATTGACCTGTCCATGCTGGAAAGATGCTGGAAGACTCTGATTCTGAATAATCGGAGAATGAGTCAAACTTGGAAGTGGGGAGAGAGAAAGGATGATGTTCCAAAGCCAGGTGCGCCATCCTCCCTGGGGGTAGAGAAGCGGGGTCCGGATGGGCTCAGATTGTGCCTCACTTCTGACACAAAGCACAATAACTCAATGACTAGAAATTGTCTTTGCCATCCTCAGTGCAGGAATCATAACAGAAAACGTACATGTCTTACTGACTGCTTCTATTATCCCTTTAACCTCTCCCTATCCATCCTGCACACCCCAATGTCCTCTTTCTCACCATAAATTTTTCCTTCTGAAGGGAATACCTTTTCCCCTCCACCATATGACAAACTTCTTATCTTTCAAGATCTATCTCAAATGGCACCTTCTCTGCAAAGCCTTCCCTGGCTCCCCCATGCAGAGTCAAAAGCTCCCTACTTTGTTCTTTGTCCAAGCTATATTTTCATTTAGCTGAAAGAGGAATTATAAACTGCAAAACTCAAACAGACATTTCTATTCACCAGCTAATTGCTCAATTTACTCCCTGATTCTCTTTCTTCAGATTAAACCAAAGAGTTCCAGAATGCATCTTCTATTTCTTCCAGAGAAGGCATAAGTACTTGGGATTAGGCCAAACGCTCAACACCCCAGATAGCAGATTTTTTTTTCCCTGAGCTCCTTCCGTAACCAACTCCCAGATGAGGATTTGCAGAATGTTCTTAGCTTCATAGGAAATCAAGGGGAAAAGTCTTTAGAGAGGAAATGAGATAAACACAGAAATAGAGACACAATGTTGTCTTATATCCTGTTTCCCTAGGAATTTGGACTCAGAGCAGATGTTTGCAAAGCAATATTCAACTTCAAGAGCAGGAAAATGATGAACTATTCCTGGGCAATCCAAGGAAGATATGAAATGCCGAGGGATGTGCTCAGTTGATTCTGATACTGCGTATGTTTGGACCATGCTTGGCAGATCCAAAGTAAAAAATTATTTTGGCCTCAATAGGGAAAAAGCTGGAAATGGTACAAGATAATGATATTTTCAGCACCAAAAGCTGATATCACCTTGCCCCGTCAGTTAAATGAGTTATCTTTAATGATACAGATGCAAAGATTTAGCTATTTGAAAAGTCTCTCTTCTCCCTTCATTCACTCATTCAAAAAATACCTAACCACCCTGGAATGCTGTGTGATGAGGATGCAGCATTTAACCTCACTTGGCTTACAGTTTAGTGGTAGGGTCAGAAACAAACTAATGATCTCAGAAATAACCATGGAATTGCAATTACAATCAATGTGATGAAAGAGAGAGGTCCAAGGGGCAGTAAGATTGTGTAATTGGGGGATTCACCTAGTTCAGAGGTGAGGAGAGAATATACAGGGACAGCCTCCCGGTGAAAGGATATAACTTGAGATGGAACCATGAATCTAAAGCATGAGATCAAGAGCCTTCCAGGCCACCACAGATGCTTGTAGGAAAACTGTAAGATGGGAGGGAGTTTGATAATTTCAAAAAAAAAAAAAAAAAAGAAAGCACAGCCGGTGCCACGTATAGAGTGGCACAAGCTGAGGTTGGTAGTGGGCTAGAGACCATATCCATCAAGGCCTTACAGACCGTGGTAATGATTATGGATTTTACCCTGAGAGCACTTAGAGCAATTAAGCTGGAGGATGACGTGGTCAGAATTTGCATTTCAGAATTTCCACCTAACAAGGTCCTATCAGTATTCCAATGCTCAACTTTAATTCTACCTCCCCAATGAATTCCTGAAACTACTCCTTTTCATACACCTGTCTCAGCTCTCTCACTTTTGATGGCATCTATTTATTCTCTGATTTTACTCCACAACTCAACTCTTTAGGTTATCCTATCTTATATTATGTTATTCGGTGTAACAGCCTTACCTTTTTGTGAGATCTGAAATTGTCTTAAGAACAGGAACCACAGACTAGGAGTTAGAAAACAGCCTAGCGATCACTTAGCCCGAATATCCGTGCAATTAAAAAATGACCTTGAAACATCTGTGAGAGGAGATTATCTTTTCTCTGCTTGAATACTTTTCAGTGATGGGACATTTCCTGTCTCTGATACCTCTGACTTAAACACTTCACTATGGCTCTGTTTCTGCCATATTACATTATATGGGGCTACCACTACATAATGCCACCCTCATTCCTTCTCCTGCTGGAAGCTGAAGATATTCACTGTTGACCCCCTCTAACCCTCTCTCCACACTGCCAGCAGGGTGCTATTTCTTACATTCCATTCTGATAATGACTTACTTCTTTTTAAACCCTTTAGAGGTAGATTTGTATTACACCAACTTGATTGGAACTACATTTCCTAGAATACTTTTCACTAAATATGTCAGAATGAGCAGGGCCAGAAGACATACTTTGCATGGTTTGGAAGGCAGAATTGAAGGAGCACTGGTGTTCATTTGATCTTTGTAAGATTATCACAGAGCCCAGGGTGGTCTTATAGCTTGTGATGGTTAGTTTTGTGTTGTCAGGTTGGCTGGGGCAATAAGTACCCAGACATTTGGTCAAACATTATTCTAGGTGTGTCTGTGAGGGTGTTTCTGGATGAGATTAGCGTTTGGGTCAGTAGACTGAGTAAAGCAGACTGCCCGCTCTCATATGAGTGGGCCTCAGACAACCAGCTGAGGCCCGAATAGAACAAGACGGCTAACCCTACCTCTAATAACAGGGAACTTCTCCTGCCTGCCAGCCTTCAGATTGAAACTACACCATCAGTTCCCGTTGGTCTCCAGCTTGTTCACTGTAAATCTTGGTCCTTGTCAGCCTCCATAATCACACAGCCAATTTCTACAATAAATCTCTTTCTATATACACATACACATCTTATTGGTTCTGTTTCTCGGAAGAACCCTGGCTAAGACACTGTTCATATATGTTGTGCTTGTGTGTTGGCTCACCTGGTTGGCGCGGGGTCATAGCTAGACCTACAAGCTCCTGCAGCTTTCATGAATCTCCTCTGTTAGCTTCTTCCTCTCCTGGGATAGGTGTGTATTTGGCCAGGTCAAAGGCTGCCAGCTTCTCTTGCCAGACGTGCCCATGGTCAAAGTTGAAGACTGGAGCCGCGAGAAACGGATGGCTCCCAGTCGGTTTCCGTGGATTGCAGCTCATCCCCATTGTTTCCAGTTCATTCTTGCTCCGCCTTTTCATCTCCATGCTGCCCTCCCCGCCGCCTACCCTGCTGACTTTGGGCTGCATCCGCAGTCACAGAAGCAAGAGCCTCACACAGCGGTTTAACCAGCCCCCACAATGGCAGAAGCTTACGTCTCTAGAATGAATATTCTGCTTCTCTGATCAAAACTTGACTGACATACCCTTCAGGAGCTTCCCTTAATGCATAAAGACCAATATCCTGCATGTGCCGGAGAAGAGCCTGAAGGTCGCGAGTCACTTACTCTTCTTGCGTCGTTCACACTTCTCCACCTCTTACACTTTATCGCTCAGCTACGATGGCTTTTATTTTTCTTATTCTTAAATGTTTACACATGTGATGCTCAGTGGCCTCCATTTCTACACCCATAATGTTCTTTCTGCCTGAAATATTCTTTCTTTTGTCATTTTCTGTAATCCTTAGGTCCTAGTGTGGACATCACTTCCCAAAGAAGTCTCCTAATAATCTGTAGAATTAGGTCATTATCTCTACATACACTCTGATAGCACCTCATGAAATGCCACCTTACTATTGTAATTGCTTATGTAAATACTTCTGATATCAAGTCCTTGCCATTCTAAATAGCCAGGTCTAATTTTTCTTACTACAGCACCTCACAGCATCCTAAACACTCAGTGCCCAGCACTGACTGAACAACTGTAGATGGTTGGATGGCTGTAGCATTCCCTAAAATCTTCTCCTTTGCTGGATAAACCAGGAATACATCATTCAATTAGTCATAGTCAGTTCGATTTATGCTTCTTTATCATGGACACATCACGGACTCACTGATTACATTTTGTTGAATACCAATTTCATGATGAGAGTTGGATCTTTTGTTTCCTAATTAACTTGATCTTCCAATCAGTGAAGTTGTTAAATATTTGAGCAGAAAAAAATATTTTAGTAATTTACTCAATGCAAACTCACAAATTCATTGGCAACTCTCCCAAGTTCTTCTGTACCTATGTGATCTTGAGTAGTAGCTATGTTGACTTTATCAAGAATGTTATAGGAATAATATTGCCACATTACCTGTTTTCCTGGTGATTTAAAATTGCATTTTGGGGAGGAACATAAAAGAAATATAATTGTGGCTCCATTATCAACCACTTTAATAGTTTGCGATTATTTATAGCAACTGTATTTTACTTCTTCTATTTCACTTTTTAATTGTAATTATCAACAGAATGACTGAATTCCAAATAGTTTAAGTTATTTTGACTTTGAGAGTGCTACTGGGAGGGGTAGAGTTGAGTAGAGCTTATGGTTTCAGATATTTTGAAAAAAGGAAAGAATTGTATAACCTTTTCAGTATGTCTTCTATTTTCTGTTTTTCCCTCTCCTCAATTTCCTGATTTCTTATACTCATGTTTCAAGGTATTTCTTAAAAAAAAAAAAAAAAAAAAAAAAAGCAATTGCTTTCTAGATGTTAACCACTGGGGAGTTTGAAAAAAATCTTCCAGATGGGAAATATATATGAAAAATCTCATTTCAATGAAAAATAAATCCCCCAAATAGAGGCATGTAATGAAACACCTAATTCACTCCAACTATACTGGTCATATTGCTGTGATATTATAATGCCAGATGACTCTTTTAGCACCATGGACAACAGCTGGCCTTCCATCAGGAATGTCTAAAAATTAATGCAGTGCTATTCTTTTCCAATAGAAATTTGGCTAGTATTTGAAGTCCATTGAATGGCACACTCCTCAGATCCATGCTAAACAAGTAGTGATTTTTAATAAGAAGTTTTTAAAATCATTTTATTGTGTTTACCCTCCAGAAATCTGAATTGTCACATTGCTACGTGATATCCTTGAGCACTGGAAAAAATCCCTCAAGAGTCATCCAATTGCAACATCAACAATCATTTCCTCAGTCTTCAAGCTCTGTGATCTCTCTGAAACTTTGTTACTAGTAATTATGCCCCTTAAAGGGGAACTTTTTCCCTTTGGTTTTCTTTCCTCCATACCTGTACTATACTATTGTTAATTCATAGCCTTTTCCCAACTCCCTCATCATCTCCTTTAATTCCCTTTTACTTATTTTTATCTACTAAATGCAGTTCCCTTACCCAAAGCATGTTATTTTCATTATTTTTTGTCACAATAATGATCTTTTCTTTGGAAATCCCTTCCAGTTCTATGGTTTGTATCTGTAGTGGTTACCCCAAAATCTCCTTTTCTACCTCTCATGATCACATTTCCAACACTAAACACCACTGTGTGAATTCTGATGGAACCGAGTTGTTCCAGATATAGAAATGGGAGTGTGAATAAAACAGTCACAGATTTGCTGTGAGAATGAGGTGAATTGACATATGTAAAGTGATTAGCCAAGCTCCTAGCACATAGTAGGACTTCAGCAAATATTAGTTTCCTTCCCTTTCCCATCCTAGCATGAATCTCTGTTTCCAATCCTTCTGTTCTAATCCATATTAAATAGCATTGCCTAACGGATCTTTTCATACTGCGCTTCCAACAGCGCTCTCACTGTCCCACTGACTGCAGAAAGTTCAAGTTCCTTAATTTAGCATTCAAAGCTATCCTTTTACTGGCCCTGATCTACGCTTTCAATCTAATTTCTCACCCTATTTCATTGAAATGACAGTGAATACTACCCTAAACCTTGCATTTCCTAACATTAGGGCTTGTTTACACTGTTTTGGTTTATTTTCTTAAAACCAGGGAAACCCTTTACATAACCAAATCTATTTTTTAAGTACCATCTCAAAAAGTATCTCCTTCATTATTACATTCAGGATTTCTTGGCTAAATAAGATCCCTTTTTATTCAAAATTTCCGTGGTGATTTCAATATATTTTTCAGATGGCATTGATTACATTTTACTTTGTTGACTGCATATTTGTGGTGTTTATTTTATATTACCTGCTGAACTCCATGTTCTTTAAAGACAGGAAGCACATGCAAACCACATCCACATTACCCGCAGTACCTAACATAATGATTTCTGCATTGTAAGTGTTCAATAAATATTCGGTATAACATGAATATTCTGTCAATTATCTTCATTGGCTTATACTACCTCATTAGTGAGAAGCCCTTGCAATCAAGGAAGGGTACAAATGATGACACATTTAAGGTATAATATCAGTGATCCTCTAAAGACCTCTATTATTTATACAGAAGTCAAATAACCTGCATAATGAATTTTTGACTGCTGCCTTTATGAAGTCGAGATGGTCCTTGGTCTGATTGGCTTTGTGTGCATGTGTATGTGTGTTTATAAGACCTTCCTTCTGCTCCTTTCCTTCCGAGCTAATTGAATTAGACTTATTCTGTTAAATAGACATATTCCCTAACCTTGGAGCCAGACATAAATCCTAATGAACAATAAAAATGTGATAAAATGGAAGCATGTTTGCTTTCTCCTATAGAGAATGAAATTTAGGTAAGTAATGAATTGTTTTGGTTAGCATGGGTGGTTTTATTATTGCTTTTATTTTTGAAATGTCATTAGACACATGAAATCAAAAATTTCTATGGATGAAATACCAAGTTATTAAACTCATGATTCTAACTCTCCTAACAATTTTTCCTCGGTCCACATTTTTAAGTACTCCCACAACTTCCAAAGGTCCATGCCATGGACATGAGGGCTCAGTTGCCATAGCAGGAGGTATCGAGAAAGGTTGCAGTAGCCATCAAGTAAATGCAGGGTAGTGTTTGGAGTTGGAGGAGCAAGAGAAAGAGAAATTACCTCACCCTTGGGATAAGGCTTGGCCAATCTTCTTTCCTTTTCTGATCGGTACAGATAACAAAGACTGAGGGGCAGGGTCCCTTGGACAGTGATTGATAGCATGAGAAATCCGGAAGCATGTGAGATGTTCTGAAACACTTCTGTTGAGAAAATTCAGCTCAGTGTCCCATGGGTCCTAAAGATTTGTGGACTATAAAATGGGCCTTTTGTTTAGGAGATGCATTTAACTCTGGGGTGGGCAGAGACAATGCAGGCTTGGTTAGAGGAGACAGGGACCTGTGTGCTTGACTCACTGAGGGCTGAAGAGAGGGAGAACCATACTGTTATTCTTTGTCTGGGTGGCCCAGGTCTATCCCTAGGGCAGAAAATGGAGCCAGAATTCAAAGCAGATTCTCCAACAAACACTATTAAAGATTCCTTTTTTAGGGCTTACCTAACAGTATGGACTAACGGTTAATAGATAGGTTCAAAAGACAGCCTGCCAAGGTTTGAATCCTGAATCTGCTACTAAATAGCTGTGTGACCTTGGTCAAGTCATTTAACTTTGCTGTGCTTTAGTTTCTTCAGCTATAACTTGGATATAATATTAGCACCCAACTTCTGTGAGTTATTGTGAGGATTAAGTTAATTCATGTCAATCATTGGGAACAGTATCTGGTCCTCAGTAAGTTTCATTAAATGTATGCTTTCTTAGTTATTTCCTTGCTCTTTGTTCCTTAATGGTAGTTGGCTGGAATTCAAGAAGACCAGAGCACCTGCTTTCAAAATACATTATAAAGCAATCATAATCAAAATAGCATGGTATTGGCATAAAAACAGAAACATTGACCAATGGAACAGAATAGGTGGCCCAGAAAGAAAACCATTTAGGGTCAATTGATTTTCAATAAAGGTGCCAAGAGCACACAATGTGAAAAAGACAGTCTGTTCAATAGACGGTTCTGGGAAAACTGGATATCCACATGCAGAAGAACAAAATTGGACCCTCATCTCACACCAAATACAAAAATCAACTCAAAATGGATTAAAGAATTAAATAAAAGAACTGAATCTGTGAAACTATTAGATGAAAACATAGGAGGAAAGATGACATTGGTTTGAGCAAGAATGTTTTGGATATGATCCAGAAAGCACAGGCAACAAAGGCAAAAATAGACAAATGGGATGGCATCAAAGTAACAAGCTTCTGCACAGCAAAGGAAACAATTAACAAAGTAAAGAGACAACCAACAGAATGGGAGAAAATACTTGCAAGTCATACATCTGATAAAGAGTTAATATGCTAAATTTGTAAGAAACCCAAACAGTTCAATAGTAAGAAAACAACCTGATTTTAAAAATGGGCAAAGAACTGGAACAGACGTTTTTCAAAAGAAGTCATACAAATGGCCAGCAGGCACATGAAAAAATGCTCAGTGTCACTAATAATTAGGGAAAGGCAAATTCAAAACAATGAGATGTCATCTCATACCTGTTAGAATGGCTTTTATCATAAAGATGAATGATAAGCCTATGTGAGGATGCAAAGAAAAGGAATCTTTTCAATGTTACCTTGTACATTGTTGGTGGGGATGTAAATTAGTACAGCCTAGGTGGAAAATGGCATGGAGGCTCCTCAAAAAACTAGCACCTCTTGTATTACCCAGGATAGAGTTGGAGCCCATTCTACTAAGTGAAGTATCCCAAGAATGGAAAAACCAGCACCACATGCTCACCATCAAATTGCTATTAACTGATCAACACTTAAGTGCACATATAGTAGTAACATTCACAGGGTGTCAGGCAGGTAGAGGACTGGAGGGGATGGGTGTATACACCTAAAGGATGTGGTGCACACTGGGGGATGGGCACGCTTGAAGCTCTGACTTGGGTGGGGCAAGGCAATATATGTCACCTAAACATTTTTACCTCCATAATATGCTGAAATAAAAAAACAAAAACAAAAAAAAAAAAAAACTATCATATGATTCAGCAATCCCACTTCTGGGTATATATCCAAAAAAACCTGAAATCAGTATGTTGAAGAGGCATGTGCACTCCCAAGTTTATTGCAGCACTATTCACAATAGTCAAGATATGGAATCAACCTGTGTCTGTCAACAGATGGACAGATAAAGAAAATGTGATATATGTGCACAATGGAATATTATTCAGCCATAAAAAAGAAGAAAATTCTGTCACTTGGAACAATGTGGATGAATCTGGAGGACATTGAGCTAAGTAAACTAACTCAGGCATGACACAGGAAGACAAATATTGCATAACCTCATTTACATATAGAATCTAAAACAGTTGAACTCACAAAAGTAAAAACTAAAAAATGATGTTTCCCAGAGGCTAGGCAGGTGGTGGGGTGAGAAGGGAGGAAGTGGGGAGTTGTTGGGCAAAGGGTACATTTCAGGAAGACAGAGGAGTAAGTTTTGAGATTGATTGCACAGCAGGGTGACTATAGTCAATAATAATGATGTGTTATATATTTCAAAATAATTCAGAGTAAATTTCAAAGATCTCACCATAAAAAGATAGGTAAATGAGGTGATGGGTTTGTTAATTAGCATGATTTGAACATTTCACATTGTATACAGATATCAAAACATCAGACTGTACCCCATAAAAGTGTACAATTATGATTTGTTAATTAAAAATAATAGTAATTTTAAAAATTGAAAGAAAAAGACCAGGCACAAAATAATCCTATAGCTAAAATCTTTATAGCATTTGAATTATTCTTACTACCCCTTGTGCGAGTCTGGATTTTCTATAGGTTTATTAAATCCATATTTAGAGACTCTTCATATCTTGCATTTTACTCAGGGGACATGTTGATGTGCTCTCCCTTGTAATCAACACCAATTAAACGATGATCCTTGAAAACAGAAGCATAAACAGGGCTCTAATGCACAAATTGGTAACAGTCCATCCATTCTGTGGACATATGGGCTTTAGTTGCAATCTAGTTCTTGGAAAGTGATTCATAATTAAACGATTTTACTTGCCTAGAAAATATTTCAACTTGTGTTGACTTGAGTCACAATATTTGGAAAACACCACTTTAAAAAATAGTTGTGTTTTATGCAAGTGAAACTAAGCCTACCTGGCATAAAAACAACAGGGGGATGGGCAGTTGATCCAAAGGTGTGGTCCTTTGTATCCTTAGTAGGGCCTTTGAGGTCCCTTAATCTGCATTTCCTCAACTATCTTGATAATTAGGCCAGTCTCTGGATTTAAGCTAAATGATGTGGGTAATGGTGACGGAAGCCTTTTCCTGAGGGCAGATTTACACTCTCATCTTGGCAGAATCAACTATTTGCTTTGTGATTGTGGAAACATTTGGAGAGAAACATTAATTTTCCATCCATTAACTTTGGTGGATATGAACACCCCAGAGGGAAAAATGTGTGAAGCCGCTTAACAACCTTTTGGCTGTTAAGAAGGTAAAAATGTTTTGAAAATATTTTTCTTTTTTTGCAAAGGGAAAATATAGAAAAAAAAATACAACTATTCAATCAGGGAATATTCTGTCTTTTAGAGGTTTTTGTAAATGTTTGCACCATCTCAAAATACAGCAGTTTTCTGTAGGCATGATCTATGTGGTTTATTCGCTACCTAGGCATAAATGAACCTGATCATCTAGATACTTACTAACAGGCCTGCTTTTTTTTTTTTAATCATACTTTTTTCTTCCATTGGCCAGATGCATTATGCTAATAATAATTGGGTAAAGGAGAAAATTGTGGGTTGAGAAGAGAGAAGCAAAGTAAGTGTATGAAATAATAAAAGTGATTTTATTTTTGCATTGAAACCTTTAAGAGAGCTAAAGCTAAGTCCAAATCAATAGAGTCTTAGAACTGAATGTGTATGTGTTAGAAGAAATGAAGCTATAGTGAGCAAAAATTGGGTAATAAAGACAGGTCAAATGACCTCTGTGTTCTGGGTTGGAATTAACCAAGTTGAAGATAAAGCTACATAAGCCTGAGTGTTTGTTTATTCCTCCAACAAATAAGTACAGCATCACACAAGGAGGGTATAGTAAGACTTACGCCAGAGACATGAAGGATACTTAGCTGAAGAAGACAGATGTGGCCCCTTGTTCTCCTCTAGTTTACAGTTTAGGGGGGAACATGGAAATTAAACAAATAACTAATTATACAATAAAATAATAACAGTTATAAGTGCTACAGAGAAGGAAAGGAGTTGTATAAGAACATGGATCAGGACGGGCTGGCCCAGTTATGGAGACCAGGAATGATTCCTTGAGGCAGGGATATGAAATTTGAGGTTGAGGGGCTCTTAAGTGTGGCTGAGTGTATGGATATATCGGGGTGGGGGGGGGCGGCGGGCAGTGGATAGAGTTGGTAAGAAGAGAAGAATCTGAAAGCTCCAAGGAGAGGGAGATCCATGCAAAGGCACTGGGGCAGGAAGGAACTTTGAATATGGAAAATTTAGGAGGTGGAAGAAAGTGAAGGGAAGAGAGTGGGATGAGAAGGGTTCTAAGAGGGGTGAAAGACGCAAGACCCTATAGGCCAGTCAGGATAAGGATTTGGGCCAGCAATGAGGAAACTCAGGAGGGATTTGAGCAGGAGAGAGACATGCTCATATTTGTGTTTTGAAAAGAGTTCTCTGATTGCAGTGCAAATACGAAACAAAGGAGGTGATAGCTGGTATGAAGGAGCTGGGTAGGAGGCTGTTGCATGGTTCAGGAGAGAGACTATGGCAATACGGCCAGGAAAAATGGCAGTGGGGATGCAAACAAGAAGATGGATGGGAGAAATATTGAGAGAAATTTGTGGGCTGATGCTGGGGAGGAAGAGTGAAATCCCCCACTTCCACCCCTGCTTCATTCTCCCAAAAACACAAGTATATTTTCCTTCTAATTTGGCTAAACTAAATATATTAATGAATTTTACTCAAGCTTTTTCCTATCCAAATTGTTCTGCATGTCTGGAACCACAACGTACCAGGAGGCAGACACTGAACACACTGAATACTAATGCACTTTCAATTTTCTTTTGCCTTTCCTGGTTTGTACAAAATTAACAGTAAGCTGTCTGCTATCAGGAATGGCCAGGAAATAAAAAGTTTTGATTAATAGAGAAATGCAAAGCATGGCATATGACTGTCACTGATTTTCGAAGACGTAGCACATGAAGGAGAGCAAAGTATAGCAAGAGACAGAACAAGCAGGCTCTGACTGTAGTTCTGCCACAGGACTGGGTGTGAAACCTTGGGCAAGTCACCAGACAGGGTAAGAAAGGAGTTCAGAATGTGAATTTATGGATTCAAATGATGCTACATGTGAAACCTTGCTCTGCCATTTATAAATCGTGTGAGCCTGAGCCTGCTTCTTAGCCTCTTTGAGACCCTGTGACCTCATATGCTGAAATGGAGATAAAAATGCCAACTTCACACAAGCATTACAGCAATTAAATGAAATCACACGTATGAAGGGTCAAGTAACTTACTGCTAGCAATTGGTTTTCTATGAAATTTTGTTTCTTCATTTGTATGCTAAAGATAGTAATGCTTTTCCCACTTTGGGAGTTGTTATAGGGGTCCCAAAAGGGAACACAGATAAAATTTTTAAAAATAATTTTTGAAGAAATTGTGAAGCATTGATCCAAATTGTTATGGCATTATTTTGCAGATAAATACTAGAGGTGAGGCTCCTCATTTTTTCTTGGTGAATAAACAGTGCTCCAGAATTTTTGTCTTTAGTCCTGTAGCAGTTTCTTTAGTCTATTGCTGTAGCATCGCTGTACTGTAGAAGTAGCTACTGAAGGTGTATGGAATTGAGTTAAATCCATACTAACCTCAGGGCATATCATGGAATCTATTTTATCAAGATAAATCCAGGATATCAGCTTGTTGACTTGTACTTTATTTTTTTCACTTTTGAATACAAGCAAAATGCAGACAGGGCAAATTCAGGTTTGCCTGGTAATAGAGGGTTTTGGTTATGGAATGGCAAGTGAACTAGCTTTTCCTGTACCGCCCCTGTGCAATTATGGTTTATAAAACATGGCTATTTAATATGAACCTCTGGACATGCACTTATCTAATTTATTATGCAGTCTGTTCAAAGATTGGTTGAAGGGCCTTTCTTGACAATTAGGCAGGTTTGGGGGCCACCAGGTAGGTTGATTTGAAAGGCACTAACCATGCCAATTACCCCTCCCACAGCCACACGGTGCTGGAATTCAATTGTCAAAATTAATTCCTATGGGCCTTGACAGGATTTCAGCAATAGAAGTAATAAAATGCAAGAGCTGAAAGCACCTTAGAGATCATTTGATTCAACAACCTTGTTTTATCGGTGAGCAAACTGAGTCCCAACAGGAAGCCCCTCCCTTCCCTCCAAGGTCAAATGCTAACTTAGTCTAAATGGCCACTCTCTTGGCCTCCTGTCTGGCAAGCATCCTCTGGATCAGACAACTTTCCTGATGCTCAGAGGTCCCAAGCAGCAGAGGGAGGGAAGCCTGCTCCTGCAGTCATCCCTGGAAAAGTCAGAACTTCAGCTTATTCCTGGACTATTTTTGGTGCTCCAGTGAACCTCAGGACCTAGTGGAGACGCTGATGTTTTATGTTTTCTTTAGAAGAGAGAGCCCAACTTGCTGAAACATAAAAATTAAAAAATCACAAACATAACAGCTTTTGTAAAGGAGACTATCTGGCAGAAAATTCATTCCCCTGAAGGGGAAATGGGATTAAACAAGTGGTGAGGCAAAGGCATGAATCAGCAGTGACCGTTTTTAAACTGAGAAGTAGACGGGTTTATGCTCTGCAGAATGAAATGGCAGGTTAACTGTTATCAAACGTAAAAACACATTTCCCCGTCTGTGAGGGAAGAAACGCAGCCTTGTCTGCACGTCCGAGATGAGGTGGAGAAATGCATGGAATCTGGCAGTAATTGAGTGAGCAGGTGAAGTTTGCAGAATAATAACAGCTAAGGTGCCGGGCACCTACTGTGTGCAAGGAGCTCTGCATGCAGGACCTTTAATTCTTGCAACAACTCTATGCAGTCTACATCCTTATCATCCCCATTTCACAGATGAGAAAACTAAGGCTCGGAAACTTGTCCAAAGTCACAAAGCTAATGGACACCAGAATAGGATCTGAAACCAGGTCAGTCTGATTTCCAAAATTCAGTAATTTAAATGGCTTCCAAATCAATAATCATGCACCCTCTGGTCTTCCAGCTCTAAGTCTTATTTGAACAAACCATTTCGTTCTTGGCTATGCTTTAAAAACTCTTGTCTCAGTATCTTCATCTCTTAAGTGGACAGTGTAAAGATAAAAATGAGGCCATGGGTGTGAAAATATTTACATGCAGGTGGAATGTGGAGCAAATATGACCTTTAATAACTGTTGTTATCATACTGCAGCATTCGTGGGCACATCTCTTCAAGAAAAGGATTGACAGATGGAAAATTGTGTGTGTCTGTGTGTGTGTGTGTACATTTTGAGGATAAATTAGGAAATCCTTTGAGAGGGTTTTTAAAATGATCATTAAGTAATATGAGTAATGGTTTCCGCAGGAAGAGAAGTATTTAGGTTTTTAGTAAGTAAATTAAAAACATTTAGCTCACAGGAAAATATCTAATTTATAAGTGAGATATAACTACATCAAGGGAAGTAATTTTTACTTTTCTTGGTTCTACAGACTAATCAACAAGGTTCAAAGGAGAAGTATGTGCCAGAGAAAGCCCTGAGCTGGGGGTCACCTTGGCTTTGCTCCCAACCAACCGTGTGACTTGGAACAAATCCCTCTGCCTCTCTGGACCTTACGCTTTCATCTTTTATTGGGTTAAATGCTCGCTGACGTCTGCTCAAGTCAAAGTTCTGCAAAACGTACCAGCTCATTCTGCTGATCTCCCCTTAAGCCTGAAAAGGAAGCAGACAAGTGGTTCCCTTCAAATAACAAACATCTATTTGTCACCACTGCAAAAAAAGGCACCACACCAAGCTCTGAAGGGGGCCCCAAGATAAAGGAGACAATATCCGGCTGTGCTGATTGCTGGTGCGGAGGAATTACAAAGCCTCACAAGAGAGCCATTGACTTGGAAAAGTTTCCTGTCCATGGTCATTTTCAGTAAAAAAAATATAAAAGAATCTCTATTCATCTTCTCCCTTATTATTTTTTTTTTCTTCCCAAACAATTGAAAGGCAAGAACAAGGAGCAGCATTTCCAGGGGTGAGTTGTTAGGCGAGGAAGAAAAAGGAGCATCTCTGTCCCGTTCCAACCTGCGGAGAGCATCGCTGTCTTCCCAGCAGGGACAGCGGGAAGCAGGCAGGTTAGCAGAGCGCAGCTGGGCCCCCTCGCTCCGAAAAATCCTTGCTGAAGTCACCATCAAGGTGCGCCAGGCAAAGCGCAGACCCGGTTATTGCAGGCGTCAATCTGAAAACAAGTCCTGGTCCCCTTTGCTCCGCTTTTCTTTCTCTACCTGTTCTCCTTCTTTTCAAGTGTCTCCTTCCATCCCCTGCTTTGCCTCTTGCTGTCTGTTTCCCCGCCACTGATCCTTCTCTCTCCTCCTGCTTCCCTTTCTTCCTCCCTTCAGTTTTCTCCCTCCTTCTCTCTCTCTTTCTCCCCCTTCCTCCTTCATTCTCTCCCTTCCTCTCTTCTCTCACTCTCCCTGAACTTTCCATTTTCATTCTTTTCTTTTTCTATTTCCCCCACGCAGGGCCCTGGTGATCCCTTCAATCATACGACATCTCACTCTCTGTCTTCCACTGCAATCTCCTGTAGCAACATGGTTTCATGCCGCTAAGCTTCTGTTCTGTCTGCAAATGCTCCCTACCAACACTCATCCCCCTTATCCCTTGGGATTTGGGAGGTGTTTGTGAACGTTCCTCCACCACCTTCCTCCAGATGCTCTCCCCCCATGACTCTTTAGTGCCTTGCACACAAGTCTATTGTTACCCTCTTTGCTCTTCATTGTAATGTCTGTTTATGACCCGTCTCCTTCATTAGACTGTAAACTCCCTACGGGGAAAGACTATGTCTTTTACATCTTTAAATCCCCAGAGCTATGATAGTCTACAGACAGTATAGACAGTACGTGTTCAGTACATAGGTGAATGGATTGATTCCAGCTCTGCTCTCTCTGTTGGTGCGGCCTCGGGCCAGTTACCAAGCCCCACTTTCCTCATCTGTAAAATGAGGGTAAAGAATTTGATCACTTGGAGTTGTTGTGAGGACCAAATGACATTAGAACAATAGTAAACATAACTGACATCTATTGAGGTCCTATTGTGGACCAGGCACTGTCCTAAATGTTTTACAAGTATTTATTCACTTAAATATCATAGAAATCCTGTATGGCAGATGTTATTATTATCCCAATTGTATAGGAGAGGACACTGGGGCCCAGAAAGATTAACCAACTTGCCCAAGCTTACAAAGCTTGTGAGTGGTGGAGCTCAGGCTGTCTGCTATGAAGCCCTCCCTTGTAACCAGGGGCTCCTCTTGCCTCAGACACCTATTGCAGTGTTTATTGGAGTGCCTGGCACAAAATAGCACCAAATAAATAATGAGCTGTTTTTGTCCATTACCACCTAGATGGACAGGCTCCAGCCACTTCTATTCTCCTTCTTTCTACCTGACAGACTCAACAGATACAGTCACCTCCTATAACAGTCCAGGTTCCCTGAAATAGAGCCTGCAGCAAAGATCACATACCTAAGTTAGGGGAAAAGGGAAGTAAGTAAGAAAAGAGAAAGAACAAATTCAAGGTGTTACATGGCTGGTCATATCACAGGCAAATGCTCAGTCATGTTGTGACAGCTCCCACCAGAGTGGGTGATATGGACATGGCAGGGGAGGGCAAGGAGAGGGAGCTAGGAGAGGAGATGACAGAGGGGCACCTGGGGCTCACCATCGAGCAAGCAGCCAGGGGCCCACATGCAGGTGGACCAAGCACACCTGGAGCAGAATTTAAATTGAGTCTAATGTCCCTCCCTGTGGCTCCTATACCTAAGGGTCTATGCAACTTAACACTGTGTTTTTCCTTCTACTTTCTCTTCAATCCCAGAAAATCAAAATAGTATTATTAGAAGTGGGGGAGTAAACTGGCCCTGGTTTTCTGCACGACCTTCCACAACTCAGTTCACCTCTCTGAATCCCAAGAGCCAAGGGCTCTGGAGCCAATTGCTCTTCTTAGAATTCAGGTTTTTCACTGGCAACGTGGAGTAAGAGCTATCTTACCCCATGACAGCATGCAGTGTTAGCTGTTGGCACATGACCTGCAATTGCTAGAAGCTCCTTCCTTTTCCCATACAAGACCCATAGGTGGACTCAGACACACAGATTGTAGCTGACTAAGCCAACAACTGTGCTAGTTCCATGAAACCCTTTCATGGAAACAGCACAACCCAGCAACATTGGCCTGGAGACTGAATCTTTCTGCTATCTCTTTTTGCATTTGTGTGTGTGTGTGTGTGTGTGTGTGTGTGTGCATGTGTAGAGAGATTAAGAGAGAAAGAGAGAATTTGGCATCTAGACCTCCAATTACAAACTGGCTATCATTTATTGAATCCTATGTGCTAAGAACCCTGCTAAGGATTTTTAAAAATCCATCATCACATTTTATTATGATGATGACCCTGCAAAGGAAGCATTATTATTCCCATTTTATAATTGAGAAAACTGAGGCTTAGAGAGGAGAATAAACTCTCTGCAAGTCAAGTAGATAATCCGTGAGTCCCAGGGAGATTCTGTTCTCCACTCTTCTCTCCTGCTTCCAAGGCCTCCGGGTGGGCAGCTCTTTTGAATCAAAGACCACTCTTGTTACCCTTCTTTACCCTGAGGGTGTCCGTGCCGTTATTTCAGTCTATTGCCTTGGGATTCAGAGAGGGGCACTGAGTTGCGGAAGGTGATGCAGAAAACCAAGGCCAGTTTACTCCTCTACTTCCAGTAATACTCTTTGGATTTTCTGGGATTGAAGAGAAAGTAGAAAGGGATTGAAAACAAGCCTTGGTCATTTTTAATTTATCAACTTTGTCTCAGAATTTTTACTTAACATTGAAATAACATTTTCCCTCTTTCCCATACCTAGAATTGCAAAGCAAGAGCAGGGGAATGGGGGAAAATCTATAAAAACAAGATCTTTGCTACTTTATGGTAATTAAAAGCAATAAATATTCTTGCCCACAATGCTAAAAATCTCAAATAGCCAGTGGGTCAATACTGTTTCCCTGGTTAGGATGGTAATAAATCTCTATTCCTTTTGAGTCAAAATAAGGAAGGGGTTTTATTCATGAATTCCATGACCTGGTACTGCGACATTTTCAAAACAAACATGCCTGGAATGAAGAATTTCTCCAAGTGTGTTTATGTGCCATCTTCCAACCTGCTTCCTCCACCTCCAAAGCTTCTGTCCTCGAGTGATCTCTTTATTGATGCAACAGCAGTATCCTCGTCCTGCACCATGACGGCAAAACAATGTGGAGCATCCATTCTTCCTTCTCACCATCACTTTAGTCCAATGCGTTCTCTGTCCTGGTGGAAATGATTTAACTCTGAACCTCTCAAGTTCACCTTCTTTCTCAAAGGCTGTTGCTTGACACAAAAGACATTCTTATGACCCATGAAGACAGTTTTTCCTTCTTTTTAATCCAGGCCGACATCCTTTATTAGTATCTTTTGGAAAATGGCTGTTTTTCCAAATTCAGATCTAGCATTGGCTTCGTGTTCATCTGTGATCAACGCTGCTCGTTTAGGAAGCCGTGCTGTCTCCAGCCCCTTTGGGAGTGAGACACAGAGTCAGACTTTCACACAAACCCAGGGGAGAGAGGAACTCATGGCTCCCTTTAGGGGCTCATTCGAGGGATGCTGTGTGACATTCAGGAAATCCCTCCTTCTCTGGGTCTCAATTTTCTTATCTACAAAGGAATGGGTTTTCAGGTACTTTTTAAAGTTCCTTCACATTCATTGCTCCGTGATCTTATGACACATGGGTGGGCACTCTGTATCAACTTCTGCCTGGTAACCAGCCCTGCGGGGAGAGCAGAGATATGGTCTGCTCTGATAAACCTACTCCCTTCCCTTTGGCAAGAAGCGTGGATCTGCCTCTACCTCCTTTGAACTGATTTTATATATAAAGCTTACACTAAGTTCAAGTTGCCTCAGAAACAGCACTCTTGTTGGGAAGACTCGGGGGTGACTTTAACATTTAGCTAACACAGCACAATGTGTATCAGGCTAGCTTAGAGATAAACGTATGAATGTTCCTAAGACATGCACAAAAACAGCAACATTCCAAAAGGCTTCTGGTCCAATTTAAGCCTATGCAACAATACACATTTTATTTTCTATGGGGGAAAAACACCTCAGAGAATAGGTTTGCTGAATAAGATAGACCCTTTTCATGCCTATTTATTGAATCTCAGGTAGGCTGTGGGATGCTTTATGCTAAAGAAGGCTCAGGGTAAATAGTGAGGAATGTCAAGAGTAACTGCATAACTGTGAATAACACTATAGAAAAATTGCTGGCTAAAATGAAGACTGTATAGCAAACCTCATCGCTTGTATGTCACCATTTTCCCAATTCATTATTCAGTGCCACACTTGTAAAACTGTACCACTTTGCATTATTTTTCTTTGAGAAACCTAGGCTGGTTGAGAATGGGGGGCAGTGCATTGAATTTGGAATTCAGGAACAATGGTGGGTCTTAACAATGGACAAAAGGTTAGATTGTGATTCAGAAGCAATGCAAGTTCCCTGCATTGGTCAAGGGAAGGACTGAAACCAGGTCAGAGAATTCAAGATCAGTGGCCAACATTCACAGCGGACCACGGGGCTTGTGGGCAAGGATGAGGCTCGGCAACTGCACATAGATCTTGGCTAGAGATCTGACCACCTGAAGCAAACCCTCATTGCTTCTATTTATGGAACAGGGAAAAGAAGAAACAGGTGATGGAGAGATGGATGGGAGAAGCGAGCACAATGGCACGATTCCACATCGCCCTGCTTTCGGTTCTGCAATCCCATTCTGGTATGGAGGGCCCCCAATTCACCATCTGGCCTCCGTTATGATGAGAATCTACTTTATCCTAAAAGTCAAGAAAGACATCTATGGTTATATCTCTTTTAAATACTCATTTCAGTTTCTAGCTGGGCTTATAAGGCAAGAAACTAGCATCCAAAGAGATTACAATATATGTGGAACACCTAGGTGGGTGGCTTTTAAGCATTATTTCAATAAACTTCTATAACATCCATTAAGATAGATATTATTGGGGCACCTGACTCCAATCCTGTGACTTTTACATGCACTATGCATGCTCTGTGCACTGAACTCAGTTGGGGTAGCAGTGGGATTTGGGGTGAGATCCTGCCTGTGGACTGGGAGAGTGAGAGCAGAACTTCCAGGGACTGAAAGACAAGATGAACAGGCACCAAAGGTGAGGAATAATAATTATTCTAGCCACTGGAGGCTAAGAGGAGCGTGGGTTCTTACTCCCTCATTAGTACAGGCCATTTTCCCTCGATTCTGAGAGAGAAAATGAAATTCCTCTAATACTTCTTCTACCCCGAAAGTACTGTGTTCTTAGTGGCATCAATAAAGATTTTGCTCAACATTCAAGGTGTAACAGATGCCGGTGGTGCTCTGCCCATTCCTCTTCAGGCCTTACCATCTCAGTGCACACTTCTCAACTTCCAAATGCTATTATAATAGCACCATTGTCTCTCCTGAAGGCTCTCTCTGGCCACAGGTGGCCACTACACCAGTGTACAGAGCAGACCAAAATTTCAGGGAATTAATGTCCCCCTGGGAACCTCACTCAACCAATGGCCAACAGGAGTTGGTGCAAATATCCCAGCTTATTTCTTTCCCAGGTGAGATAAATCTGTGCCCTACACAGACTCCCAAAGTTGCTCATCAGGATTAAGCTCCAGTTTCCAACAATGGTAACTTGTTCGATAGTCACCCTTTAGTAGCAACTTTCTCTTTCTTACCAAATTCCCCCACTGCCCTGTTAGTGTTTCCGGAAGCACCTCCCAAATAAACTACTTGCACGTGTGTCAAAGTCTGCTTCTGGGAGAGCCCAAACTACGGCACTAGGAAAGTCAGTGACTGTCCCTCACCAGAGAGCAAAAACAAAAAGATGATGCTCCAAGAGACCCTGGCTGCCTACAGAGGCATGAGCTAAGGACAATGACTCCTAAACCTGGATAATCACCAGAAACACCTAGGAAGCGCTTAAAAAAAAAAATACATATTCTCAGTCCTTACCCCCAGAGAACGTTTCAATAGAATATGGCCTGTGCTAGGAGCCAAATATATAAGGAACTCACTAGGTTATTCCAGGCAGAAAAGAATCAAAGAGATAAAAGCATGATAAAAACTTGTACATATGTTGCTGGCTTTGGAGATTGAAGAATGGGACCATGAGCCAAGAAATGCAGGCAGCCTCTAGAAGCTGTAAAAGGCAAGGAAATGGATTTTCCTCCAGAGCATGCAACACAGAACACAGGCCTGTTAATACTTTAATTTTAAATCAAGGAGAACCATTTCAGACTTTTAACCTCCAGAATTATTATATTATAAATTTTTGTCACTGTAATCCACTAAATTTGTGATATTTTGCTACAGCAGCAATAAGAAACTAACACGGGGTAATTATTCCAGGGAAATACTTCTCAAAAACAAGGGCACATATGAATCATCTGGGAATTTTGTTAAACTTTAGAATCAGCTCTAATAGGTCTGGGATGAGACTTGACATTCTACATTTCTAACAAGCTCACAATTGAGGCAGATGTTGCTGGTCTACAGGACACATAGGAGGAGCCAGGCCAAAGCAGGATTTCTCGACCTCAGCACTGTTGACATTTTCACTAGATAACTCTTCATTGTAGAGGTTGCCTTGTAAGATGTCTAAGAGCATCAGTAGCCTCCATCTATTAGATGCCAGCAGCACCCCGCTCCAGTTGTGACAACCAAAAAGGTCTCCAGACCTTGCCAAATGTCCCCTGGTTCTGAGGGCAAAAGTGAGAGTGGCTGAGAACCACTGTTCTAGAGAACTGAAGCGTCAATGATGAATCGGAAGGAATTGTACAGAGATCAGGGCAGTAAAGTCAGCAAACCCATGTAAAGAGCAATGTGTTCTGTTGCAGCTTTTACGGTATGGACTTCTGCCACGGAGAGCAACCACTTTCCCTCCAGAAACAAAATAGAAATTTGACAACTTAGAATAAATAAACCAATTCCTCAAAAACCACACATCAGCAAAACTCAGCCAAGATGAAATAGATAATCTGAATAGTCCTATATCATTGAAGAAATTTAATTTATATTTTAAAAGCACTCAAAAAGAAGTAGCCATGCCTAGATGGCTCTGCTTTAGAATTCTTCCAAAACATTTAAAAAGAATTAACATCAACTTTACTCAATTTTCTGCAAAAAATAGAAGAGGAGGGACATTTTACGAGGCTAGTATTACTCTGATAACAAAACCAAAGATAGTACAAGAAAACTATAAGACCAATATCTCTCATAAACTTACACGCAAAATCCACAACAAAATATCAGCAAATTGAACCCAGCAATGTATAAAAAACATGACCGAGTGGGATGTATTTCATATAAGCAAGATTGGTTCAACATTCAAAAATCAGTCAGTATAATCCACCATATTGACCGGCTGACGGGAAATATCATATAAGCATATCATTTGATGCAGAAAAATCATTTGACAAAATCCAACACCCATTCCTGATTTCAAAAAATTCTCAGAAAACTAGGGATATAGGGCGAATGCTTTCAACTTCATAAGGAAGATTTACAAAACTCTTACAGAAATCATTATACTTAACAGTGAAGCACAGAATGCTTTCTGTCTAAGATGAGAATAAGGAAATATTGTCTATTCTCACCATCTTCATTCAAAATAGTACTGAAAGTCCTAGCCAGCACAATAAGGCAGGGAAAAAAATAAAAGGCATACAGATTGGAAATAAATAAATAAAATCATTGCTATTTGTACATGGCATGACTGTCTACATAGAAAATCCTAAAGAAACTGTAAAAAACTTAAACTAACAAGTGTGTTCAGTACAGTCACAGGAGATCAGGAGATAAGATCAACACACAGAAATCATTCACATTTCTATATATTAACAATAAACATACGAATACAAATTTAAAACAATACTATTTATAATTGCTCCAGAGAAAATAAAATAATTAGGTATAAATTTATCAAAACATGTACAGGATCTGCATGCTTGAAATTACAAAATTCTGCTGAAAGAAACTTTAAAAAGACCTAAATAAATGAAGAGACATACTGTGTTCTCTGATTGGAAAATTCAGCATAGTAAAAATGTCAGTTTTCCCCAAATTGATATGCAGATTTAATGCAATTCCTATCAAAATCCCAGCAAGCTTTTTTGTAGACATAAACAAGCTTATTCTAAAATTTATGTGGAAAGGCACAGCACCTAAAATAACTAAAATAATCTTGACAAAGAAGAATAAAGTGAGAGGTATCACCCTACCCAAAGTTAGGAATAACTAGCTATAGTAACCAAGATAGTATAGTATTGGTGGTGGAAGAAATACATAAATCAATAAAACAGAATAAAGAATCCACAAATGAACCCATTCAAATATGCCAATTGTTTTTTCACAAAATGCAAAAGCAATTTAATGAAAGATGAATAGACCTTTCTTTTTCTTTTTTTTTTTTCTTTTTTTATTTCAGCATATTATGGGGGTACAAATATTTAGATTGCATATATTGCCCTTGCCCCCCCACCCCGAGTCAGAGCTTCAAGCATGTCCATCCCACAGATGGTGTGCATCACACTCATTATGTATGTATACCCCCATCCCCGCCCTCCACATCTGCCCAGCACCCCATGAATGTTATTCCTGTATGTGCACTTAGGTGTTGATCAGTTAAAACCAATTTGATGGTGAGTACATGTGGTGCTTATTTTTCCATTCTTGGGATACTTCACTTAGTAGAATGGGTTCCAGCTCTATCCAGGATAATACAAGAGGTGCTAGATTACCATTGTTTCTTGTGGCTGAATAGTACTCCATGGTATACATATACCACATTTTATTAATCCACTCATGTATTGATGGGCACTTGGGTTGCTTCCACATCTCTGTAATTGTGAATTGTGCTGCTATAAACATTCACGTGCAGATGTCTTCTTTCTGGAATGTCTTTTGTTCTTTTGGGTAGATGCCCAGTAATGGGATTGCTGGATCAAATGGTAGGTCAACTTGTATCTCTTTGAGGTATCTCCATATTGCTTTCCACAGAGGTTGTACTAGTTTGCAGCCCCACCAGACTTTTCAATAAATGATGTTAGAGCAATTGAACATCCACAAGGGGGAAAAACTAAACCTCAACCCAAAACTCACACCTTATACAAAAATTAACTCAAAATGGATCATGGGCTTAAGTATAAAGTGTAAAATTATAAAACTTTCATACATAAACAGGAGAAAATCTTTGGTACATAAGGCTAGGTAAGTACTTCTTGGACTAGACATAAAAAAGCATGGTACAGAAAAATGATGGATACATTGGATCACAAAAATTAAAATATTTTTCCCTGTGAAAGATGCCACGAAGAGGATGAAGTGACAAACTACAGACTGTGAGAAAATATTTACAAAACATACATCCGACAAGGGGCTTGTATCTAGAATATATAAAGAACTCTCAAAATGCAATAGTTAAGACAGAACAACAACACAAACAGACATTCCACGTCATTAAGTATGAAGGAAATGTAAATTAAATCCACAATGAGATATCTCTACACAATTAAAACAATGACTATCATAAAAAAATAATTGGGCCAGGTGCCATGGCTCATGCCTATAATCTTAGCACTCTGGGAGACCAAGGCGAAAGATCTCTTGAGGCCAGGAGTCCAAGACCAGCCTGAGCAAGAGCAAGACCCCCGTCTCTACAAAAAAAATAGAAAAATTAGCCAGGCTGGAGAGAGGGAAGCTAGGGGAGAAGGAAGAAAAGCGGAAAGGGTAGAGAGAGAGAGACTGAGGAATGAAGAGATGAGGCTGGTTGCTTGGAGAGTTCTTCCTTGGAGAGTTGGTATGTTTCACTCCTGATGTCAGGATTTGGGATGAGAGAAAGACAGAGTTCTGAGAGCCACATGGGACCACAGGGCACGCCTGGAGGGCAACAGATGGCATCCACAAAGAGGTAAGGAAGGTCATGTAACCAGATGTGTGAACTTCAAAGGTTGAGGACATTACTGTAGATCGAAAGGGAATTCCAATCCTGTGTCCCATATTATAATATATATGGCAGGCCATGCTAGATAAATAGGGATGATGTTTCCCACACGGCAGTAATCCCTACACTACCAAGATATTTGCCCTATCTATATTCTGCCTGTACTATTACCTATCTAGCATCTTTGTTTAAATTGACTCAGGTCTAACATAATAAATATTTGCATAAAATAAGAATTCTGCCTGTACTACCTAAAGCTGTCTGGAGCCCCATCAGCGGTACACATCACATCACTTTAGAAAAAAGAGAGAAAAAGGGCATTCTGAGCAGAGGGGACTGCCTGAGCCAGAGCACAGACACATGAAGGAGCACGCTGCGTTCAGAGCCAAGAGTGACAGGCACGGAGGGTGCATGCGGGAGGGGAGGGCTGGGGATGTGGTGCGTGATGGGGCTGGGAAGGAAAGGTCGGCAGATTGCCACGGGAGAGACTGGCGTCATCCAAGTCCACTCCACTCTTTGCATTCTCTCTCGCTCCCGCAGGACCGGGCATGTGTCTTGGGGACTGCATGTTCTCATTCTTTCCCTCAGCTGCAGAAGTGTGGGCAGTTATGTGTGGCTGTGTTAACACTACATGACTAAAATCAATCCCCCAGTCCCTTCCGGCTGCACACCTCGCCGCCTCCACTGCTGCCGCGCGCTGATTTGCATCCAGGCAGGTTGTGTAAACAAGGCTGTTAGGGGAATATAAATAACCACAGCCTGGATTGTGGTTCAATAGTCTGGTCTGGGGAAATCAGAATTTCCACTTATCTCCCATGGCAAGGTGGAGCCTCTTAACCGCTCACCAGGTCCTCAGGTCTCACCCTCTCCCTCCCCAGATGCCTGCGCTACGTGCAGCGAGGAATGGCTTCCTTTGGTCCAGCTGCTCCTGCATGTACAGCGACAGATGCCAACCCACTGAGCTGTCAGACAGAGCCAAGCTCCGCTCTCACACGGCCTGGGACGGCTGGGCAGGTGCACAGCGGCAGAGCTCCCTCAGGGAGACCCCCCACCGACTCGGCAACCTTCTCAAGATCATGAACTCCATCTTACTACATCACGTGGCCCCCAAGGGCTGATCCAGCCTCTGGCTCACATGGCTGCAGGTGAGCATCAGAGTTGTTCGGCCTCTAGAGTGAGTCCGAGTTAATTCCAGCTCTCTGCTGTGTGACCTTGGGCAAGGTACTTAAACTTTCTGAGCACTCATTTCATTTTCATCTAAAAAGTGAAGGTGATAATTATGCCTACTTCTTGGGATTGTTGGGAGAAGGAAATTCAATGGTGTGTGACAAGGGCTTAGCATGTTTCTTGGTTAAAGTAAGTGCTAAATAAATTGTAACTATTGTTAATACTGTTCTGGTGGTGGTGGTGGTGATGTGAGTACATATTCAATGAATTCCATCAAACAAATGCTGATCCTACTCCTCATGTCTCTGTACACCCGTGTATGAGACTGGTTTAAAATGACGGAAGGAGAGGAGGGCTCCAAAGGATTGACAGGTATCCTCAATGTTGTGGTAGAAACCCGGGGCTTGCAGTCAGAAGGCCAAGACTGAAATCCTAACATAACAACTTAAAATCTATAAGACTTCTGTTAAATTCTCTAAATTATAGCTCAGTCACCCATAAAGTGGGAATCTCACTGACTTGCCTCTCAAGGTTAATTTGAGAGCCAAGTCCGATGATGTTTTTGAACTGTCTGTATTGGGAGGTAGCAGCCACACAGGTGACCCTCCCTGGATTCAGCAGGTGTGGGAAGCATCATGACGATTGGAACTTGCCCCTGGCCTGAGAAACTAGTGACCGCACAATCTCTTTGTCGGTGTTTACGGGGTTCTCGTACTAGGTCAGCTCCAAGTTCTGGTCTCAGCTGACCTCACTCCCGTCTCCCTCACCACACACCAGCCAGACCAGCGTCCTTCTCCCTAGTCTGACCTCAGCATCTTTGCTCTTGTTCTTCTTACCCTGTCTGGAAAACTCCCTGCACCATGCCTAGCACGCATGGCTGGATCCTTTGTGCCAGTCAGAGCTTGGTCCAATCATTACCCCTTTGAACATCCTTCCCCAATCCCCGGATCAAGGAGTTCATCAGTAATTTTCTGCCATCTGGCTCTTTTTAATTTTCTGCATCACATTTATAATCTGAACCTGTCATGTTTATTCATTTGGTTACTTGTTTGACCTATTCCTCCCACTGAAAGTTAAGCTTCATGAGGGCAAGAACTTTTGTCTGCTTGTTCATTGCTTTCGCTCAGGGACTGGAACATACGGGGTTTCTCCAAACATAACAGCAGAAGGAATTGAGTTAGACAGGAGGAGAACGGAAGAGAAGTCATTAACCTTTCCCTGGAGAAACGTGCGATCTAAACGAGGACCTAAGATTTACTCAAATTAAACCAGACACAATGCTGTGCAACCAGAAAGAGGTAAAATCATATTTGTCAGAGCTTTATCGTCACGTGGGACCACTGCAGTCACACAGTCTTTCAGCATTTGGAGGAGAGGGCCCAAGAGGAGAAAAAGGTCTTCATTACCGGTGGTGCTATTCACATCGTATTCTTTAACAGGACATAAACGGGAGGGGAGGGAGATGCCACAGAGGGAGGGGGCTCTTGAAAACAGGTTATCTATGTCACCAACACACAGTCAGAGCTCCTCCAATCTGGGGCTGTCACTTCCTGAACACTTTCTCTGTGGCAGCTGCCATTCCAAGCACATTTATATTTATCTCATTTAATCTTCACAATATTCCTGAGATGTAGTTATTATTATCTCCATTTACAGGTAAAGAAGTGAGTGCACCACTTCTAAAGCCCATTGTAGTAACCCCCAGTCTATACCACTTCTCCTGCCCTACTGAGCCCTTCTGCTCTACCTTGGTGATTCTGTATTCCTGCTTTGATTACACCCCAAATTTTAAAAGCAAACAAATTTGTTTTAGTAGGAAGCAGCAGTAGGAGAAACTAAAATTATTTACTTCAAGATGTTTTATCTGAAAGTCCATTAAAACAAATTTCTCACTGAATTCCTTAGTATGCCAAAGGTTTTCCCATTAGGATAAATATATCTTTTATTTAGTTACGTAGTATGAACTATATTGTATATTGTAATTCCGTTTTCCCCCTAGCTACCAGGGAACTCAGAATCAAATTCAGTACCTGAGCTTAGTAAGTGTGTTCATTCATTAATTAATTCATGTGGTCAATAACAAAAACAAAAACAACCACCATATATAGATTTATGGTTATGGATGTAGATCTATAGCATAAACAATTTGTTAGGCACTCTGCTGGCAAAGTAACTCAACTCAGAAAACTGACAAACATTTATTCTCTGGTCATTTTAATTTGCTTAAATCTGTCTTTACATTTAATTTATCTGTTCCCTATTTCTTAAATTTGTCTCTAAAATACTTTGGAGAAGTTGATAGAACATGCACCATATATAAATAAAGTCATAATACTCTGTTGTAAAGACAAAAAAATAAAATTAGTTGGCCCCGTAAGTCCTAGTGTGACAGAAGCACATGTATAGCATCATATATGTATGATTTCATTTTTTAACATCAATGACCATTTCTTAGCAGCAGTCGTATAAGTCAGAGAAGCCCCGGAACTTATGCTTTTTCAGAGATGGAGCCAGTTCATATTTCTTGGTAAAATGAGGATGTTAAGTAAATATCGACCAATCATTAAAAGCGTATTTGCTGAGATGCAGTTTGTGGCTGGGAATGTAGGGAGGTGTATTTCATCAATAAGTGATAACAGGCAGCTCTTTCCATACCAGTTGGTTGCCAAGTCCTATTAATTCTACCCCAAAATGGCTCTCCAGTCCATTTCCACCACCACAACCTTGGTTCAGCCTCCCCGAAGTACATAGTACTGCAACTTCCTGCATCTGGTAACCCCCAGTTGCCACCCTCTGACCCTGTGTTCTCTTGCATGTCATTAACTGGCTCAAACAACCCCTTTAGTTCCATTTTCCCAAAAATGAAATCCAGGTGTCTAAGGTTAGCATTCAAATCCCTTCACAACCAGTCTCACCAAGTACAGCCCCCTCATCCCATCCACCCACTGTGGTCCAGCTGGCGGTCCTGTTTCTCATGTCTAGAGAGAGAGCAAGATATGGCTGGGATCTCAAACCCAGAATCTTCCAGCAACTGCCTAATGTGATTGCAGATTCCAGAGGTGGATATGTAGTAGGCTAAGCACTCAGGCTAGAGAGTCCAACGGTTTTACTACCCTCAGATTTTGGCAGCTTCACTTACACTATCTGACCTCTCAGAGCCTAAATTTTCTCCTTAAGAAAGTGGGAATAATAATAGGACCTATGTCAGAGGATATTACTGCAAGGATTAAATTAGAAAATGCATATAAAGTGCTTAGCACAATGCCTGACAAATTGTTAGGGCTCAGTACATGTCAGCTATGATTATCCTTCTCTTTACAAGAATTTGCTCCCAGATCCTGTGTAGACTCCTAGTCCTGATGAGCTATGCTGGGCTTGATGTAAAACGTGAAGGTTTCTAGTCTAGTTTGGCCTAAAGCATTAACTCAGAGCAGACTCAAGTCCACCCTTGGTCCCTTAGCCCAGGTCCATTGAGGTCTTACCATTCTGTTGATTCTCTGAGACACAGAAAGCGAAACCCAAGAAAAACCACACCTAGTAGGTAAAGAGAGAGAAGGGTTGTTCCTAAGACACAGAGCCACCACTCCAGAACAAACGTGTCTCTGTAAGAGGAAAGCCCAGGTCTGGATTTTCCCACCAGCTACATGAATCTAAAGGGTGAATCCAAAATTCAAATATGCTGTCAAGGGCCAGGAATGGACCATCTCTGTTTGCCTAGATGGAGTGCTCCACCCTTTTGTATGTAATCTAACATACCTTTATCCTTACCCACATTTGAGTTTCTCCTCTTACGGGGTGGACTGGGGGCTGTATCTCCGCTACAATTTAGCACCTGCCACTAACACACACACGCTATTCAGGCTTATGTCAACCAGCCTTTGCTCAAGATTCTCGTTCACGTTGAGATGCCCCACTTTGTCTGATTCATTTATTTAATGGGTGGTTGCTGAGCCCCTGTTGAGAGCAAGGCACTGAAAGAGATGTGGAGACACAGCACTGAACACAATAGACCCAGTCACTGATCTCATGGAGGTTCCAAAACAACATGGAACAGAGATAAACAAACATGTAAAAAATCAGAAAGTAAAATTTCTGATATCTGCTATTAATTAAATCTCCAAAATGTCATGAGAAAGAACAATGTAGGAGATATAATTTATATTGGGGAAGGGGGTATCAGGGAAGGCCTCTTTGAGGAGTAATATTTAATCTAAGACTTGAGAGGCAAGAGTTAACCAGATGACAAGGTGAAGGCAATGGTTTCAAGCAGGGGAAACAGTATGTGCAAAGGCCCTGCGGAAGTAGCCAGAGAGAAGACCACTGAGGCTAGAAAGTGGTGGGCCGGGATAGAGAGGCAGAAGATGACAGTGGGGAGAGAGGCAGGGGGAGATTTCCTACACACCCTCGATCTGCAATTTGAATGTCTCTTCTGTGAAGCATTCCCAGGCCACCACCCCCTAAGAATTTATTATACCTCTTCTGTGGTTCATATCTCAGTTATATTGGTTTTATAGAGTATTTGGGCACTGTTGCGCATGTTTATCTCCCTGTTACTAGAGCACAAGAAACTTAAGGCAAGGAATTAACCTTACTCACCTCTCTTTCCTCCACTCCCGCTGCACAATGCCCAGCACAACATGATTGTTCAGTGAATGTCTGCTGCATTTCTTTTTGTGATACAATGTCAAAGTCCAAGTGACTTAGAATGTAGAAAGGTTTTTTTAAATAGTGTAGATGGAAGTTTTCACCCCTCCTATGGGGTAAACTGTGTCCCATGTTTTCTTAACACCGCCCATCTCTATTTTTCTGTTTTCTGTCCAGCTGTGTTGCCTAATTAATTTCTTATTAACATTTCTCAATCTGAGCAGCTACTAATAACCACCATCCCACAAGTAACTCGATTCAAAGATGGCCATTTTATAGGATGGAGCCATTGAGTGCACTGAAGTCTGATAAATAATGAATGACCACAGGGCATTTAGAAGCTTGCGATATAAAAACAAAATACAGGCCACAAGATGGATGGAATCACCTTGGATCATCGGCCTTGGATATCTTGCTACAAAGTAATTCTTATGAATATTAAAATCATATTCCCCAGCCGCTGAACCTGGCAAGAGAATAGCTCTGGTTGGTTACATGTAACCAATACTGAAAAATCCCTCCAGCCAGCCACAGGCCTTGCCTGAATACGCTCGAAGATTGTGTGACTGTCTACAGAGAAGACACATTCTGATTCTGACAGGTCAAGGGTCAGAATATGGGATAAGGCAATATTTCTCCAGTGTTTTATGAAACACTGGCTTCACATTCCATGTAAATTGGTGCCTCGTACTAACAAATGATCTATCTATGACAAAAAACAAACAAAAAAAAGGACAAATGGGAAAATTCCAGGTCAAACAAAAAGCTACAGATTCTTTTCCTGTAAGGCTTGTAAGAGTTTTTAACATTCTAATATGCATTATTAATTACATGTATGGGGATATAGTATTCAGCGTTTCCCAAATGTATTTGAACCATAGATTATTTTTTCACGTATATCTATTACAATGTCTTCTAATAATGACTGGGGCAGTCTGAGTAAGATCTGAGTAATTTAGTCCTTCAAGGAACTTCATAAAGTGGAAACATCACATATTTTGGAATTAGAAGGCTTGGGTTCAAGTCCCTGATGAGTCATTAAAAATTATGTCCTTCATTGTGTCATTTAACCTTGAAGCTTCAATATCCTTACCTGTACAGGAAAGTGAAATCATCCAGTCGAACTTCACTGGTTTCATAGGATGATTCAATATGTTAATTGATATTAAAGGTCTGTTAAGAAGTGTAAGCACCATATAATTTTTGTTTTTATTATTAATAAAGTTCAATATGAAGACTAAGTGTCCAGAAAAGGATAATGGAAAACTTATCAGAATAAGGAGATTCGGGTAGAAACTATGAAATCAACAAGGCAGTGTCAGGGCCCCCAGCAGGTAGACTCACCGTGCCATAAATATCAGGTCCATGGCGAACTCCATTTGAATCCCTATGCTGAGTTCTGTCCTAAGGCAGCCCATACCTACCTGGTTGGTTAATTCTTTTGGCCTGAATGGGAGCTGAGATTTATCCAACAAGGAACTAGCATGGCTGATATGGAAGGTCAAGTCAGTCTAAAAGAAAACAAAGTTTAGAAAGCCTGTCAGGTCTGGTTGAATCTAGTGATTTCATTTTCTAGACCAGGTGTTTGACTCTCTAGTCATATTTATCACTAGTGTATCTGCTTCCTTTAAGGTCTTTGGTACAAGGGTTGCAAAAAAATTACTTATTCTTTGGACTCATCTTGAATCTCCAGATTCTTTACTCCTTCCCTCTTTCTTGCTCAGAAAATTCTACTCTTTTACCTTTATCTTGACCGCATAAACACTTGAAATATTCACTGTACTTCAATCTCACCATGCAGCATCCTTAGTGAAGCCCACCAGAACGGTGACAATCCTGCCCCATGCCTAAGTCCCATTAGACCGCCCAAGCAGCAACACTTGTCCTGACATGGATTCTTAAGAAAACGTCAGGAAGATGTCTGAAAATATGCATAGGATTTTAGTATGGCTCCTTTTTGATGTAAGTGCTTTCTACTTTCTCTGAAATAAGAGGATCCCTGATGTGCTAGTTCAAGCATGTTAAGTAGGTCCTTGCAAACGTATAAAGGAATTCTTGCTATGCATACTACATAGATGACACTAAAATGCATACTATGGAAGTTATTTATGAAAATCTACCTTTATATACTCTACTATGTGAGGCTGAGGGTAGGGACTCTGCAAACTGTGGTATCCAGACTCCTTTATCAACTGGCCTCCTTTTAGGTTCTGCCAGGAGGAGGCACCACAGGGAGGTTAGAACAAACAAGGAGGAGAAGAGGGACCGCTTGTCTATTTGTGCTGTGGTTAAAGTCATCTCAGTGGTGGTTTGCTCCAGCATCAAGCTGTGTTCAGCGCTTTCCAAAGCAATCTCACCCTGCCTCTTCAGAGACTGTAGGGTGCCTCTGTTTTCAGAGCTCTGACCACCAGCTCTACAGGGTCCCTCCTACAAGCTCCTACCTTCTGGACACCCTGACTTCTCCCCTTTGTTTCCCCATTCCTAGGACCAGTAGCTTTTCCCAGCATTTATTGTCTCCGAAATTTTCTTGATGTTTCCTTTTTTTTTTTTTCTTTCCTCCTCTCATGGCTCTCTAAAGCCAGCATAACTAATTCTTTATATTAAATCCTCTTTGTTTAAATATATAATGTGGTTTCTGCTATCCTGACTGGATCTTAATTGATAAAGTATATGGAACTATCAGTCCCTTCAAACCATGGCCTGATATCCAAAGCTGTGGGATTGTACAACTAGACCCTAAATGCTTTCTAAACATTTGTGTAGCCATAGACCCATTTTTGGAATCTGATGAAGGCTGTGGACTCTCTCCCCAGAAACCACATATTCACAAAATTTTGAGCAATATCAAGGGGTTTATGGATCCTCTAAAGTGTCCTCCATTAATTTCCATACTACTTTCAATCTATAGATATATAATGGTCCCATAGGCAATGAAAATTTCAAAAACAATCCTCCTGATTTTCAATTTAACATTTTTAGGTATATAACAAAAAGTTCTCTGTTTATAAGTACCTAAATGAGTTACAACAGTGATTACATATTTTGCTGTTTTTGTTTTCAATTCCCAACTGGATATGTTCTTGTTTATTGGTATTTTTTAAAAACTCATTTGTGTTAAACCTATTTTCTCTATAATATTTAATTTTGTCTAAACTTAAATGGAATTAATAGTTAACCTAACTTTATTATCTATTTATTTTTAATTGAAAACTAAAAATTGTACATATTTGTATGTACAGAATGATATTTTGAAATATGTCCACAATGTGGAATGGCTCAATCAAACTAATTATCATATTTGTTACTTAATACACTTATTTTTTCTATGAAAACAGTTAAAATATACTCTCTTCACCATTTTCAAGAAAACAATGCATTATTACAACTATAGTTACGATGTTGTACAACAGATATCTTGAACATATTCCTCTTATCTAACGGGAATTTTGTATTCATTGACCAATATCTACCCAATCCTACTGTAGCCTCAACTTCTGATAACTACCTTTCTACTCTCTATCTCTATGAGTTCAACTTTTTTAGATTCCACGCGTGAAATCATGGAGTATTTGTCTTTCTGTGCCTGGCTTATTTCACTTAGTGTAATGTCCTCCAGGTTCATCCATGTTGTCCCACATGACAGGATCTCCTTCCTTGTAAGGTTGAATAGTATTTTGTTGTGTATATATGCTACATTTTCTTTCTATATTCATCCATTGATGGACACTCAGGTTGATTCTGTATCTTGACTATTGTGAATAATGCTGCAATGAACATGGGAGAGCAGATATCTTCTCAACATATTGATTTCATTTCCTTTGGATATATACCCAGAAATGGAATTGTTAGATTGTATGGTGCTTCTATTTTTAATTTTTTGAGGAACTTCCATATTGTTTTCCATAATGTCTGTACTAATTTACATTCCCACCATCAGTATACTAGGGTTCCCTTTTCTCCACATCCTCCCTATCACTTTTTTAATCTTTCTGATAACAGCCATTCTAACAGGTATAAGGTGATATCTCACTGTGATTTTAACTTACATTTCTCTGATAATTAATGATGTTGAACATTGTTTTCTTTAACTGTTGGAAGTTATATGAATTATATATGTCTTCTTTTGAAAAATGTCTGTTTAGGAACTTTGCTCATTTTTTGTTAATAATTAGGTTATTTGTTTTCTTGCTATTGAGTTGTTTGAGTTCCTTATGTATTTTAGGAATAGCAGGTGTATGGCTTGCAAATGTTTTCTCCCATTGTCTCTTCACTCTGTTGACTGTTTCCTTGGCTGTGCAAAAACTTTTTAGTTTAATATAGTCCATTTGTCTATTTTTGCTTTTGTTGCCTGTCCTTTTGGGGTCATGGCCAAAAAATGCATTGTCCAGAACAATGTCATGCAGCTTTGTTCTTATGTTTTCTCTTGGTATTTTTACAGTTACAGGTCTTACATTTAAGTCTGGAATCCGTTTGAGTTTAGTGTATTATATGAGATAAGAGTCTAATTTCATTCTTCTGCATGCGAATATCCCATTATTCCAACATCATTTATTGAAGAGACTGCCCTTTCCCCATTCTGTGTTCTTTTCATCTTTGTCACAAATAAATTGACTGTAAATGTGTGGAATTATTTCTGGCTTCTCTATTCTGTTCTATTGGTCTGTTTTTATGCCATCACTCTGCTGTTTTGATTACTAAAGCTTTGTAGCATATTTTGAAACCAGGTAGCAGGGATGCCTCCAGATTTGTTCTTTTTGCTCAGGATTTCTTTGGCTATTCAGCTCTAGTAATTTCACATTTTGTTTGATCACTTTGCACTATCTTATTTGATCTCCATGACAATTATCTAAGTGACAGCCAAGTGTTTTTTATAGTTCATGAAATTCTGTCTAGAAAATGTTATGTGAGCTTTTTATACTCATGAAACTAGAAATGGCTGAACCAGTATTAGGATTAAAACGTACTGGATGCTTACCCAGAGGTTCATTATCTTTTATCTTGAAAAAGAAAGAAACCATGGTTAAGGAAAGAAGTAAGAAGTTTGCTACTCTATAAAACTGTATTACAGATCTCCAAGTCTTACTTCATGTAATTTAATGTCTATGCAAGGTATTAAAGATGCTCATCTATAATTCTTCTTGAACTAGACCTAAACTAGGCCCCATATGGGACTACCTAAGCTTGGAAGAATGTGTAGATTTTCAGAAAAGCAGAATCCTTTATGGGTTAGCCTTCTAAACATGAGCTTTGGAATCAAGTAGACTTGAATTCAAGTCAAGGTGCTGCCATTTACCTGCTGTGTGATCTTATGTAATTTATTTGACTCCATTATCTTCAATTTTCTAATGTGTACAATAGATGTAATAATGTTTTACAATGGTTAAGATTAGAAAATTCATGAAAACATTCACCATAGTGCCTAGAACACAGTTGGTTTTCAAAGCTCATCTCTTTTCCCTCACCTTATTCTTTCTAAACCATTTTGTTGACAATTTGGGAGAGGGGCCAATATATTCTAACTTTAATGATTGTTTCTGCAACTCCAAACTATACCCTGATGCTCTTTTATCAATGCAGATGGGTGATTCTCCTTGTGTGGTAGTTATTATAATGCAGACTGTAATCTTTATATTTTAGACACTTCCTTTCTTTGTTCTGCTGATACCACTGGAACCTTTTCCAGGAGAGTGACTAATGCAACTCAAGGCAATATGGAAATACTTCCGCAATTTTCTCATTTCCCTGATGAGACTCTTACTCAGCTTTTCTTCCCCACTCCATTTAAAAGAACCTCCAAGGGGCCTTCCCTAATGGAGTCCCTGCAGATGTGCTGTTCCGTCAGGGGTTCTTCTAAGCACTTCACAAATAACACAGAATTGGGTGAACAGCTCAGCTTTTCTGGGTTGTTAAACATTGCTTAACTATTTTTCAAATGTTTTGGCATCAATAAAAATCTCAAATGCTTTTGGGGCCAAGCAATGGTTCCATTAATATTTTACACCCTAAATGTTTTAAGGGATTCATTTATTCTGAAGTCATCTGTCAACTTTTCTCTAAGAGCTTTTTGATGTCTCACCAGCTCCCCTAAGCTCTCTGTAAAAATTTCTAAATATTTTAATCCATTCCCACCTATTCCCTGGCTTCAGACACTGTGGATGACTCCAGGAGCTAGATGTCCAGATATAGAAATAAAAAGAGACCTTCACAGAAGGACAAGCTCTTGGCAAAATTATTAAGAATAGTATTGATATCTTTACAAATGGAGAGTTATTAATTCTTTGCAATTTTACAGGATGAGGGGTTGGAATAAATGGACTATTTCCCGATAAGATTATTACTTTTTTATGTATGGATATGCTTTTTAAATACCAGCAAGGTTTTTGAACCCAGACTAGAAGATTCTACTTCTTAGAACTCCCCAGAACAAGCAAGTCTAAAGGATGGAACCAAGGAGTTCTGGCCAAGGTCATAATTTCAAGGGTCTCTTAGGGGAAAAGCATTTTGGTTCCCACTGAGTATGTAATGTGTGCTCATATTGCATGTGGGCTCTGAGTGTGGGCTAGGTTTTAACTCATATATCAGATATAAGAACTGTTCAGAAGATCATGTCCAAGCAAAAGCAGCCAAATACATAAGGAATACTTCTCATTTTGTTCATTCCTTGGTGAGTAATTACCTTGATGAAAACTTGGGCCGGGGAGACTTTCCAATTATGTAGCATCCTCCCCTTAAAGGAGAACAGTATCTTTACCCAAAAGCACACACACACACACACACACACACACACACAAACACACACACAGCTCCCTAGCGGACACCACTAATCCAGCACCTAACTTTCATCCTCTTTCAAATGCCTTAACCCAATAAGAAAGTACATGTCTCTAGAAAGGTGATCAAGAAGTAAAGCTAATATTAGAAATTTCAGAAACAATGGTAGGATGATAAGAAAACTTTTCTGAAGAAGATGATGTTCTATTGTAAATTATACAATGTAGAAACCCCATACCAAGAAAAGCACTGTTCTAGGGACTGAAAGACCTAAATTCTAATTCCAGCTCTATCATTTGCTAGCTGTGTGACTTTGAGCATGTCCTTGAAACCCACTGAGCCTTGGCATTTTCATGAAGAAGGTGGGAAGACAATTTCTGAACCAATTAGATAGTGAAACCTTTGGAAATGTCATATTCCCATTTTGCAGGTTGAAGAAATCGAAGGTCAGTTAAGGTAAAATTACTTTTTTAATGATTCAGAACCAGCAAGAAGCAGGACTGAGACTTGTACCCACACTTGGAGTTCCTTTTGAAGATCTTTGCATTGTGGCATGCTGCATTTCTCCTCCAAAAGAAATGAATTAACTGCAATATGATCCATGGCTTTCTTGTTCTTGTTTATTTTTATTGTGTGAAGAACATTTAACATAAGATCTATCCTCCTAACAAATTTTAAGTGCACAAGACAATATTGTAAACTATAGGCACAGTATTGTACAGCAGATCGCCTGAACTTACTTATCTTGCATAACTGAAACTTTATACCCACTAAACAACAATTCCCCATTTTTCCCTCCCCGTAGACCCTGGAAATTACCATTCTACTCTCTGCTTCTACAAGTTTGACTATTTTACATAACTCATATAAGGGAAATTATGCAGTATTTATCCTTCTGTGACTGGCTTATTTCACTTAGTTTAATGCCTTCAAGTTTCATCCATATTGTCACATATGGCAGGATTTCCTTCTTTTTAAAGCTAAATAATATTCCATTGTATATATACACCACATTTTCTCTATCGATTCATCTGTCAATGGATATTTAGGCTGTTTCTGCATCTTTGCTATTGTGAATAATGCTGTAATGAACATGGGAGTACAGATATTTCTTTGAGATCCTGATTTTTTTTGGATAAATACCCAGAAATGAGATTGCTGGAACATATGGCAATTCTATTGTTAATTCTTTTAGGAACTTCCATAGTGTTTTCCATAGTGATTGCACCATTTTGGATTCCCACCAACAGTGTACAAGATTCCCTTCTCTTCATATCCTAAATAACACTTGTTATTATTTAAATAACAGGCATCCTAACAAGTATAAGATGATATCTCATTGTGGTTGTGATTTGCATTTTCCTGATGATTAGTCATATTGAACATCTTTTCATATACCTTTGGCCATTTGTATATCTTCCTTGGAGAAATAGCTATTCAAGTCTTTCACCCATTTTTAGTTGGGTTATTTTTGTTGTTGTTGCTGTTGTTGAGTTATAGGTGGCTCTTATACATTTTGAACATTAATCCCTTATCATACATATGGTTTTCAAACATTTTTCCCATTCTGTAGGTTGCCTTTCACTCTATTAATCATTCGCTTTTCTATGCAGAAGCTTTTAGTTTAATGTAATCTCACTTATCTATCTTTGCTTTTGTTGCCTGTGCTTTTGGTGTCATACTCAAGAAATCATTACTACGACTAATGTAATGAAGCTTTCCCGCTATGTTTTCTGGTAAGAGTTTTACAGTTTCAGGTATTATGTTTAATTTTTTAACCATTTTAAGTGATTTTGATGTATGGTGTCATTTAAAGGACCGATTTTACTCTTTTGCGTGTGAATATCCAGTTTTCTCAACATCATTTGTTGAAAAGACTATTCTGTCCCCATTGTGTATCTTTGACATCCTTGTTGAAAATCAGAAGTATATGCATGGAAATATTTCTGGGGTGTCTATTCTTGTCTGTTGGTCTATATATCTATCTTTATACTAGTACCCTACTAGTTTTCATTCCTATAGCTCTGCAATATATTTTGAAATAATCAGAAAGTATTATGCCTCCAGCTTTGCTCTTTCTCAAGATTTGCTTCTTTATTTTTCTCTGAAGAGTCATTTTTGATATCCTATGAATTTTAGGATTTTTTTATATCTCTATAAAAGATGTCATTGAGATTTTTATAGGAATTGCATTGAGTTTGTTGATTGCTTTGAGTAGTATAGACATTTTAACAATATTAAGTCTTCTAATCCATGAACACACAATGTCTTTCCATTTATTTGTGTCTTTCATTTCTTTCATCAATGTTTTGTAATTTTCAATGTAGAAGTCTTTTACCTCCTTAGTTAAGTTTATTCTTAAGTATTTTATTCTTCTTGATGCTATTGCAACTATATTGTTTTTTTAATTTGAGGATAATTCATTATTAGCATATACAAATGCAAGTGATTTTTATATATTGATCTTGCAACTTTACTGAATTTATTTATTAATTCCAATAGTTTTTTGTGGAATCTTTAGGATTTTCTACATATAAGACTATGCTATCTGCAAACAAAGACAATTTTACTTCTTCTTTTCTGTTTTGGATGCCTTTTCATTTTTTTCACTTATCCAATTGCTCTGGCTAGGACTTCTGATATTATGTTGAATAGAAGTGGTAAGAGTGGGAATCTTTAAATTGTTCCCAAGATTAGTGGCAATGCTTTCTGTTTTTAACCATTGTGTGTAATATTAGCTATGGGCTTTTCATATACAGCCCCTATCATGTTGAGGTAATATTTTTTATTCCTACTTTGTTGAGTTTTTAATCATAAAATGATGTCAAATTTTATCAAATTCTTTTTACTGCATATAATGAGATCACCAAGTGATTTTTATCATTTATTCTGTTAATGCCTTCTATCACATTAATTCATCTTTGTGTGTTGAACCATCCTTGCATCGCAGGGATAAATCCCACTTGATCATGGTGTATGATCCTTTTTATGTGCTGTCAGATTTGGTTTGCTAGTATATCATTGAAGATTTTTGTAGCTAGGGTCATCAAGTATACTTATCTATAATTTTCCTTTTTGTAGTGTCTGTCTGGCTTTGGTAGCATGCTAACGCTTACTTTATAAAATGAGTTTAGAAGCATTCCTTTCTCTTCAATTTCTTGGAAGAATTTGGGAAGAATTGCCATTATTTCTTTTTTAAATATTTGGTGAAATTCACCAAAGAAGCCATATGATCCTGGATTTTATTGTGGTTGGGAGATTTTTAATCACTAATCTGACCTCCTTACTAGGTATAGGTCTGTTCATATTTTCCATTTCTTCGTAATTCAGTTTTGTAGGTATATGTTTCCATAAATTTAACCATTTCTTTTAGGTTATTTGAGTTGTTGGTATATAGTTGTTTATAGTAGTTTCTTATGATCCTTTTTATTTCAGTGGCATTAGTTGTAGTTTCTCCCTCATTTCTGATTTTGAGTATTCTTTATTTTTTGTTAATTAGTCTAACTAACGGTTTGTCAATTTGGTTTATCTTTTCCAAAAAAAAAAAAAAAAACCTCTGAATTTTATTGATTTTTCTATTGTTTTTCTATTCTCTATTTTGCTTATGTCTGCTCTACTCTTTATTTTTTACTTCCTTCTTTCTGCTAATCTTGCCCTCAGTTTGTTCTTTTTCTAGTTCCTTCAAGTGTAAAGTTAGGTTGTTTATTTGAGGTATTTCTTTTTTAATGTAGGCATTTATTGCTATAAAATTTTAAATTTGTTAAGACTTGTTTGTGACCCAACATGTGATCTATCCTGGAGAATATTCTGTGTGCATTTGAGCAAAATGTATATTCTGTTGCTGTTGGGTGAAATATTCTGTGTGTTTGTGAGGACCATTTGATCTACATTTTGTTCAAGTCTGCTGTCTATCTGAATGTTCTATCTATTATTGAAAGTGGAGCATTGATGTCTCCTACTATTATAGCATTGCTCTCTGTTTCTTTCTTCAATTCTGCCAGTGTTTACTTTGTATATTTAAGTGATCTAATGTTGGGTGCATCTCTCTTTACAATCATTATATCTTCCTGGTGAATTGATACCTTTATCATCATATAATGTCCTTTTTTGTCTCTTGTGAAGTTGAATTGTTATCAGACTAAAATAGACTACTATAAGATGTTTTATGAAAGCCCCATGGTAACTTTAAAAGATACCTTAGAACCTATAAAAAAGAAAAAGAGAAAGAAATCAAAGCATATCAATACAAAAAAAGAATCAATGAAATACAAAGGTCAACAGCAAGAGAAGAAAAGAGGTAAAAGAACTACAAGACAGAAAGCAATTAACAAAATAGCAAAAGTAAGTGTTTCTCTATCAATAATTACTTTAAATGTAAATAGAGTAAAGTCCCTAAAGAAAAGACAGAGGGGGGTTGAATGGGGGGAAAAAAGCAAGATCTGGCTATTTGTTGTCTATAAGAGACTTATTTAGGTTTAAGGACACCATTAGGCTGAGAATGAAAGGATGGGAAACTATATTCCATGAAAACAGCAACCAAAAGAGAGAGGAGTGGCTATACTTGTATCAGATAAAATAAACTTTAAGTCAAAAAATGTCACAGCTTTCTTGCTGATGTCTCCCTTCCGAGACTCTCTTTGTGACAAGAGATACAAAGTAACTTGATTGCTGAGGTAGACAAATACCTTGGGAAATATTTATTTAAGTTACCCAGCTCATCATGACCACAAAAGGACTCTCTCTACACACACAGGTGTGACTCCCTCAGCAGGATTGTTGGGCACAACCAATGGGAGGTTTGGCAGCCAGAGACTTAGGGATGAACCAAGACACAGCAATGTGAGATCCAAAGACACCATGAAAAGGGAGCAAATCTCATGCATGGGTTTAGGCTTAAGGACAAGATCAGGGAGGGGCTGAAGATGTCTTCTGCTCCCATTACTCTACAATAGAAATAAAAGCTGAAGGTTTAAAGGTTTCTGTTTTAGGTCACATTAAAATGTCTACAAACTCATAACATTAAAATTGTCGCATCAAAGTGTCCTATTTCCATTTTTCAACCCTCCTCTCTAGTATGTGGGATTTTATAGCCCTCAATAGATCTTACTGCTCCGCCAGTCCCCTTTCCATACCCCTACGCTTCCCCAGAACCACCCCATACTCTCTGGAACTTCCAAATATAGCCTGGACATTCTGTGCTGCTGCTCCTTTTATTTTCTTTCCAGAATGCATTGCAAAAATCTATTTCCCTTACCTCTATTCTCCTCGTTCCCTGATTTCTGTACCTACTCCCAAGTATCCCTATTAGCTCTATATGGAAAGAGCCACACAATGTTTATGCTATTAAAACAATTCAATGTGGTCTAAGCACATAGTAGGCAGTTAAATGACTCTAAGTTAAAACAAAATTTAAATAAATCATAAGATACACTCTCCATGAAAACACCTCTGCTATTGGAACACCTGCCCAGGTCTCTCCTGGACATCACAGTTCTTTCTGTACCAGAGCTGAATACAAATGCATACTATGTCCTCCATTAGGAGAACACAAGCTGTGCGTGAGCATGTGAGGGAGAGTTTACTTCCACAATAAGCAGAACATCAAAATAGCTTCTTCAGAGCCCATTGCAGCAGGGGCTTCAGCTGCAAGATAAAGGACTGGCAAGCAGGAGTGTGAGTGGGAAAAGAAAAACCAGATCCAGAGAAGAGTGAACACAAGGGAAAAAAGGGACCCTGAGTTGGGCAGGAGGATGGAGGAAGAAAGAAAGATGCGCGGTTCCCTGGGTTTCTACATCTGAGCGAGTCGCAGAGGTTGCTGAGGAAAGGAGACAAAGCAGCTCGAATTCTTACAACAAAATCAGAAGTTGGAGAGCTTGTGTTCAAAAGTGATTAATGTAAGTTTGTTTAAAAGCTGATGAAATTGTTTCTTCCCTTGAAGTGAAAAGTCCAGGGAGGAAGTCTAGCACTGGTACTGGCGCAGCCCTCTACCCCCATGAAGGTGTGAATGGCAGAGAGTCCGGTAGGGATGGACACATAGGAAGTGGGTGTCAGTCAGCTCAGACTTCCCTCTCTCACAAACCTGGGTCCAAACTGCAATGTGTGACCTCAGGCATATTATTGGCCTCTCACTTCACCTGTCTGCCTCGGTGCCCCAGCCCTAAAACAAAGATTAAATATCTTCCTCGTAGGATTGGTGCTAGAATTAAATGAGATCTTGCAGAGCTTGACACTCAGAAAATAACACTCAATAAAAATAAGAAAAATCTTAACACAATTTGGGAAAAAAAAAAACCATCTCAGAGCCTTCTGATAAGATGAAAAGGAAAATGGTCTGACAATAATCTCCATTTGTATAAATGTATGGGTTTTGAAAAGCTCTTTGATATCTAGTCCTTACAACAGCCTTGTAAGGTGAGTGACCCACGGGTCATTGTTAATGTCATGATTATGAGCAAAAGGTGCAGAGCTGGATTCCACCTGAGCTCAAAACCTACACCAGGACCTGCTGACTGTGGAACCGTAAACGTATCCTCCCTTTTCAGTTCTTCACTGGTGTAGCATGGGTGACAATACTTCCCCACCTCATAAGATCGTTGAGAGGATTAGCTGAATTAATACTTACATGCTTAGAACAGAGCATGGACTATATTAAGAACCCAATAAATACTAACTATTACTATTTTTCTCATTTTATAGGAAAAAAGAAACTGAACAAACTCTTGAGTCCCAAAGAGACTTAGATTGCCCAAGGATTCCCAAGAAAGAGATAGGGATCTGGGTTCGAAAGACACTAGACTCCAAGCCCAAGCATCTTTCTATCTGCAGGGATCTCCCTGGACTCTCTGCTGACTGGCTTGTCCATGGGACACTCAACAGCTATAAGGCCTGGAGTTGCATCAAGTCTAGCACTGGATAGTTTGGATAGCTGCAAGGTAGACAAGTAGAAGAAATCCTCTGAGGCTTTCCAAAAGCATGCTGTTGGAGGCACCAAGGCATGAAAAAATGGTGAGCAAGACTTTCACATAGGCCGATCCCTCTGCCTGAAACACCTTCCTCCAAATTCTGTTCACTGTTTATCTGCTTTTAGATATTGTATTGGTCGGGGTCTCCAAAGAAACAATACCAATAGGAGATTGTGTGTATATCCATAAGTATACATCTATCTATCCATTCATTTAACAAGGAGTTAGCTCACACAATTGTGGGACTAGCAAGTCTGAAATCTGTAGGCAGGACAACAGACTGTAAAACTCAGGAAGGAGTTGATCTTGCAATCTTGAGTCAGAATTCTTCCTTTCCAGGAAACCTCAATTTTAGTCTTAAGACTTTCAACTGATTGGATGAGGCCCACCCACATTATTCAAAAATAACCTCTTTTAACTTAAAGTCAATTGATTATAGATGTTAACCACATCTACAAAATACTTTCATAGCAACACTTATATTAGTGTTGTATTAAATGACCAGCTCCCTTATATCCCAGCCACATGAACCATCTCAAATGTCAACTCTGTCAACTGAGATCTTCCTTCCTCGAGCACACCTTCACTGACTCCTCAAACCAGATTAAGGCCTTCTGCTACACTTTGATGGTAGCCTGTAGTTCTCCTTCATAATATGTATTATAATAATCACAATATAATGGTTTGCATATTTATTTGCTTAAAATGTAAGTACTACCATGGCAGGAACTGTTTGTGCCTTCAGGATTCACGGAGCTTCATGCAGTGTCCGGCTCTCAGTGCTGAACTGCATTTAATTGAATGTATGAAACTTTACTCTTTTGGAGAACCGTTATCTAGGAGAGGTGGTGGCAGTGGATTCATGGGGCTCTGTCTTTCTAAAACACTTAAAAAAATTTTTTTTAACCTGCTCATCACTTTCCAAAATTTCTCTAGAATAGATTGGGGAAGATCTTGTTTCCTTCTTAGGAAAAGAAAATCCAGCCATCTGTTTTCTCTCCCCTGCATGCACAGAAAACTTGGGCTTTGGGGAATTATCAGAGCATGATAACAGGAGTGGTAGCAAAGTCTGCAGAGAAATGTTTTTTCTTCCTTTTCCTCTGCACTTGGATGACTCCTCTTCATGTATTTATTGCCTGATTAGTTTCTTTGTCCCTTGAAGGTTTGTGGAGCCTCCATTCAGAGTAAGTCCCCTTGTTATCAATGTCAGCTGGGCCTGAGTCAGGGTTTAGTGCAAGTTTGGACGACATGTATCCTGGTGTCCAGCGGGAGATGGCTGTGTTCTCAGTGCTCAGGATGATGTATCTCCATTCCTCAGGGGGCAGAATTTATGTCACCAGGTGAAAGGGAGAAAATGAGAGTGGTGGAAAGAGAGTTATTAAATTGAAAGTGAATATGGGTGAAGTAATATGTATTGAAGACCTAGTCAAACTTACAGACTTACCAGTGGATTTTGGAGATAGTGGGAGGGGGACTGTCTTTATTTGGAAAACATCCTAATAAATGCTTAGGATGGAACACGGAACTTCACACTTGAATATCAGCTGGTTCCAAAACATCTGAGGAGGAGATAAATTGCTGTTGATAAAAGGCAAAATAATCTGGGGTTTTCTTGACAATCTAGTTGTCAAGAAATGAAGAGAAGCTAGCAGAGGAAGGCAGTATGGGTGGTAGGCTGGGAGGGGTAGATGTGGATTTTCCCTATATCCCCAAAACACACACACACACACACACACACACACGCACACACTCTCCCTTCAAGGCATTAGCAGTGTCTACCCAATTCACAAGTACCTGGAGTGAGGACTAGTTGTGGTTATGATAAAAGCCAAAAAAGAGGCTGAGCCTTACATCAGAGTCAACACAGTGCCAGAGTTCTCAACAGCACAGGAGCCCTAAGTCTCAGGTGGTACAAAGGATATAAGGGCTCCAGGAATTCTCAGATATTTTGGGAAAGGCTTCTATATCCACAGGAGGGACAATGAACAGGGTTCCAACCAAGTTATCTGCATCTCAGATAAGTTGACAACTAGCTAACAAACAGGATCATATAGATACCGCATTTAATCATCATAACCGCTGTCTGTAGTATATTGTCATCACCTTATTACTGATGACTCTGGTAATACACACGTGGAGATCGAATCACACAGCTAGTTAGAGGCAAACCAGGGCTAGAACCCAGGCCACCTGACTTCCAATCCCATTATACAGATAACTTATGTACCATGTGCTGTTCTAGCACTTTTCATGCATTAACTCATGTGCTCTCTATTTCCTGTACGAGGAAACTGAATGACAGAGATACTGAGTGGCTTGCCTGGGGTCATGCAGCAAGTAAGTAATAGAGCTGGGATTCAAGTGCATGTAGTCTGTACCAGCATGCACCAGCTTAACCATTAGGGCGCTCCACCTCTGCCTGCCTACCATGCCTACTCCCTCCAACCATTCATTTGTTGCTTGTTCCTTTCCAGTATGCAACAATATCCCAGTTTCCCCCCTGACTTAGCTGTTATCTCCCTGCAGCCAGTTATCAGTTTATATCTCCCTGCTGCTGGCTGTTCCATATATTATTACACTTTCATATCTCACATCTACTTGCATTCAGTTATGATATGCATCTAGTTTATGAGATGCCAGACTGATGGCTTGTGCTTTGTATTTCAAAAATATTTGCATTAGGAATTCCAAAACCCCAACCAGAGAAAAATAAATTAGCAACTAAAAACACCTTGGGTGTCAGGTCAATAGCTTCTGAAAGATACTAGACAGTGCTGTTTGAAGCTTTTATTACAAACTCATTCAACCATTCATCCACTGATTTATCCATTCAACAAACTTTTATTGATATTCTGCTATAACGGGAGAAGGTGGATGAGATGCAGGAATGATAAGGATGCCCAGCTTTGTCCTTAAAGAGTTTACACTCTCCCGGAGAAGGCAGAAACAGGTCTAAAATGGAGAATTTTATCAGAAGGCTTCCTAAGGAAACAATGCTGCTTGCAGAAATGATGAGGTCCCTGTCACTGCAAGTATTTAAAGAGCCTGGACAACTCCTTGTAAAGGAGTTGTATTCAAGTATCAAATGTTTGCTTGGACGAGCCAAACTTTTAAGTTCCTTAGAGGGAATAAGATTCTACAAAAACAAAGAAGAACAGGTCAGATGCTATAAGAACAGAGTATGTCAAATGTCTTAAAACACAGATCGTGGAAGAATTCATTCCACCCAATGAAAACAGGGAGGCTTACAGGGTGCGGGGACAGTGAAAAAAGGGTTTATTAATTTGAATGCAACAGACTCGTAGCTTTCAGGTCCCTTGGCTTTCCAAATTATTTAACCTTTCCGAGCTTCAGCCTCCTATCTCCAAGACAGGGTTAATTATGCCTGCTCTGCCCAATTCTCCCTGCTGCTATGAGGATCAAATGAGATATTTCAAGTAATTTGTAAACTAAAAAAAGTGTATGCAAATATAATGTTCAAGTAGAAACTTAGTGCAAAGAGAGCAGACATTAATGATGAAATTTCAGACATCAATCAATGGGATGCCTATAACATGTTTTTAGTTGAGAACTTTCCTCGGAATCTCAAACAGCACCACATAACACTGGTAACAGAAAATCCGTCTGGAATTAACTGAAATTCTGGTCTAGGGCTGCTGTGTTCTCAGTGGCCTTGGGCTAGATCATTCAATTCCGTGCTTCTGTTTATTCTATCAGCATAAATGGATGGTAATTGTCGGTCTTTACAAAACCTATTTGTTATCCTGCCATATAAAAATAAATATTTCTGCATCCATTGAGATTAAATAGCAAGAGCTCCCATTGCTTTGAATTTCTGTATTACCCGAGGCAGACTCAGTGAAAAGAACAGGTGTAAAAACTAAATGTATTTTGATATATACAAAGATGCACTATGCAGAATAGACACAGGGATCTCAAGTACCAGGGACACCCACGTGGCATTTCTAAGTTTAGTTCCACTAATGTTCATTGAGCACTTATTATGCACTAGACTCTACGGTAGGCAATGCCAGGGGACACAGAAATGAGTAGGACATGGTCTCTGCCCCCAAGGAGTTCACATGTTTATAAACACTCTTTGAAAGTGATAAAGAGAATGGACTAGATTAAATGGATTGTAAATCAAGATAACAACCCCAGCCCTAGAGCTGATGCTGATTTACTGGTTGACCTCTGCTAAGACATCTTACTGCTCTGTGTCCACCCATAAAACACTATTTTAAAACTTGTTGGAAATGTTTGCCCCTTACCAGCTAGGCACTGGAAAGTCTGAACAAAAATAAATTTTAAAAAGAACCAACATCCAACCTCTCAGATGAGTAATTTATGCATTAATTATACAGCAACTTTATTCTGCATATTACATAGTAAAAAGGAAATACTTGAATAAACTGTATTGTTTTATCACAAATCAACTAAATTCTTCTTCTTGACCTTGTTTGGGTTTGCAATAATTAATAATTGTCTTACTGGAACTACAAATGGAAAGATATAGAGATTTTTATAATGACTTTCTGGTGGGATTTTTATTTTATTTGCAATAAGTAAACAATAGTACATTGTCACTGGAGAGCTCAAGTAGGTTCCATATAATATGCCTAACAGTTGTTTCATTCTCTCTCTCTCTCCCTCTCTCTCCCTCTCTCTCTCTCTCTCTCCCCTAAACCCTTACCTTCCCCCCCCACCCCCACCCCCGTCACACACACACAGAAGCTCTGATAAGACTGAAAGGCTCAGATAGGGAAGATTGCAATGAACTGGTAACTGACTCCTAAGTTGGTTCAGACAGGGCTGCAGTGGTCCAGAGCAGTGATCTGTGAGCTGTGAACAGAAATCCACCTGTAGATTTCCTGTTCATTGTCTATCCATTATCCATAATCCCCCTCCTCACATCTTAAGAGAATCCACCACACAACTATATGCTTCATGAGAAGCTGACACCATCCCAGCCCTGGCTGTTATATCCTGGTTAGCATAAACCAATCAAGGCTATCCTTTTCCCCTACCCATGATAAATTAACCAATAGACATGTGACCCAGGATTGGTCATTGACACATGACAGGGATGCTCTGCTCTGGGGTTTCTAGGCAAGGACATCTTATTCTAAGAAGGAATCAGCAAACAGTGGTACCTTTATGTCTCTGGATATGTTGTGTCTGAAGGTGATACCTGGAACATTGATAGCATTTTGTGAACATCCTGAGAATGAGCTAATATATAGAATATAAGAATACCATAGAGAGTTAAGCCAAGAGTATGGAACCTGCAACCCACTCTACCACTCAGTATGTGAGATGATATGTTTTCTTTGGGCTCAAGCCATCTTTATTTGTGTTCTCTGTTACCTGCATGCAGCCCAAACCTACCTAACCAATACACCTATCATATACCCCTCATCAGTTTGCTCTTCACTGTCCTTTGAAGTTTGACTATCACTAGCAACACAGGAAAAAACATCCCTCTAGCTTCATAGTAGAGCCTACAAAGGGCCCACAGAAGGGTTTATTGGGGTTGTTTTACATGTACTGTGTCCTGTTATGGTAGCATTTACAAGAATCTGTACATGTGTGTGTACTCATAAACTGTCCACCAAAAAAAAGTGATTACTGCTGCATTTAAAAACAAAAAGATTCCACAAGGGTGGAGCATGAATTCAAGCCCACGTTTGTCTGACCCCAAAGCCACACTGCTTCTGAGTGCTTGCCAAGTCCAGTATAAATTCCTAGCTCAATACTTCTAGTCAAGAGGCTGAAGTTTAAATCCTAGCTCTGCTGCTTGATAGCTATATGACCTCATGCATTTTGCTTCATCCATCTGAGTTTATTTTTTCAAATGCCAAACGCAGATGATAATAATCTCTGCCCATTCCATCTTTTTGAGGGGCTAGAGATCAAATAAGAAAATGATTTGAAAAAGCATTGTTTAAAATGTACAAATATTTGCCATTGTTATTGTGTGAAAATACTCTTCCAGTCCCACACAGGCTAAAATCCTGACACTCTTCTGAGTTAAGCCAAGGATAGCAAACCCATGGCAGGCCTGCTATCACCCACCTCCAACCCACACCAAGGGGGCACCTGCCCAGTCAAGGCACTTTTCCCCCAGGGTCCCCGTATTCATAGCTCTAGCATCCCACTCAACTCTCTGTTCCAAGGAGTCTTTATATATCAATTGAAGCTGGTCCGTGGGTTGAAACTTCTCAGAAACTGCTGGGTTATACGTCTGGTATCTTCTAGTCTTGCTCACCATCTCACCCCAACAAGCCCCCTCCTATTTCTTTTTAGTAATAGAAACCCGACTTCTTAATTTAGAACATTGACACCAGAATGAAATCCTACATTTCTTAGACTCTCTTGCAGCTAGAAATAGCCATATGATCAAGTTCTAGACAATGAGATGCAAGGCCGTGGTATGCAGAACTGCAGAAAGGCCGCTTAAAGAGAAGTGATTCATCTAGCTGGGTGCCCTTGAAGCCCTTCTGCCTTTCTCCTTTTCACAGCTTGCATTATGAATGTAATGGCTGAAGATCTAGACACTATATCTGCCCGTGGATTGGCCTGAGGATGAAATTAATACCCTAGCATGATAAAGTAGAAAGATCAAAGCCTGTGTCCTTAATAACATCTTGAAGCCATTATACCAGCCATAAAAACCACCTATCCCCAGACTTCTTTTCCAAGAAAGAGAACAAATAATTTAATTTAATTTAAACCACTACTTTAGGGTCTCTGCTACTCATAGCTAAACCTAATTCCTAGCTCACACAAAACCCAACTCGGCTTGTTTTCCTTAGGAAATGAATTAATGGACATATGTAAAGAGAAACGTATGCTGGTATTCATATTAAAACACTTAAGTTGCAGAATATTGTCCTGAAATGTTTGATGATATTGTGAGCAAAAGTCTGCCTGATAGTTTATGGTATAAGCCATATAAGATTTAGCCACCTCAGCATCCTACTCTATAGCATCTAAATAAAAGAAGAGAAAAAAATGTCTATATCTATATACATGTATCAATTTATACATAGATGCAGGTATAGAAGGTACAGAGCATAATATTACGTATGTAATATTGGCTATCATGTGCCAATCACTTATCAATTCTCACAAAAATCTTGTAATATATATATTATTACCCCTGTTTTGTAGATAGTGACACTGAGGTCAGTGAGTTAAAGGAAATGGTCCCATTTCAAACAGACAACAAGAGATGAATCCTATATTTCAAACATGTCTGTCTTATGCCAAAGGCTATGCTTTTCCATGACACCATGGAAACCGAGTTAATTACAACTTCAACTGGACAGCTAGCAAAACATCCCAGTAAGTGTGGAGAGGACACACAACAAATAATAGTGCTGGATGCAATTGGTAGGTGAGGGTTTCTTGTAACAACTTTGCATAGTTAATGACTTTTTAAGGACTAGATTTGAAGAGCATGAAATGTATGAGTCACGGCTCTTAGAAAACAGATGGTTAGTGGTCTGTGTTATTTCAGTGACAAAGTTTTGAGCAGACTAAGGATAACAATAAAACTTCATCTCATGATGTTTGTCATTTTCAGTCCCTGACTCCTCCTTGTAGCTGCTGCCACAGTGTCTCTTCTCCAAGATCCCAGCTTTGTGGTCATTCAATCAAAACCCTCCTTTCATCACACTGACTTCATGAAAGGAATTCCAGGTGATGTTTTTTTTTTTTTAATTCACTACTATTCCATGGATTTCTTACAGATTATATTCTAAAATTATTTCATCAGAACTGTGGGGGAAACATTTAAGGTCATTTCTCAGGAGTGTTGGCTTTGAGTTTTGGAAATCATCAATAATGGATTCTCAGGGTTGGAATCATAGTAGATCATAATGAAAGCTGACATTGTTCTGTGCTCACTCAGATCCAGGAATTTTGCATGAGGTATCTTGTTTAATCCTCAATCGACACTATAAACTAAAGGATTTTGTTATCACCAACTGGCAAATGAGGAAAGCAAGATATAGTGGGACTAAGTGACTTGTCACAGAAGGAGAAAGTAATAAATAGATCAGGGATTTGCACCCAGAGACCCTTGAAAGAAATCTTGAAAGCTAAGTAGGTGTAATGATTTAAGGTAGGCTAAAAGGTGGCTACAAACCACCTTCAAATCTCATTGGCTTATTTTCTCCATTCTTGTGTAAACCAGAACAAAAACCACTGAAACAATTGGGAATTTTTTTAAAAAAGTAATATTAAAAACGTAGTTTTGCTTTTTAGGAGTGAAAATGGAAATAAAAATTGTATTGCCTTAATATAATAAAAATTTATTGCTCATTCCTCTCATGAGCGGATAGCTGACCAAAGTCTGGGCTGCATACAACCATTTAAGTACAAACCCCTTCTCTTTAATGACACCACCACTTCCCAATGCCTTTCCTCTTCTGCATCATCTGCTTTCCGACAACAGACAAGGGAAGAGAGAAATTTGGTGAAGCTTTGCATGTAAGGTTTAGGGGCCTGGCACATATGTAGCAAGCATTAGTTGCGCTTACATTCCATTAGCTAGAATTCAATCACGTGGCACCACCTAAATGCAGAGGAGAGTGGGAAATGTGGCTTCCCTGGAATAAAATGAAACAGGATATGGCAAACCATCACATCTTTTCTGTCACAGTAGATCTTTGATGTTTGCAAGGGAGTAGAAAAGAAGGGAATAAGGAAATTGCAAAGCAAGGGAGAAACTTGAGCAAAAGTATAGCTTTCTCAAAATACTAGTCAAATGTGGGGACCATAAATAATTTGACCTGGCAGCAGCCCAGGTTGGCAGTTTGAGTAGCAAATTGAGGGACCAGGTAATCCAGGGACATGCATTAAGGAGTGTGGACTTTATTGTATCGCTAAAGGAGAGCTGTTGAAGGATTCTTAACCAGTAGAAAATATGACCTTTTTTGGAATTTAGAATCATTTCGTGAACAAGTGGTTAAAAAAAGAACAAGACGAGAGTCCAAGAGAACATCGAGAGCAGGATTGAACCGTAGATATATTGTGTCATAAGGATGGTGCAATAGGGTCGGAAAGAAGGAGAGAGATGAATCAGATCAAGGAGGCAGAATTATAAAATTAAAGGGTTGACAAATGATCACATTCTCCTTATTCCCTGATTCAGCCTTGCGATGGAGGCATTATTGTTTCCATTTTATAGATGAAGAGGTTGGCCTTGGGTTAGCAGAAGGACTCACCAAGTGCACATAATTAATTAATTTCTGAGCCAGGAGCCAACCACGTCTAACTCTAAAACCCGTATCTTTCCACTTTGCCATCTATAAACCTCAACCATGGCTTACCCACAAGAGCCACAGGTGCGTTTATGAACAGTTACTCCTACCCACTCTCCATCTTCTATTTTCCAAGAGAAATATTTCAAATCCCCCCAATAGTACCTTATAACACCTACTAAGTTTCTTTAGCCTTCTAGTCATGCTTGTCTAGAGGCATTTCAAATATCTCATTTAGGTTAAGGAATTCCTTCCTAAAACCAAAACTTTCAGTTGAGAGGTAACATACTGAAGCAAAAGCTGTTCCACTGTTTTTCCAACTCATCAAAAATACATAAAATCCAAATAGCTCACAAGTACTTTCTAAATAATTTTTATTATTTTGTTTATTGTACTGCCCAAAGGTGCAAGTGACCTCACTTATAAAACTTGATGAACCATTAGTTGTTTCACAATATTGCTAATGCTTTACTTGAATTGGGCAGACCTCCACCAACCCATTTGTAGGTAGATACAAAGTTGGATAAATGGGCTCTGTTCTGTCTATGGAGCCTAAACTCTTTTTTTATAGTGTGCTTTTTAATCTGACTGGCAAATTAATTAAACAAATAAGTGGTTACTGTCCTGACAAATGGTATTAGAGCAGGAAGGGAATATATGACTTAGATTCCAACTCATGAAATCCCCAACATTAAAAACCTATGTCTCCTCTTGTTTTTCCAATATCAGTGAATGGTTTCTATCACTTGTCACCTAGTTGTCAAGCCAGAAAACTGGGAGTCATATTTAATTCACCTCTCTCACTCATCTCTCACATTTAATTAATCACCAAGTTAGTTCGACTTTCATTTTGTTTTAACATCCTAAAAAAAAAAAAAAATCTCAAAGCCAAACAGTTTTCTTATTCCCACTGTTGCTGCCCTAGCCCAGGACGCAATACCTCTTCAATGACTGTGGGAAACTCCTAATTAAGCTCCTTGAAGCCTGTTTGCTTTAACCTATTCTCGCCTCTGCAACCAGAATGTAGTTCTCGCCCTTGTGCTAATGGGCCAGTGTGCTCTCATCATATTCCTGTTTGAAACAGTCCAGGACTCTCCACCCCCATCGCCCACACATATGTACACCCAGGCGTGGCACGCAATTCACTCTCCTATCTGCCGCGCTCTTATAGATCCAGCCACCTCATTCTCACCTCCTCCCTCACATGCTCTACTCCAGCCACACACAACACTTTCCAGTTCCCCAAATGTAGCTTGTTTTTTTCTCACTCGCAGGCTTTTTCACCTGCTGTGCCTTCTGTCTGCAGCACTTCATTTACCCTTCTTTTTTTATTTTTTTTTTTTGCCAACTCCTATGTATTCTTCAGATCTCAGTTTAGCTTTAGCTCTCAGTTCCTGCATAAATCCTTCTCTGACCTCCAAGACTGAGTTAAGCACTTCCGTCCTGAATTCTAGCACCTTCTCCTTCCTCTATTTACTCTGTGAATCACCATATCCCTTGTACCTGGTATTATTTTTCTGACACAATGTCAGCCCACCAGAAATATTTTTTGGATGGCTTCAATCACTTAAAAACATGAACAAATCCTTTTTTAGAAAAGGAGACACAGCCAAGAAAGAGACCTTGTCTGTCCTCAGGATCGATGTGTTGTGTTAATGGACGAGATCTCCAAGGTAATATATGGCCCCAGGTAAAGTGAAAAACAAAACTGAAAATAACAGAAGACTGTGGGATTCAGAGGCAGACAATTGAGGGAAAAGCAGTCAGCTTGGGCTGAGATTCTCCGGCCAGAGCTCCCATCCTGTCCTGTCACACCAGTGACAGTGGAGAAGTGGCTTTAAAATGTTTAGAGTTTCAATTAGCATTTGATTTTACTTTCATTTACTCATTCATTCATTATTTCACTCATGCAGTTTCCAAATGATGCTGAGCACCAACTCCATGCCAGGCACTATGCTAGGAACACTGAGTTGTGAAGGGATTTCTAGAGAAAAAGATGCATATTTAACACACAATTTAAATATAAAATGCAGAGTAAGAGTCACAATAGAGATATGTGTACAAAAACTCTCTCTAACTCAACCTGAGAGAGTCAGAAAAACCTGTTCTGGACACACAGGGCTCTCTCCTGTCCCAGCCTAACTGCCATCCTCCCCCTAACCCTACCCTGTTTCCAGGATGGTCTTCCTCAGTAAAGCTCCTGGACAAAGCCTGAGACCTATTAGACATTGGAAAACAGTTTTAAATGTAAGTGTGTCCATGTGGAATAGATGGGCCATGTGATTCCCAGCATTTGTAGGATAAATGCTGCCGAAGAAAGGAACTCATATGAAGATTCTCAAATGGGGAATTTAACTACCAGTTCATATGTCACTTAGGTTTAGTTATTTACTCTCTCTGGATCTCAGATTTTCTCATCTGTAAAAAAGCAATAGTCACCTACAAACTATAAATGTTAGAGTTAGAAGAGCTCTTTGAGATCATCTTGTTCAACAGCTGCCAAAGCGTGTACAATAAAACATCCAAAGGATGTCAATGGGCATTTCTCGGGAACATATTCCTTAAGTCACCTGCATTTTGGTGGGAATAACTTGAAGTTCAACAAATTTTCTTACCTCAGGACTGCTCAGCGGCTTTAACATGCTGATGTGGGCTGAGCATCTCTGCAAGGAGGGTATGGTTCACGTCTTTATCCAAGCGTACTTAGCTATATGGTTAAGTGTGACTACTTTTATCAAGAAGTATCTCAGGGGACCAATGCTGAGTGGAACACATTGGATCTAGTCAAATGCACTCTTCCAGAAAAAGAAAGCAGGGACTAGTGCAGAGGGATTTGTCCAAGATCACCCAGCTAATGCATGGCTAAGTCAGAATTCAACATCTAATGCTCTGTTGCCAGGTATAATTTTTTTCATTAATTCTGAAGAATGCTCCCTCCCAAGGCCCCATGGTTGTTGGGAGATTCTAATGAGATGTAAGTGAGGATGATTAGCAGCCTCAAGTGTAAGGTGTCCATGTGAATCTCTCTACTATTAAAGAGTTCCCAATAAAAGATGTTTGTATAATCTAATACTGGCAGAACCTACAATCCAATCAGCATGTATTACACAGCCACTATGTACCTATTCCTGCTCAGGTAGCGTATACAACATAAGAGAGGGTTGATCTCCACCTTGCAGAAGCTGTACCAGCAAGGATAGATACACGCCAGGAAATGGTCCAGTTTTCAGTTGGTTATGTGACCCCAATTTGTTTAACCTCCCTGGGCTCCAGATTCTTTAGTTGGTCATTTGTTGGCCAATTCTTCCACTTAACTTTCTCAAAGGAATGGACTAATAATTTAAAAGACTTGCAAAAACAGAACCTACACAAATGCTTAACAGTATCACTGTGATCTACTAGTTAATACGGAAATAAAAGAGAGATGCAGCCCCTGTTAGCCCAGAAAACTCACTCTGAACTAATACATCTAATAAACTGGAAGAAGAGAAGGTCCACAAATTAAAAAGCAGCATTTGAAATCTAATCAGATATTCTCTCAATTTACTCACCACCCCTGTGGTGCTATCCAACTTTATTAGGATTTTATTCTGTATTCTCTTTTAAAGTGACATTTACATTAATTTACAATACTAACACAAAATTCTATTAAAAACGAAAAGAACTTTTATAACTTTATTATTTTTTCCTGGTTACTGTCCCTAGGTTTTCAACCCGTTAATAAGGATTGCTTTGTTTTATTACCTGTCTACGGGAGGAATTGTGAAGTCTCTTCAAGGCTATTTCCTGCTGGGTTGTTAAACACAGTGGGGACACACAACTGGGAGGATATGTGCTGTAATTGGCTGTAAGGTCTAGGAAGTTGAACCTTCTCATTCTTGTTCAGTCTCCTTTCATCCTGAGTGTCTTGCAAGTTTATAATCATTTTCTAGTTTGGCTCTGACTTCAAAAGGACAATGAGAACTCAGCTATGAGGAAGTGGAAATGCTAGGTCAGCCCCACCTCCCAGCTTTGATGACCTCATGCTCCATTTTCCCAAGAATGGAAAGTGCAGCTCTCCACATGTCTGATCTGACAGCTCTCCCATCCCTTAGAGCACCTGGCCCTCCAGAGATGAGTATACGTGAGATGGAAGGAAACTCAGGCATCATCGTAACCCCTTCATTTTACATGTAAGGAAACTGAGGCCCAAAGAGAGAAAGTGATTGACTCAAGGTCACAGAGAAAGAATGTGGCTGAGTCAGAACTGAAATCCAACTCTTCTAGCTTTCAACATAATGTTGATTTTTTTTCCTCCATTGTATAAAACCCAGAAGCTCTTTCAAGAGCAGCTATCAGCTCAGGCAATATTTCTTAGCCACGGCAAGTATCAGTCCTATCTGCTGACCCATGCTTATAGTGGTCAGTTTCCTGAACCCTTTCTGCTTCTATAATTTTTTCAAAATTTCTAATTAACACACACAATGAATTACATATGGCCCCCATGTTTACTTCTCTGTGTGAGTTCCATGGCAGCTGCATCGTTTATCAGCTCAATATGTTTTAGACAGATGCTAGTTCTGTGGATAAATCAGCCAGTTCTTTACTTCAATCTTCTGCCCCAACTATTCCTAAACAATTTATTGCAATGCCAAGCCAGCTTTGCCCCTGGCACTGAACTGCTATATGCCAAAAGGTGAAATTTTAAGTATCTTTCATATAGCCCATGCATTCCCCTTAAATATATGAAAGCGCTCTTTTTCAAATATACCAAATGACATATTGATCTGTTTATCCCATTGAGATCTATTATGTACCTACTGTGTCCTGTAGTATGCTGGGGACAGGGATACAAAGATGAGCAGCCCAGACTCTGGCCTTGAGTGGTTCATGCCCTGATGAGCAAGATCAGCCTCTGAGCGTACAGTAACAGCCACATGGTAACTGGCGTTAGATGAATGGCAGAGAGAGAGAGAGGGTCCAAGCATACTCAAGAAACCAAAAAATACTTCCCAGAGAAGGTGACTATTCAGACAAGTCTAGTGGATATTAGAACAGGAAAAGACCTCATGAGGAAATGTAGTTTGGCCCTCCACCTTCAAGACAACTGGAAAACATGATTCCACTTTGCAGACAAAGAACATGACACTCCAGAAGGCCATGCAACTTGCACAGAGTCACCTTGTTAGTGATGTAATTTCTTCTCATTCTCCCAGTTTCTCCTGCTCCTCTCCATTCAGGAAAGGCAGCACCTTCCAAATGTGCCAAAATGTAAAAAAACAGTAGAAATCTTCCAGTCTCCAAGATTTATTGAGATCATAAGTAACCCCTGCTCAGTAAAAGAATCTACCGCCCCACTCAGCTGCACTCCCATCAGCAACCAGAAATTGTTGCAATCTAATGCATTTATATGTTTTGGTTTTCTTAATTTATTTCAGGCACCTCATTTTCCTGGAACAAGTGCTGTTATTTATGACACAGCAGCAAACACTTTACATTTATAGAGGTTATGAATTTTAGTAATGGTTTTGGTGGCAATTTAATCTGTCCTAACTATGAGGCATTTTACAATGACAATTAAATTATTATTAAAAAATAAACCTCAAATGACATCCTTATCACTTATCAACATATCAAAAGTTTCACTGAGTTGCATTCTGGGTTGGTCGTAAATATCCCAATGTAGTCTTAGTGAATCTGTGTAATAAACTTGAGTGAACTTAATTAACTTCTACAGTATATTTAAAAGAAAACTCCTCACACATTTTGATGTTGGAGAATGAAACATTATTTGAAAAGTGGGTTTATTACATTTCATGGTGCACACTGATATTTAATATTTAAAGACTCTTAAATTTGATGTACTGTACTGATAGCTGAAGGGTTTAGTCCCACAGTGTAGGAGGGTGAGATGGTGAATTTCTCTCTCCATCTCATTGAGGAGGTTTTTATTTTACTGGCCAAGCCCCCCATACATTGATCTATTAAAATCTATGCTCAGAGCAGTGTCAAGAATGCTAATGTATACTTTATCAAATTAATTTTAATGTAGAATTGCTGGATAGCTAATTCCCAAGCTGTGTTCTAATTTGTTGCAAAACAGCTCTATTACAAATTAGCCAGGGTGCTGCATGGATTTCAGCAGATAACATGTCAGCAAAGAATCATCTGATACAAACAAAAATGAGGAGTTTTATTTTTTTCTCCATATAGAATCTAATAAAGAAAAAGTCAGACTTAACCCACTTCCTGATCTGAACTTTTAGGGCACTGGCTGAAATAAAATTACTTTGTTCAAATCTGCCTTTTGATAATTACCTAAAACAGCAATGGGAGTTTCTATTTCAAAAATTAGACTTGACGTTTGATTTAAATACTGACTTCACTCTCTCTCTTTTTTTTTTTTATTTCAGCTTATTATGGGGGTACAAAGGTTCAGGTTACATACGTTGCCCATGTACCGCCTATCCCCCCAAGTCAGAGCTCCAAGCGTGCCCAATCCCCAGACAGTGCGCATTGTACTCATCATGTAGGTATACACCCATCCCCAGTCTCTGTGCATTTAAATGCCAGTGGCCAAATATAGGTAGCAGGTGATTCTCCCTTGAAAAGTATAGATAGAGACAATTTTATCAAAACAATGGAAGGCAACCAACCGATAAGAAAATACAGAGTTTGCCTGTACTGATTCACTTTAGCCAATGTACCCATACCCATTGCAAAAAAAAAAAAAAAAAAAATGTGGAAGAGTGAGCTCTTGTAATCTTTCCAGAGCACTAGAGGACACATTGTGGAATGTAGCTCACTCTCCCTCCTGGGTGATTTACTCAAAGTTTTCTCCAATAATTTTCAAGTGCCCTTCATCCAGCTTCTTAGTTAAAATTATTTGCATGGAAGTGTATTTGTGTTTCTGTATATTTATGTACACACAGTGTATGTGCACATATTTTTACATTTTTAACTTTGCAACAAAGCCTAAATCATAAGGATTTTTCTTTCAGGTTCTGGTTCTTTTGTTTTTAATTTTTGTCTGCTTTCAGCAAAAACCCAACAAATATAAACCACAGTTTTTTCATTTGTAAAATAAGAGAGTTAAACTGCGTGTCATACAGAGTCCCTAGTTCCAGCTTTATAAAAAGAAGAAACACTATAGATTAAGTTTCAACCATTGTTCCTTACAAAAAATACTTCATGACCACCTACCATGTATCAGGCACTACGCTAGCACTAGATATAAGTTGTGAAAAAAAGTAGCCAAAATCCACGTTCTCAGAGACCTTGTAGTAAGTAAGGCTTTATTCCCTTAGTATTTGCTACTGTTAAAAAACTGGTGCTACCTTTTCTTTGTACTAACATGGGGCATTTGACACACTTTAATTTCTGTCTGGGCGGTAGTAATAACAGCAAACATTCCTTCTCCTGTTACTCCACCCCCAACCCCAGCAAATCCTAGAAAGATATATTTTTTAATGTATGTTTCCTGTCTCCTTTACCAAATAAAGGGAGCTGTATCTTCCTTTGACTAAGTAGAGGGATGGTTTCTAAGCAGAAAATAGAAGAACATCTGGCAGGTGCCAGCCAGTACAAGACTCCAATATTAAGCTTATGATTCTCTCTCTCCTATTACTCGTATGTCAGAACCATGGTATATTTCTGTAGTTTTTTTAAATGGTTCCTAATCTCAGTGATAAAATTAAGGTGTTTTTTTTTTATTTCAATAGATTTAGGGGGTACAAGTGGTTTTTTGTTACATAGATAAATTGTAGAGTGTGGTGAAGGCAGGACTTTTAATGTACCTGTCACCCGAATAGTGTACATTGTACCTGATATATTCTTGTCATTTTAAGGACCAGATACAGTCCCTCAATTATGCCAATCGTCAGAAATTCTATTCTAGGGCCATAACTGCTCAAGTCTGCGTGAAGATACACATTTACATTGAAATGCAGCCAGAGACTCTGCAAAAGGAAATGACTGAATGAAAGAAACCGAAAGATTTTATCAGAAAGTGCTTAGGACTGGAATTCTGCTTCTGGCTACAGTACACTCATGTGTTTCACACCAACAATCCCACAGAGGACAACTAGAAAGTTATATCAATTAGATCCATTATAAAAACAGTAATCATTCTGAAGACATCTGACAACTACTGAGACCTGAGAGGCTAACATTCTAGAGAAAAGGAAAGTCCAGAGAAATGAGCCTCTCATTTGGTGCTGCTTTACCCTTAGAGGCATTTGATGATTCTAAAAAGGTGCCTGAGTGGCTAAAAAACTAATCATAAAGTGGTGGCTGAAAGGCCAAAAAGCTGAACAGAGCAATCTTGTAGGACTGGAGTAATTAAAACAGGAGTACAGGGCCTGCGGAGCAGGAGATGTTGCTCCTGAGATATTTGAAAGACTCTATCCCAAGAGTAAGGATAAACAAGAACTAAAAAAGTCTTTAAAAATACTAAAACCGGCCGGGCGTGGTGGCTCACGCCTGTAATCCTAGCACTCTGGGAGGCCGAGGTGGGCGGATCGTTTGAGCTCAGGAGTTCGAGACCAGCCTGAGCAAGAGCGAGACCCCACCTCTACTAAAAATAGAAAGAAATTATATGGACAGCTAAAAATATATATAGAAAAAATTAGCCGGGCATGGTGGCGCATGCCTGTAGTCCCAGCTACTCGGGAGGCTGAGACAGGAGGATCGCTTGAGCTCAGGAGTTTGAGGTTGCTGTGAGCTAGGCTGACGCCACGGCACTCACTCTAGCCTGGGCAACAGAGTGAGACTCTGTCTCAAAAAAAAAAAAAAAAAAATACTAAAACCCAGCTTCAAATTTGCTCAATCTGATTCAATTTCTAAAACCTACCCCTAATCTAACAGTCTATCAGAAGCAAATGTAAATCCTCTCTAGAGGATAAATATATCCAAACATTTTGATGCCAAGATGTGTAATTTCAACAGGGACCTAGAAACCACAAAAGAGAAGCAAATGAAAACTTCATAATGGAAATATTCAGTAACCGAAATTAGAACACAATAGATGGGATAACAAAAGATTAAATATAGCACGAGACAGAATTAATGAACTGGAGGTTAAGTCAAAAGAAAATATATAGTCTAAGGCACAAAAGGACAAAACAATAGAAGATATGGAGAGAAGGGTATGACACAACAAGGCACTGTGAAAAGGTCTCACAGATTTTAATATTCAGGGTACTAGAGGGAGAAGAGAGAGAGAGATTGGGCAGAAATAATACTTGAAGCAATAATGACCAAGAACTTTCCAGAACTGATGAATGTCATAAAGCCATAGATTTGAGAAGCACTACAAACCCCGTCAGGACAAACACAAAGAAAACCACATATGAACTAGAAATCCAAGGAAAATTAGAAAACCTTAAAAGCACTCAGAGAAAAAAATGCATATTATCTTAAATGGAGTAACAATAAAAATTGCAACTGACCTCTCTCAACAGAAGTCATGAGACCAGAAAAAAATTAAATGATATTTTCAAATATTGAAAGAAAGTAACTATCAACTTTAAATTCTGTATCTAGTGAAAAAAAAAAAAGAAAGAAAGGCAATTGTAAACAAATAAAAGCGAATAGATCGTCACTACACGAAATACTAAAGAATACACTTTAGGCTGAAAAAGAAGTGTATTTACTGAAGCACCTGCAAGCAGAGATGTGGTAAATCAACATAAATATTGACTGTATGAAGCAATAATAATAAAATAATGCCTTGTGATGTTCAATATTTATAAAAGTAGAACACACAATGAAACAACACAAAGGAGTGAAGTGAGTATGGGAATTAAAGTGTTCTAAGGTCCTTGAATTTCCCAGGAAATAGAAAAGTACAAATTTATATTAGTCCTTAAATATTAATAAGACAAAAATGCTACTTACATTTATCTCTTGTAGTAACCAGTAAAAATATGAGAAAACAATGTATAACTAGCAAGGAAAGTAAAATAATATAAGAAAATGGTTAGAAGGATTTTGTTTTTCTTAATTTGGAAATGTAATTGGCTCTAAAGTTTTGATAATTAAATTCCTTCTAGCTTCAGAATATAGATAATTTGAAATGAGCCATCTTGGATGTCCTGGCTGGCTTTGCCATCTGCTAACTCCATGCCAGTTTGCAGAGAGAGTATAGTGAGTGAGCACTGGAGTGGGAGACAGAAAGCCAGAGTTTGGAATTCAGACAAAAACACTTACCCCATAAGTTATTCTGAACAATCCTCTTTGAGCCATGCCTCCCGCACCTATAAATTGGGCATGACAAACACTTTCCTGATTTTCTGCAATGGGTGTTGGGAGGATCAAATGAGAGAGGAGATGTGAAACTCTTTTTGTGAGGTGCTAAACATATGCTTATAGTTCAAGGAATCAATCCTTCCTTCCAACTGGCAATATTCAAGTACATTAGGGAAAATTAAAGTCAGTGACATACCATTTGTATGAGTCAGAACAGGCTAGGCTAGACTAAAGTAAGCAATAAACCTTGGAGTCCCAGTAGGTTCACTCTGCAAATGTTCCCCATTGAGTCACGGTGTACAGATTGTGTAGATCTCTCAGTGTTTCTCCAAGAGTAGCGATTTTGGAACTTTGACCCAAGATTGGCCCCATCTGCAATGCAAGACCTTCACGGTTATCAAGAAGAGGAAGAGAGAGAAAGAACAATTGCACAGGAGATTTTAGAACCCATTCTAGAATTGGATACAATCACTTCAACACACACCCTATTGGCCAGAATCAAGTCACATGGTTCTTAATTAACTTCAAAGGAGGTTGGGAAATGTAGTCTTCTTTTGTGTCTAAGAAGAGGTGGGATTGGTTAGCATCAAGCCTATCTCCGCCAAACCAGTGATATCCAAGTTATGTTCATTGCACTGTACTTGGAATTAGAGAAGAAGGTGATGACTTTCCTATTATGCCTTTGTTTTCATATAGGAAAAACTATTTTTTGAGCTCCTCCCTTGGACTTTATTACAAAATAGTTAACCAACATATAACTCTGATAAACCATCAGACTGGTATTTCATCCTCTAAGAGAATAATTATTTTGGAACAAAACAGAAACTACTAGAGTTTGCTACAAACCCAAGTTGCAGATAAAGAAACAGATAAGACAAAAATAAAACTCTCACTCCTAAAGACATTTTATAACAAGAGAGCCTCAGTGCATATTGGTTACTTAGAGAGTGAAAAACTCTCCAGCGACTCATATAGTCATAACTGATAGAGAGCTATGCTCTTGTGTGTCCTGATACTCTCCCAAATCTATCTTTATAATGGAGATCCAAGCCAGGAGGCTCAGAACTTGGAATATTTTTACAAAAACGAGAACATCCAGACATTGAACTTGGATTCAAGTCAGAGCTCTAGCAGTGACTACTGTAGTTCTAACAAACTCACGGATCTTATCTGGTTATTAAGAGGCTGGATTGATCAGAATGCCCCAAAGTGGGAAGTACAAAGGTTTTTTGTTTTTAAAAAAACAGTGTTTCTATGGTCAATTAATTTGGGGAAATGCTGTGGGGTTTTTTGTTTGTTTGTTTTTGCTGCTTTTATTGTTTTTCATGCAGAGATTTCAATATTCCAGTGTGAATTGTGACCATCCAAAGTATAAAAGTTTATATGTATAAGTGCACACGCTTATGTGCACTTATACATGTGTTGACAGAGAGAGAGAGAGAGAGAGATTATAGGAATTGGCTCGCATGATTATGGAGGCTGAGAAGTCCCAAGATGTGTCATTTGAAGCTGCAGATCTAGGAAAACCAGTGGTGTAATTCAGTCCAAGTTCAAAACCCGAAAACCAGGGTAGCCAGGACCAGGAGCACTGATGTCTGAAGACAGGAGAAGATGGATGCTCCAGCTCAAATAGAGAAAGCAATTTTGTTTCTTCCTCTATCTTTTTGTTCTATTTGGGACCTCAACAGATCAGATGATGCCCACCCACACCGGTGAAGGTGGCCCTCTTCTTTACTCAGTCTACCAACTCAAATGCTAATGTCTTCCAGAAAAGCACTCACAGACACAGCCAAAAATAACGTTTTACCAGCTATCTGGGCACTACTTATCCTAGTCAAGTCAACACATTAAAATTAACTAGCATAGTAGCATTCCCCAAACCTGCTTGACCAGGTACTCTTTTAAAATATAAAAGATGTTGGGCTGTACGGGCTCTGATGCCTTCTATGTATCTAACAGTGAGCGATTCATGAGTATGATTTGCCCCTGAGTAGCCAAATGACTTACAAGACGTATCAGGGATTCCAATTCACTTTGTGCAGACTCAGAGACCCGGGGGAAATGCGCAAAGACTTTTCTTACTCAAGTTGTTCCATGAGTATTTGGAATTAGAGGTCTCTAAGGTCCTATTAAAGCCTGAATTTCTATAAAGTTATGAATCTAAGCCCTTTGGTGATGGGAAGACACTGTGTATTTTCAAGTCTTCACTTGCAAACTTTACCCTGCAGAGTTAGAAATCAAACAGACCCTTGGAGAATACAGAGTAAAAGTTAAAAGTGATTTAAAAAATGTTATTTTTTGAGGACATTCCAGGATAAGCCAGGAACATTTCTCCTGTGGTAAAAAGATTCATCTTCAATCGAACAAACGTGCTCCCAATCAGTGCAATCTTTCTGAAACATGGATCAGATAACATCACTCCTTCTTAGTAAAAAAATGGGCAAGAATTATGCATATGATTTACCATAAAAGTGCAAATCTGCTGTCATGGACTCCAACCGTTTTTTTTTATTTCAGAACATTATGGGGGTGCAAACATTTTGGTTGCATGTAGTGCCTTTGCCTCGCCCAAGCCAGGGCTACAAATGTGCCAGCTCACCTCACCAACAGAGACCCCACATGCCTATGCCCACACCCCACTTAACCACTAGGTATTCTACGTCATCACTGTGCCCACACCCCACTGTCACCTCAATCTCAGCCACTGGGTACTTTATGCCTGCCACAGCTATGCCTGTGCCCCTAGCAGCACCTTAACCAGTAGGTACCCTATGCTGTCACGATGCCCACATCCCAACAATTGCCACAACCACAGACATCTTACGATATACCAAATCTACATATCTGCCATCACATTCACCACTGCGTACTCTCTGCCAAACCCTAACCAGATCGCTATCCTTTCTGTAAAGACAGCAGATAGGTTCACAACCCCCACCCCCGTGGTTTGCACCAAAGAGTTTTGCTCCCTAGAATTTTCTTTTATATCTCTCTGCCTGGAAAAATGTATATTTACCTGTCAAGATTCAGCTCCTGCGCCTCAGAAAAGGCTTTCCCAAATCCCCTACTGTGTACAGGGGATTCAGCTTACTTCTTCACTCTCCAAATGTACTTTACATGTGATACTTCCATGTTATACTGAGCAGAAGCTTACTGTCGTTCTTTACAACAATAATGGCACTACCTACTACTGGCCAGCCAGTTACAGTGTGTGCTTTCTGTGTATTATCTCGGTTAACATTCATAGGAGTCCTAATGAGGCTGATACTATTTTTATCTCTGTTTTAAAGATTAGAAAACTAATGATCTTAGAGTCTGAGTAACTTGATTAGGATCACACAGGTGATTTTTAGATGGGAGCTAGGATTTAACTGAGGGTCTAAAAGACTCCAGAGTCTCTGCTTGAAATGAACAGAGAGCTGGGTTTGACGGCTCTGCCACCAAGCTAGCTGAGCTGTCTGGGGCGGACCAGTTAGCCTCACAGAGCCTCAGACTCCTTGTCTGAAAATCTAGATAACCCCCGCCTTGTTCCTCACTGGGGTGTTGTGATCATAAAATGAAATAATGAATCTGAAAGGGCTTTGCAAATGCTAAAGTACTATGCAAATGCAAGCTAATTAATTAATGAACTCATTAACATGTTCTCCTGCTGGGCTGCAGTTAGGGCCAAATTATAAATAATCCTCATCTTGCTGGGAATTTAACCAAGAAATTTAGGGTGGTAGGAGGGATGAAAAAGGCTGTGGATCCAAAGTCTAAAACTCTACCCATACAAATGGAGGCAGTTTAACTCAGAAGCATTCCCGTTGCCAGCCACAGAGCAATTTTTTTTTCCAACAGAAAAGTAAAGGGATGGGAGGTTTCATTGGGATGAGAAATCTCTCTAATACACTCATTAATAGAGATGGTCCAGCATGTCATCATTGTGCCCTAAATCCACTAAGCTTGTGCAGTGGAAAGTCCTTATAATTAATGTCTAGGTCTTCATTACTTATTTATATTTAGCAAACATTTTTACTATGTGCCAGGGACTGCTCTAAGTGCTTTACAAATATTAGCTTGTTTAATCCTCATAAAGAATCTATGAGTAGTTACTGCTCCTATTCCCATTTTACAGATAACAAAAGTAAGATGCATAGAGGTTAAGTAAATTGCCCAAAGTCATGCAACTAGGAACAGTGGAGCCTGAATTCATACTCAGACCGTCTGGTTTCTGAGTCCATGCTCTTGACTCTATGCCAGGTTACCTCTCTTCCTGTGGCCACTATATTCTATCAATTCATCCACGAAGGCTCCCCAAAGAGCCTTTTATCTGGGGAAGCTGGTGGATGGACAGTAGCCATTGAGCACTAGTTATATGCCAGCTATTGTATAAAAAACAATGGGCACAATCCCATTGAGTTCTCATGGATGAATTTGGGAGACAGAACTGGTCTTTGAGTCTTGCTTTTCTTGGCTGCATTCTTCTCTCCCTTCCTATAGAAGACCCTGTTCTCCCCTGAGGCAGGAGTGCTGTGTGTGGCTGGGTGGGAAAAATCAGGATTAGGAAACACATCAGTGCTGTGCATCCTTGTTACAGTCTCCAAATGGCTTTAAAGAAATAAAGGTAATGTTCTGATCTCTGTCTCTGTGACTCCGATGTCTCTTTCTCAGTTGGTTCTGAACTCAGGAAAGGAAAAAAGGAATGTTGCTTACTAACAGGTCAAACCAACACATGAGAAAACTGAAGTTCATAAGGGTCCCTTGCCCAAGGCCTTGAAGCTGGGACATGAAAATGTTGGAACTCAAACACAGAATCATGATGCTGTAATATCTTCCTCTAATTCTGAACAAGACAGCCTTAAAATAGAAATCATCAGGAATCAGCAAAGGTCAAACTCTGTGGCTTATTATAATACTAGATGATTTTACAATCATGTAGTAGTTCCATTTAATTTTATTTTATTTGCTTTTAGGAGAAGAAAATAACTCACTTTCCACACACCAGGCTCTGTGAGGATAAGGCACTTGCCCAAAGTTCTGCATAAGAACATAACAAAAATCAGGATCTGAATCCAGATTTGTCTGATTCTAAAGTCAGTGCTTATTCCACTCTATATAACATATGATTTCCCATGTCTTATGTATTGTATAGACATATGTTGTAACTAACATAACAGAAACTGACAAGGAAAAGACAAACAATTTCGTCCATAATCCCACTAACCCTAATAAATCAGCCGTGTTTATTTATCCACATTCCCCTTCACTGTTGTGTGCAGGCAGTTGTAGAGTTATGTAGTTATAGCCTTAGGGCTTCCCTAAAGTTCTACCTCAAATTCAGGACTAAAATTTAAATAACTACATAAAATTATCATTCTAATATAATTTACTTAAATGCTTTCTTTGTGTTGTACAGCAAGTGTATTTCTGGTATTGCAGCCTTATAAATAACATGGCAACAAATATCTTCGAACAAAGAGCTTTGATTTCTTTGTGATAATTTCCCAAGCATCAATCAAAGTGGTGGGTTTTCCAGGTTCGATTGCCTCAACTTGGACAAAGAGGCAATGGAACTGACAGGAGCAGTCAATGTCTCCCACAAGTCTCATCCTTCCTCTCCTGTCTCCCTGCAGGAGATGCAGAGAGAGCTGGGGGTGCACGTCAGCCCGTGATTAGACCAGTCAAACACGTTTAAATAAAAAAGGAGTTTAGGATATTTAACAGGATCAAAGATTGAAGATTACAGAGATTTGGAACCCTTTAATAAATATTAAAGATACATTCCCCCACTCCACTCCTAGCTGTGCAGCAAGTGAGGAAGAGGAACAGATGGACATGGAATTCAAAAGGCAGGGGACTTTCTCTTTGCAGCAGCGTGGTCTGACAGGTAAGGAAGAAACATATACTATCTTTACTTGGGGGAGAAAAGTGTAGTTACTTATAAAAAAAAAAAAAAATGGGAATCAGCAAATCAAAGAGCTGTCCAGAAGGTGGAGTTGTGAGATGTTAAAGGCTGAAAAGAACTTTGGTAACCTAGCCTACCACCTTCCCTGCAAAGACAGGCAACTGAGGCCCGTCGAGGGGTGAAAACTGGCCTCTCGTCACTATGCGTCCCCAACAGAGTCCAGACCCTCTGGCTCCTTACCTAATGCTCCTTCCAATAATCTGTACTGCCTCTGTGGGAAATAAAATAGTGCTTAGCAGACATCTGCCTCTGACAGACTGGAGGCATCCCAGTCTCCACTTGCTCACAGGTCAGGCTCAGAGAGTTACCAAAGCTCATCACCAATGCAAGCACATTGGACATCCCCAAAGAGCATTTCCAGGAAATGGGCTTCCTCCTTGCCCTGGGACAGTTGGACAGCTTGGCTATGCCCCAACTCCGGCACTGTCTGTGTTCCAGGAATCTGCTGGGTTAAGGTGCTTCCTACTGCCCTGCAGGTGGTATTTTCCATCAGCACATATCCGTGTGTCCACACCAGTTGTTGGCTCGTGTTCTTTCTGTTTGGGCTGTGATCCGTTATGATTGGCCAACCAGGCTGTAACAGTTGTTAAATATTTTGAGTGTCACCCCTGGCATTTGCCAAAGTTTTCTTACAGAGTACTAGATTCATAAGATTGTCATCAAACAAGGAAAAAAAATAAGTTTGCAAACTGGATGAATTGTCAGGCTCTGAGAAGTCCTGCAAAGAAGATTCTGTGTAACTGTATCTAACGCAATGTATCCCGAACTTATTAGACCATATAGGAACACCCTACCTGCACACACACACACACACACACACACTCACACGCACACTTAGCCTTTTCTCAGTTTCAAGAAACACTGAACCTACTACCATTCCGTGGAACTAGTGTTCTGGGAAATGTGGTTTTGGAAAGGAAATGGACTTCTGTCCACATGGCACTGGTGTCAGAAATTTCCATCTTCCTACAGAAGCAGATGCTGATGAAGATGAGCTTTGGAAGGAAAAGTACTGGAAAGGCCCATATTTGGTAAACAGATTGACTTAGGTTGAAACTCCTGCTTCTCCATTTGACCTTGAGCAAATTATTTACATTGTCATATGCTCAGTTTCTTCATCTGTAAGACACGGTTAGCATGACCTCCTTTGTGGGATTGCTGTGAGGGTCTTAGAGGCAAAAGACGTGCAGTATCTTATCACAGTGCCTGGCAGATGCTAAACACTTAAGAAGCGTTAGTTGTCACCATCCAGTATTTCAGGAGCCCTGAGCGCTGTAGAGGCTGCTCTTGAGGCTTCCTGTTCTCATGGACGTCACCATCTGGTTGGACAGACGAGACAGGGCTACAGCCACCAGAAAAAAAAAAGACAGCTTAGGTTGGAGGAAAATGGTAATGCTGGAATGGCTAGATGTTTCATAAAATCGATGTGATTAGTTGAGCCCTGACACAAAGACCCTTTAAAAACCTTTCTACCCTTTAAAAAATAACTGCTTTCTATAAAATTTTGGTTGCCAGAGATTGGGGGCAGGCACAGGGCGGGGAACGGGTAGTTATTGTTCAGTGGACACAGAGTTTCAGTTTGGGAAGACGAAAAAGTTGGTTGGTGTTGGTTATATAACAATGTGGATGGACTTAATACCACTGAACGGCACACTTAAGAACATGGTTAAAATGATAAATTTTGTTATGTATACTATACCACAATTTTTTAAAAAATGAAATAATAATTTCCTTCTTATCCGAAGGGAAAATTAGCATGCCCCCTCCGCTCTGCACGGGTTTACATTGTTGGTTAAGACGGCATCTCCCGGAACGTGCTGGGCCCGTCTCAGCTTAGGTGTTCCATTTCTTCTTCCTTCCAGGGTTTCTCTTCTTTTGCAGCCAAGTCTCCAGATGGTATTGCAGTCACTCAGTCAAACACCTTCTTCGCAGTCTTTTCCCCTTCTCCCCCAGTTCACTTAAAAATAAATTGTCTTTTTTCGTAATTCCAGGCAGAACATGAAGCTCTCTCTCTCTCTTTTACGCTGCCACTGAATTCTAAGTACACAATTATGCAGGGAATGTCTTTAGATTCACCAGCTTGAGAACTTTTAAACATTAAAGCTCTGAATCAGATAACAGCTTTCATCTCAAGAACAGCTTTACACTGTACCTAAGTAAAAGCTTAACTTATATAAAAAAAAAATTGTTACCAGGGGGCATAAAAATGTCAAGGAAACAAAATAAGTGAATGCAAAACCCTCCCAAATAAAACATGCCAAAATAATTAAATAAAGATGTTTCCAAGGCAGCCAATGGCTCGCTTGGCTTATTAGTTCCTACTGCCCACCTTTGGGTATGCTACCGCAAAATAAAATTTCCAATGGGCCAAGTAAGTATATTCATGTCCCCCTCCCTATCTACCTATTAATAAGACTTCACCGTGTAAAACAAGCTAGACAATTACTATGTCCTACTTGGCTGTGGTTAAGACTTAATTGGACGGCTGTGTTCGATTCTAAGCATCATGTTTCCAGAAAGAAAAGAAAAAAAAAGTGATAAATTGGATGTAGTTCAAAGGAAAGCAAGACAGCGGATGAAAGTGGCTTGGAAAATAAGACCCAGTTGGGAATGTTAAGGTGATTCTGCGTATTTTCAGCTCAGCAAAATTATGGTTGGGAGATAATGGGAAGCTTCTGGTGAGTCAGTTCCGGCTTAGTCTCTGAGGGCACCAGCACAGGCGGGGACAGAGGAAGGGAATGAGTCTTCCTTCTTTAGCTCTTTCTCTGCAGCTCACAGTGTCAGGTCTGGCATGTAGTATGTGTTCAGTAAAAACATTCTTGTTGAATGCTCCCTAAGGGTGGGGCAGGGGTGGGAGGAACTGAAATGAGATTGCTAAACCTGCTTACCAATTTCTTTTTCTAGCAAAGGTTAAATTGTTGGGTTTGATCCCCAGCAAGAATAATTTAGGAATGGTAAAAATCAATTTCCTCATTAGGCCAGTTGTGGATTAAATAACTTACCCCAAGGCTCCTGTCAACCCTGCTAACTCTGGATTCTCTGTACTTGTAGCCACATGCGTCATGTCACTCAAAAATTCATGACTCCCTGAGGCTCCCAAGGCAAATCAAAACCTTGAGGCGCACTAGCGACCACATTCTAGCCCAAACATGCTTTTCTAATCTATCTACCTCTTCTTCCCCCTCCCAGTCCATCTATTCGGCCAGACTTGTCTATACACTGTTCCCCCTTCTCTCCCTCTTACAGCAGGCAGTATCCCATTGAAATCTCAGCACCACCACTTACTATCTATGTGACCTCAAGCTAACTGCGTATCTGTTCTGAACCTTGTCGCCTCATGTGCACAGCGAGACTAGCAATAGTTCTGAGTCTTAAATAAGATCATGCACGTAAAGTTCTTGGCACTGCCCCAACACGTGATCATCCTCCCTGTCTCCCTGCCTTTGATGATGCTATGTTCCTTTTCAAGAGAGTCCTGATTGTTGGATTTTTTTAATTTATTTTTGCTGTTGTTGTTGTTGTTGTTTTACCAGTTCACTAACTTCCGCCCATTCACTGAACGCCAACTCAATTCTAACCTTATTCACAAAGTTTTCCCCACATGCCGCAGTCTACAATGATTTTACCCAAGATCTGAGAATGTGTAACACTCATCCTCTGGGCCGACTCACTGGACACTGCCTCGCGTTCCCCACTGAAACACCTGCTGCCTGCTCTTTAACTTGCCCCTTGGGCTCGGCTCTGTGTGCGGAGAGTCCCAGCTCTCCAGGGGCAGGAGGGAGAGGAAGTGTTTATATACATTTCCAGAGTGCTACCATGCACAAGGTCCTCTCCCAGTCACTTCCATGCATCATGTTCCTTTTAATCAAAAAGCTAACAGCAGCGGCTCTGAACTGTAATTATGAATTAGAATGGCTGAGAGAGAATGTTAAGGATGTGGTTGCCCCAGGTCAGGTCTTAGCCTTGACTGATTTAAACAGAATTTCTGGTGGTGAGGCTGCAACATTATATATGAACTTACCAGGTGATGCTCGTGAGAACGCCTGGCTTGCAATTTAGTTGTGGAAAACACACCCACACACACTTATAAATGCATCATCAATAATTTATCCTGGTGATACTAAGCAGGCTTGTAACATTCACCCACCCGCACTCTCATCTATTTGTTTTCACTCATTCATTCACTCAACACATGTTTCAGCGCCTTATGTGAACAAAATACAAATGGTTCCCAACGTACGATGGTTTGACTTATAATGGTTCAACTTACGATTTTTCAACTTAAACTGTATTCAGAGGATCCATACAACCACTCTGTTTTTCACTTTCAGTAGAGTATTTAATAAAGTACATGAGACATTCAACACTTTATTATAAAATAGGCTTTGTGTTAGATGCTTTTGCCCAACTATTGGCTAACGTAAGTGTTCTGAGCACATTTAAGGTAGGGTAGGCATATTAAATAAATGCATTTCGACTTGCAATGTTTCCTACTTACGATGGCTGTATCAGGACATAGCCCTGTCACAAGCTGAGGAGCAACTGTCCTGTGAAGGGCAGAGAAAGACACAAACATAAACCAGAGACAGATTCTCCCCCTTGAGGGGCTTATATATTTACTTATGACACAGCTAGGGAATAACAGATGTCCCTTAAAATATACCAGCTACCATGAGGCATCTTCTGGTTGGAGGATTAGGGTAGGCATCAGAGAAAGGCATGGAAAGAACTGCCTGAGCAAAGCAGGGCGGTGAGAAAGCACTGGGTGGGCCGGGCACGGTGGCTCACGCCTGTAATCCTAGCACTCTGGGAGGCCGAGGTGGGTGGATCGTTTGAGCTCAGGAGTTCAAGACCAGCCTGAGCAAGAGCGAGACCCCCATCTCTACTAAAAAATAGAAAGAAATTATATGGACAGCTAAAAATACATATAGAAAAAATTAGCCGGGCATGGTGGTGCATGCCTGTAATCCCAACTACTCGGGAGGCTGAGACAGGAGGATCCCTTGAGCCCAGGAGTTTGAGGTTGCTGTGAGCTAGGCTGACGCCACGGCACTCACTCTAGCCGGGGCAACAGAGTGAGACTCTGTCTCAAAAAAAAAAAAAAGAAAGCACTGGGTGATTACAGCAATGGTGGGGATGGGAAGCCCTGGCTGAGCGCCCCATCCTACCCCTACGCAAAAGTGATGTGAACGTTCTTTACTCACAGCTGTCAGCTTCCCCACAAAGCCCTGAGCTTACCCACTGTGGTTCCTGCAGGCCAGACTCAAAGCGTAAGCACACTCGCATCTGCAGCCTCATCTTCCTGGTGCCAACCCCTCTGAGGGACCTGGAGGAAGTCAGCCCTTTGGGAGCCTTTTTTCTCCCACTTGAACATCCCCATTGCCTCGTTCCCTGACTACGAAATGCATTTACTAACCGTTACACTCAGCAGGAGGAAAACACACGGTCTCCCTGGGGCACTGACATTTAGAGAAGTCTCCGCAGGAAACCTGGGGAAAATGGGTTCCAGGGAGGTTGACAAAGGCACGGAAGGAGTGGTACGTCCTGAAGACGGGCTGACCGTCTCTCGCCGTTTTCGCAGCTCCTAAAAGCAGGACACCTTTCAAGAGGCGTAGAGTAATAGAAAGTGTCAGAAATTTGGATTAGTGGCTCTCAGTTTCCCGTCTTTAAACTGAAGGACACAGATTAGGTAACAATTCATAATTTTTATTATAAAAGCTTTCACTGACTGAGGATTTGTGGATAAGCATTGTCTTATTTAATGTTCACGACAATCAGATGAGAAAAATAGTGGCAGAATAGCCATTTTACAGAAGAGGTAAACTGAGGCTGGGACACCAGGTCTAGTACCGCAGAGGTATAATTGGAACCCATACTAAGTGGTTTTCAAACTGCAAGATGTGAAAACAATTTAGTGGATTGCAACTAGCTCTTTTTTTTAATAAAAAGGAATGAAATGAAATGGATTAGAATAGAAAAATAAGAGCAAATCACACACAATTAAGAGTAAGTATTGTATATTGAGCTTTTGTTGCAGTTACATACACACATATATGTTTTATATATAATATGTATTCAAGTATAATATATGCATCTATGCATACACACTTATGTCTACACTGGACCACAGTGTAAAATGTACCTCTTTGGAAGTTGTGGTCCAAAACATTTGAAAACACTGCTGTAAACACTGAGCATAGTACTTCCTGGGATGACTTCGACAGAACTAATTTTTTCTACCTTTTAGAGCTAAGGGTTTGTGAACATGAAACACCAGAGCATGAGTATGGTGTGATTATTCTGATGCTGAAAGTGTCCACTGAGGTCCTTCCTAAGGAGCAAGTCAAGTGTGAGACCTTGTCAACCTGGGTGATCTACTCATCCTGCTGCAACCATGCGGTTCGAGGGGCCCTCAAAGACCTGTGTCTGGCGGTGGAGCTGCAGCACAGGGGTGGCGCTGCTGGGATCCTGCTGGAAGGGATGTGTCCCCCGGGATCCCCAATCCAGCTGGAGAAATGAATTGCCATCTGGTAAATCACAAGACGATTTTTGTTCTTGCCAGACGCACCCTATCAGCATGGAAGATACAGACAGTCTTCAACACATAAACAGGTTATGCTGCCAAAAGCGCCTTTGTAACTCAGATGTTTGGAGCTTGGAACACATCACCCCATAGAAACAAGGATATAAATGGAGGTTAGGTTTTCATGTTTTAAAACTCAGAGGGTGTGTGACATGCTGTGTATTTTGTGCGGTGAACTGGGTAGGAACTGAGTAAGAACACATTTGCTAGCTGTGGGAACTTGTGTCTATGTTCCTTATGCTTCCTCTGTCCACGGTCCTCATTTTCAAAGGCGGTCACTAAGGGTTACCTTTTTATAGCAGTGCTGGCGGCATTGCGCCATGTGCGAACAGAAGGTCCAATACTAGGCCACTGTGCCTGTTGTTATGGTAACATTGTGACAGAGAAACCACTTGTGACCTCCTTGACCAAAGCACATAAGCACTCTGAGCCTCAGTTTCCATCTGTGTAAAAATATGACAACATTGACCTCACGGGGTTATTAGAAACGTAAGTGAGATCACGTGCACAAAGCACTTAGTACAACGCCTAACACAGAAAGAGTGTTTAATAAATGAGGGAGAGGTCTTTGCCTTCTCGGGAATGCCTGGCTACATCTGCATACACTTCCTGCACTGACCTACGTCACCCATTATTAACATTCCTATGCATTAGAGAAATTAAAATTAATGTGTTATGGTCTGAATGTATGTGTTCTCTCAAAATTCAGATGTTGAAACACAGTCACCAATGGAATGGTATTAGGATGTGAGGCTTTTGTAAGGTAATGAATGGAATTAGAGTCTTTATAAAAGTGATTCCAGAGAGCTAGCCAGCCCCTTCCACCCTGTGAAAACACAGTGAGAAGGTGCCGTCTATGAACCGGAAAGCAGACCCTCACTAGACACTGAATCTGCTGATCCCTTGATCTTGGACTTCCCAGCCTCCAGAACTGTGAGAAATAAATTTCTGTTGTTTATAAGCCACCCAGTTTAGCATATTTTGCTACAGCAGCCTAAATGGACTAAGACAACAAGTATTTAGCAAATGCCTCCTCGTGTTCAATCCCGTGCTTGGCTCTGTGTGACATACACAAGGTATATGCAAAGGTCCCTCAAGCTAAGAACGTGGTGTGGAAATGTTGCAAAGGTCTGCATCCAAATGGAATCAGAGAACACTCCAAAGGTGACAAAGAAGCCAGAGTGAAAGAGGGCTGAGGGGTAGGGTGGTTTCGGGCTGATGATGCAGCTCACTGGTCCAGCTGAACTGCATCCCTGCTAGTGAGATGGAGATGCAGATGAGAAAATGATCGTGGTAACATTTAACCTTCACCCATTATTATTAGTCCCCAGGGAAAACCTTAGGCTGGATGTTCTGCAGAGCAACTGTCCATGAGCCGGTGGCCGAACTTCACAAAAGAGGAGAGACCAATTGCCATAACACAAAGTTCCATGTACCATCTCAAATTCCACAAGGCCTTTACAATACTCACGATGGTCTCTCTGGGGAAGGTGAAAAGAATTATAATTACATCTGTGAAGAAGGCTTGAGAAGGAGAAAAAAAAAAATCCTGCCATATGGTGTGTGGAAAATGTTTTGGAACTGAATAAATAACATGGCGGGTGTTTTTCTCCTCCCATTTTTGTTTATACATCTACGTTATGCAGGCTGACTAGTGAACATGGATCAGTTTTTCTTTTGGAATAGAAATGCACCGGGTAATTTAATTTTATGACCATTAATAATGTGGGTCTCTTTCTGCAAGCAAAGACATTTACAAACTTATAATCAGATTTTGTGATTTAGGTGTAAACCAATCATCCACCAGAGGCTGGGAGATATTTTCATTGCAATGGGATTGCACAAAATGCGGAAAGGGCATTAGTGAAAAGTGCAGGAGCCCAGAAGAAAGTAGGGAGAGGGCGCTGGTTTCAATGAACACTCCATCCTCCCCAAAAGGAATCATAACAGCCAAGAGACAGGTGTTAATAGGCCTATTCACCACCAAATGTGTCCTAGAATCTGTCCAAATGGGATCTTGCTGAATGCCCCCATCAGCTCTACGCTGAAGATATTGCCATGCCCTTGTATCAGATGAGGAAGTGGAGGTCAGAAAAGTGAAGTGAAGTGAAGTGATTGCTTCTGTTTGCACAGCTAGCCAATGGCAGTGTTCAGATCTGACCCCCCACCTGCCTAGCCTCCACCCTTCACTCTTACCACCTCACCCCTCTGTCATAAACACACCCTACGCAGGGAATACAACTTAGAATGATGTGAAGCATTTATACTGCAAGACAAACTGAGTCAAGCACTATAGGAGAGGCACTAGAATCCGCAATAAGACCATGAATAGAGGGTTTTTCAAAACAATACTATTAATGATTGCTATTTATTAAGTGCTTGGTGTGCCAAGTGTTTTACTATGCATTGCCATATTTAATCCTCACAGCAATCTAATGAGAGAAACACTGTTGTTCAATTCTGCTTAAAGGTGAGGAAACCAAGATTCAGAGAAGTTAAGCAAGTTAACCACACTCACACAGGCAATAAATAATGGTGCTAGGTTTTGAAGCCACATGTATTTGACTCCATGGCTTATTTGTTTAGTATCTCAATGCATCACTGCAGATGGGTGAGTGATATTGGAGATAGAACTTGAAATCTATTTTTTGCAGAGAATAATCAAAGGGCCTCAGGAGGCATGGAAGTTCTCAGGCTTATTGAGAAGCCCAGTTTGGCTGGATCATAGGGGGCCATGTTAAGTGGATTAATTCATTCAATATGAACTCACTGAGCATTTTCCATATACATGAGCATTTTCTCTCTACATCACATATAGAGACAGATAAGATGCAGTCATTGCCGTGGAGTGTCTGATACTCAACTAGCAGACAGATTGTAAGTTCCATGAGGTTAGAGACCTGGCACACAGTAGGAGGTCAATAAATATCAATGTGAAAGGCATTCTACTGTGTGCCAGACACTATTATAGGTGCCAAAACAGGGCAGTAAACCAAACAACAAAAATACTTGCCCTGTTAGAATATACATTCTAGTGAAAATAAAGTAGAATAGAAGGATAGGGAGTCGTGGGTGGGGTAAAACAGGATGGTAAAAACAGACCTCACCAAGGTGCCATATGAATAAAAAATTAATGATACAATTTTAAAGATAGGTTCCAAGAAGAACAGAGCTTCTTTGTGAACAATGGTAAACCAACAAAAGTGATGCTTTGGGGGTCAGAGAGATAGAAAATGCAGTGGGAATGTGTAAATTCAAGCAGAACAATTTTGCTAGAACCAAGATCATGAAAGGATTTCAAGACAACTGGCCTTGCATCCTTGAGTGCTGTGGGCAGAGAGTGTTGTGGGAAAAGGAAGAGGTCTGTGTTGCCTGTCACTGTCCCTCTCATCGGGCTAGGCAGATGTGACTCACATGACTTGCTCATGTTGGACTGAAATTAGATGCCATCCCTAACCTGGTCCCCAGTGTCTGATCCTAGGCCAGCCACAGGGACTCTCCCTGGGCCCTGGGAGATGACCAATTAGTATCCGATGGAGGGGCAAAGAGGCCCCTTCCCTGGCATCATAAGAGCTACAATGATGGCCACAGAGGTCCTACCCAGGAGAGAAGACCAGTACTTTTAGCAAAATCGGTGCAAAGCCGAGAAGACTAGCATGAGGGCTTGTGACCCTCATTCTCGTGCACTGTCTTATTTCTATTCTGTATATTTTCTCTGCCACACCCTGCCTAACATCTTGTCTATTTCAACTTCTCTAATTATCTTATCACCTAATTTCCCCAAATGTACATTCCTTCTCCCTAAATAGACTTTGTCTGTGATACTTGCAGCAAAGACCTTTGTTCAAGGGGTTCCCTCTTCCTGGAGCACACATACCAGCTTTTATTTTGAAAAAAAACAAACAAAAGCAAATTTTATCATCTTTTAATACTCACTCCAAGTCACCTACTCTCAAAAGCCTCCAAAGCAGGACTATATACCCTTGGATTTATTTAATTTTGTAAAGCCGTGTTCAACGTGGACCAAATTATGGGGTTACCTGCTTATCTGTGTGCCTGACTACCCACCCAACTCCCCCATGTCAGAACTGACGTGGCTCTAGGTGGCCACGGATCTTATTCAGCCCACAGAAATCTTCCATTTGGCCTTCATAAGGTTAAAAGAAGAGTTTTATTCCATTGTAAGTATTAAAAAAATGTGATTTTTAATATAAAACTCCAGATTTCTATGTTCTCTTGAAAAAAAGCAGAAAAATCTAGCAACATTTGGCCTATATACCCACCATATGTTTCTAGTCTGGTACTGCAGGCATTCAAGTTTATAACCCTGCATAAATAAGTATATATTTTATATCATTATTTATTTATTATTTATGCATTAAGGGAATAAGTAGATGGTTAAAATGGGCTTTGTTTTTCCCAGAGAATTCCCCAGAGTCATTGATTTTCCAATACTGTATATCTGTGAGTCCAGGAAATTCTGAGAGCAAGAAGGAGAAAGTTTAAAAAAAAAATTTCCAGCTTCTTTCAGCCTTCCATCTAGAAACCTCAGACACTTTGTGGCAATTGCTCTGACATTTTTTGGGAAAAGCTCTTCACTTCCTTTCTTTTAGAAAGCTAGTCCAAGTCAAAAAATGTGCTAATATATCCCCAAATGGGGGAACTGAGGCCAGATGGTAGGGTTCTAGGCTCAGCTCTTCCATCAAACCTCCCAGGAGTGGCTGGGCAAGTCCGTTAACCTTCTTGCCTCAGTTGGAGAAATGAAGCCATAACTAGGGGTCTGAATTTTATCCTAAGTGCGACAAGAAGCTGTTGAAAGTTTCAAGCACAGAAGGGACATTAATTAGCAGGTTTAGGTTTTAAGTGATGTTTCTGGCTGCTGTATGAAGAATGGATTGTGTGGGTTGTGTTGGACAGAGTGGAAGGAGAGAGACTGGTTTGGAGTTGGCAGAAGTCACCCAGGCAAGAGCTGGCAGTCGTGTATTCATTATTATACCCATTGCTGCTGTAACCAATTGACACAGACTTAGTGGCTTAAAACAAGGCAAATTTGTTATCTTATAATTCTGGAAGTCAGAAGTCTAATACAGATCTTATTGGCTAAAATCAAGGTCTGAGCCAGGCTGCATTTCTCCTAGAGGCTCTAGGGAAAAATCCATTCCATTCCCTTCCCAGCTTCCAGAGTCTGCCGACATTCCTTGGCTCGTGGCCCCTTCCTCCATTTTCAAATCCAGCAGTGCAGTATCTTCTTATCTCTCTGTGACTCTGACCCTCCTGCCTCTCTCTTATAAGGACACGTGTGATCACACTGAGCCCACATGGATAATCCAGGATAATCTCCCCATCTCAAGATCTTTGTAACTTAATCAGACCTGCAGAGATCCTTATCCCCACAGGGTAATATATTTATAGGTTCCTGGGCATAGATATCTTTGGGGGGTGATTAGTCTTTCCACCTAGTCTGTGGGTGGAAACAATGAAATGGAAAGGGTAGATTTTGTACTTATTTTAGAGGTATATTTTTGTATATATTTTAGAGTTGTTTCTTCCACGTGCTGCAGATTCCAGGCACTTTTCCAGAGTGTATCTTCCAGAAATTCTAAGCATTTCTTACATTATAGTCCCCCAATGGCAAATAATCCTCTTTTAAAAGGGAGAGGAGGAGGAAGCAGGAGGATTGCTTGACGTCAGGAGTTCAAGACCAGCCTGAGCAAGACTGAGACCCCATCTCTACTAAAAATTGAAAAATTAGCTCTGCGTTGTGGCACGTGCCTATAATCCCAGCTACTCAGGAGGCTGAGACAGGAAGTTTGCTTGAACCCAGGAGTTTGAGGTTGCAGTGAGCTATAATGACACCACTGCACTCCAGCAAAACAAAACAAAAAAGATCAGTCACTCAATGACGAGTAAACAAGGGAAAAGTGCAATTGTGTGTGTGTGTGTGTGTACATTTGGATTTTCATCCTGTTTCTGCCACGAATTATCTGAATGTTCTTGGACAAGTCATTCATCCTCTCGGAGCCTCAGCCTTCTGGCCTCTCAAATGGTGCTAACAATGTCATTCCTATTTTATTCGTGGGGTTGTCTACAGATTAGGTGGGATTGTGCACAGAGAAGAACTTAGTATACATCACAGGACTAGATGAAGGTAAGAATTAGTGAAGAATGATCTCTGAATTTCAACTTTAAATCACCTGTTTTCTGCTCCATCTGGCTACCTTGTCCTGGTTTCTCTCATCAGAAGGGTTCAATTCATGCAGGTTTACTATTGCTGCTGGCTGGGAGGGTGACAGACAGGGCCATGAGATCAAACAGCCTGGGAGTTTAGGTGGATTATTTAGTTGCATAAGGAAAATTATCAAAAGACTCAGAAGATCTTCCATGTTTACTGTGTCGCAGTCCAGGGTGCCCCGTGTGCCACCAAGCTAGATGTCCTCTCATTGGTTAATGCCAATGGCCCTGTGCTAAGTGCCTGATAGGTATTATTGTCCCATGTCATTTTCACACCAACACCATGGGCTGCCCTGCTTTGATTCCCATTCACAGAGGACACCAATCCTTGGAGAGGTTTAGCCACTGGCCTGAAATAATATCACTAGCACGTGATAGAGAAGATAAGTCTGTGTGATTCTATAGCCCTTGCTTATAATCACTCTGCCACACTCCTCCGCCAGCCAGCTGTGTCCTAGAGAAGAGTGTAAGAACATATGTATTTTTAAACTGGCTATTGCCATGATTAACATTTTTTTAAAAAAAATATTAGTCTTATTGCAAACATTTTTAATGAATAAAAATAAGCCCATGCCTGTGTACAACACTCTGATTGCCATTATTGAATTTGATCTCTAGGTGACGATTTTACCCCTGTATATAGATGTAGAAACTGAGGCTCAGAAGTTTTGAACAACTTCCCCAAGACTATATACGTTGTAAAGAAATTTTGGATCTCAAGAGCAGGTCTTCCAAGCTCCTTCTAGTTTTGTAAGAAACATTAAGATGACCTAAGTCAATTTCCTTATTCCACTATAAGGAAACTGAGACCTACGTGGGAAGGGACCGGCCCCGGGACACACAATGAACCCGTACGGTGGCTAAGAGGAGAGTCTGGCTAAGAGGAGAGTCAGGCATCAGTCAAGCTTGTGCTCAAATCCCAACTTCCCATTTACTTGCTGCATGTCCTTGTGAGGCTTTCTTGAATTTCTTTATGAAAGAGTACAGTTTGCTTGTCTGCCAGATGAGGACAATAATACCACCCAAGGATCTCTGTGAAGGTTTAACTCCAGATTAAAAGTGCCTATTATGTATTAATAATAAATATTGACTCTGGGTGATGCAACTGAACCTGGAATTCAGGACTCTGGTCTCCCCACCTCAAGTGAATTCCGCCAAGACTCCCTGGTCTCTTTGCAATTTTTGGCAGTATTTGCATACATAATGACATAATGTAATGGACAGAGTGTTCAAGTCTAATCAGTGTGATTTCTGAAGCAGATTAAACATACCGACTATATTCTCTTAGAGCTTCAATCGCCTCAGCCAATTTCTTCTTTTTTAATTTTTAATTTTTATTTCAAAATATTAAGGGGGTACAGATGTTTTTGACATGTGGCTTGAGTCAGGACTATAAATGTGCCCATACCTGAATAGTGTCCATTGCACCTGTCAGGTGGGGTTTTTCCCTTCCCTTCTCCCCTCTCCCCCCTGCTTGATTTCCAATGATTTTACTTCCCTCTGTGCACTTGTGTGCCCATCAGTGAGTTCCAATTTATTAGACAGTACATGTGGTGTTTGTTTTTTCCATTCTTGAGATACTTTGCTTAGGATAATGGTCTCCAGGTCCTTCTAAATTGCTGCAAAAGGCATTAATTCATCCTTTTTATGGTTGAATAGTACTCCATGGTATACATATACCACATGTTGTTAATCCTCTCATGTATTGATGGGCACTTGAGTTGATTCCACATCTCTGCAATTGTGAACTGTGCTGCAATAAACATTTAAGTGTAGATGTCTTTTTGATAAAATGACTTCTTTTCCTTTGGGCAGATACCCAGTAATGGTATTCCTAGATCAAATGATAGGTCTACTTTTAGTTCTTTGAGAAATCTCCATACTGTTTTCGATAGGAGTTGTACTAATTTGCAGTCCCCCCAACAGTGTATATGTGTTCCTTTCTCTCTGCATCCACACCGGCAATCTGTTCTTATTTTAACAGATAGGGCAAGGGCCACCCTTTGCAAGCCCAAGTCTAATGATACCATCATTCAAGTTAGGGTATATTTTGTAGTTACAAGTTTTACAAGGCTGAAAGAAATTGGTTGCTTTGGGTGTGTCTGTGATACAAAGAAATGTTAATGTCTTTTTTTATTAACGTTTGCAGAACAAAAGCCTCATGTTTGAATGTGTTATTATTTATATTAAGCTCTCTAAACTACCCAGCAGTTCTTGGTTCATTTACAAAATCTTAAACCTAAGACATAAACTTCCTGACAACATGGGGCCCTGTAAAGGTGATATATGCTCTGACAACAGAGAAATAAGGCCAGCTGAGTGTTCTAACCACAGGATGGTAAAAGTCACGGTCAGGTTAGAAGAATCAATTAGAGTGAGGACGAGACTTTGTAAATTTCAGGACTCAAATGGCAAAATATGAAGACAGGCCTGAATTTAAAACCGTGCCTGATGTGATTGTATTTCATTTCCTGATTGGCAAGACAACTCTAAATGCGGTATTAAATTGGGTTAAAAAAAGCAGTTTTCTTCCTTTTAAAAACAATACAAAGGAAGAAAAAAAATAGATCCAGGATAAAGTAACAACAAATTTGAGGATTTATATGGGTATTTGAGAAAAGACAGAAAGCCTGGGGGAAAAAAATGTATCTGAAGTCAGAATTTTGAAAGGGGAGACTTTACGTCTCCAACTGCATCAGCTGAAACGGCTGTATTTATAGCAGACGCGTGACTGCCTGGCTGGGTCCCGGCCCCAACCTGGTGCAGCCAGCTCTGTGACACTCCGTGGGTCTGTGCTGTGCGTTACATCAGCTGCAGATCTGATGTTTATAAGCAAACAACAGCTTTGCAATCTTAAAATAGACTCTGAAAGGTTGTCCATGGTTCCCAGCTAGTCTGACGGGGAAGCTCACAGAGGCAGAGAAGCGTGCTGAATGAGCAGGCTCTGGAATCCCCCACATGAGATCCCAGCTCAGAAACTTCCCAGCTGGGGCAACTGATACAACTGGCTGAGACTCAGTTTTATCATCTGCAAAATGGGGGGGAGGGTGTACAAAATTGGGCCTCATTTGCAGGGATATTCTAAGGATTACATTATATCAGCCAGTTAAGCCATTTAGCACACTTCCTGGCTTATAGTAAGCACCTAAAAAGTGTTGGTTGCTACTGTCATATTATTGTTATTCAATATAAGAAAGAATTGTTGGCTGTAAAGGGAAGGAAAGGTACTGAAATGTTTTCATCTCTTAACTTGACTCCTTCCTGACCGTGTCCAACATTCCCTGCATCCCAACTATATCTTTGGGACTAACATCACTTCTGTCTTGGTCTTATTCAAACTCTCTGAGCATACTTACAGTAATGACTAGAACAAACTAAGAGAAGTATTTGTGCAGTAGCAAGGGCACTGGATTTGAACACTGAAGACCTGCATTCAAACCTGTTAATGCTACTTAGAAACTATGTGAGGACATGAGGAAGTCACTGTGCCTCCTCAAGCCTCAGTCTCCTCTTCTGTAGAGGGGGAGAATAAACTATATTCTACCTAACTTGCAAGCTTGTTGTGGGGGTGGACTAACTCAATAGGATATGAAAGTGTCCTAAAATGGTAATACAATATCAAGGTGTTGTTGGACAGCATTACAATCCAAGAAATCCATTTGGATTGTATCTCCCATTTAGACATACCCTTAAATAAAAACAGCTCTCGTGATGACTCTAACCTAGCTCTCCATCTGCAAATTATCCATTCTGTACTTTGCAATTTGGGGAAGAGCGAAAAAGGGAAAAAGAAAAAGTAAGACAGGTGCTTCAGAACAGTGGCAGAGCTACGCCAGAATAACAGTGACAACATGCATGCCTGTAGTTTCCATCCCTAGGGCAGGCATCACCGAGCCTAAACATAATTCTTTCTCACCAAGCCTAGACTGAGCTTCAGGATCCTTCTTAACACAAGGTTCCAAGGAAGCACCACCATTTACTCTCACAACCTCCCACCACCATCAAATTCAAGACCCCATTTAAAGATGCCAAAAAGGAAATCAAACAGCATAAAATTCTGAACTCTGGAGTCATACTTGGTTTACGATCCCAGCTTAAGCACTCATTAGCTGTAAAATCACTCTAAGCCCCCACTTTCTTGTCTGGACCATGGTAATATACATGTCCACTTTATAGGAAAGCTGTGAATGTTTCAACCAGAAACGCCTGCCAAATTGTAAAAATACAATCATGGTTAGCTACAATTATTATCATTAATAACTTGCTTTCCCTTCTTTGATGTCCTCTGTAAATTCAACATCTCCCTTCTTGCTTCCAAAAAAACAAATGATGAGCAAAAAGCACCCAGAATAGCGTGTAAGAATCGTGAGTTTAAAAGACAGGCAGCCCTAGGATTGAACAGCATTACTGCTATTACTAAATATGCAACATTGAGCAAGCTGTTCCACTGCTCTTAGCCTCAGTTTCCTCATTTATAAAAGAGGGAAATGTTTTAGGGACTAGGACAGATTAAATGGGATAATAGATGTAATGTACTTGGCCCACTGTGGGCTCCAGATCAACATGCAAGTATTAGTTGGAAAAGAATGAACGAATACGGAGCATAATAGGATCAACTCAAATCCGTTGGAAACATTACAGAGGAAACATTTTCCCGAGAAGGTTAAAATGAAATTAAATGTATGAGGTAGATTAAACTTTTTTACTTTCTCTCTCTCTGTCCTCACGTCAGATTTGTTTCCGCAGGACTTCATCTGCATAATGGAATTTGCTGATTGTGAATAGATGGTGCAATGTGTGCTGGAGCATTCTCCGGAGGGTAAATGGCTGAAGGTTATTTATATGTCATTTGTAGGACGGTCTTGCCTGATTTCTCAGTGTCTTATCTCTCCCGCGGTTTCACATTAGTCACCCATACTTTCCCCTTCATTTCAACATGATATGCTCTGTGATTTGAAGCTTCTGAGAACTAAAGGGAATGCTATATACTCCATATCTTTTCTTGGAGATCCTCATACCCATTCACTCAATAAGGCACTGGTAAGTCCAGCATATATAACACAGTATTGCTCCAGTGTACCTGACCACAGAAACCTTTTTTTCAGGTTATCACCTTCTTACCATCCTGCATTATTACTGTTTGGAAAGTGCTCTTACATTGAATTTTCCTAAATGACCAATGACAAGAGAATTAAAATTTGAATATTCACTATGATTGTCAGGCAGTACTGACAGGCAGTGGTGACAGAAGACATAAAATTCAGAGTCAACCAGAAAGTGTATTACCTCCTATGGTGGGTTTAATCATGTCCTCCAAAATGTGGGTTGAAATCCTAACCCTGGTACCTGTAAATGTGACCTCATTTGGAAATAGGGTCTTCACAGATGCACTCTAGTTAAGATGAGGTCATGCTGGATTAGGACGGACTCTAACTCCAATGACTGGCGTACTTACCAGGACAGAGAGAAATTTAACAACACACAGAGCAGACACCGGGCAGACAGATATGTGAAGACAGAGATTAGAGTTATGCTACCATAAACCAAGGCACACCAAGGGTTGCCAGCAACCACCAGCAGCTGGAAGGGGCAAGAAAGGATCTGCCCTGGAGGCTCCAGAGGGAGCCTGGCCCTGCTGTTAACTTGACTCCAGGCTTCTGGCCTCCAGAACTGCGAGGGAATAGACTCCCATTGTTGTAAGCCTCCCATTGGTAGTACTGTTTAAGGCAGCCGTAGGACATTAATACACTGGGCTGCCAGATTTTTCTCCCACATTCCTGGTTGCTCCTTCCCAGTCTCCTTTCCTGGTTCCTCCTCATCTTCCTCACCATTAAATACTGGAGCACCCCAGGTGGGAGATTTTGAACCCATTTTTAACTCTATTGTTGCATCATTGTTACATAGTGATCAGACCGAGGGCCTTGGCTTCAAGAGCATCTATCTGGTGATAAATCCACATGATAAGTTTAAGACATAGTATGTCCAAAATGAAACCTTTGATCCTATCCAAAAAATTTAAAAGAAAAAGGAAAAGCCTCTGCTCCTCACCCAGCATCCCCCATCAGGAATGAACATGGAGTCCCCCTAGTCGCTGAGGTCAAGCACCTGGGAGTCACCCTTGAGTCCTCTCACTTCCCCAACACCTCCCACCAATCCATTAGCAAATCCCGTTGAAGCTGCCTTTAAACCACGCCCAGAATTTAATCACTCTCACTCCCCCATCCCTCCCACACCTGTCGTTGAAATCACTGTCATCTCACTTGCATGAACGCACCACGATAGTCTCCACCCTGGATCTCTGTTTCTATTCTCAGCCTTTACTGTCTATTCTTGACACTGGAACCAAAGTCATCACATTCAAACATAAATCCAACCATGCCCTTACCATGTTAAGGACCTCCCAAAGGCTTCCCATCCCTCTAGAATAAAGTCCTAAGTCCCCGCCAAGGCCAGCAAGTCCAGTCCCTGGCTGTTGTGCTGACCTCATCTCCTTCCCCTCCTCTCCTTCCTCAGCTCCAGCTGTGTTGGCCTTCTTGAAGTCTCCTATGAGCAAGCAGGTCGCTCCTTGGGGACTTCACATTTGCCATGGAGCACTCCTCTCCCTGATGTCCGTATGCATACGTCCTTGCTTCAGTCAAGCTCCTCAAAGAGCACCTCTTCACAAGTCCATCCCTTACTGCTCTGTTGAAATTGCAACTCAACCCCACTCCTGTTCTGCTCCCGTGGCCCTGAATTACTACTGGACAGTGTGGTGTGCGTGTGTGTGCGTGTGCGTGTGCGTGTGTGTGTGCATATGCGTGTCCTCCATCAGAGTGTGTACGTTAGAAGTGGAGAAGGATACTTGACCCCACTATCCACTGCTTTGTCCTCAGTCCTAGGACAGTGCCTGGTACATAGTAGGTGCTCAAATATATTTATTTAATAATTAATAATTCATTCTTTTCAGAGGAACTGAGGAGTGGGGTGAACGCCTAAGAAAAATAATATTTTACCACTCTCAATTTGAGCCATAAAAGCTGAAGAAAAACCAAGGCAGCTCTGTGACAATGATTTTCTCACAAACAGAAATGAAGTCTTTTTTGGACTATGAGAGCTCTCTCTCAATTTGTGGAAAAACCACTGTTTCTAAAGTCCCTACCTGTGTATTAGTAAGTCGTGTAAATATTCTGTGCCTTGTTTTACATCTATAAGGTGTGGATAAAATGTTTTAAGTCCACAGACCAATATTTCTAAATTGGTGTATAAGGATCACATATTTTGAGAAGTTTTTTAAAAATCCATTATTTTTCACAGTCCTTCAAAGAAGGTTTTCAAATGAAACTCTTAAAACAATCTTGTGATAGTGACAATTAACCTCAACTGAGAGCTTGTTGCACATCAGGTACTGTTCAGGCATTCTCTTATTTCAACTTCCAATGTTCCTAGGAAGAAGGTGCTATGGTGAACCCCATTTTACAGAGGGAGAAACTGAGGCTCAGGGAGACTAAATTGCTTTCTCAAGGGCTTATGACAAGTCAGTGGTGAAGTGGAAATTCCAGCCCAGGCATGTCAATTTCACAGCCCACTCTCTTGACCAATATGCTCCTTTACATGACAAGGTTGCCCAGCAGATCAAGGTTACATAAACAATATCAGATATTATTACTTCTATTTTATAGAATAATAAACCTCAGGCTCAGAGAAGGAAAAGGGACCATTCAAGGTCCCAGAGCAAAGTCGGTCCTCACCCAGGTCTCTAGCCCATATTTCAAGAAGGGCCATTTAGTAACAAAACGTACCCAACAACGGAGTAGCACCCACGTAACAGAGGCAGCATACAGAGAAGATGACATTCAAGCACCAGATGGGGACTAGGGTTATGTGCACATCAGAGATCAGGCCCAGAGAAGGAAATTGACTGTCTAAGGTCACACAAAGAGTTGCCTCTTGAGCTTGCCTCCGGGGGCCAATATAGGCCAACTTCCCTAAATCATGTAGATGTCTCTAATGTATAATATAAGCCATCAGGTTACACACACATAATGCCTAAAACTACTACAAATGGAGGCATAAATTATTTTGTGTGTGTTTGTATGTATCCATGAATGTAGTTCAGGAAAGTGAAGAGTTCGTTTTGTGTGGCTTCAATTCTTTTTTTCTTTTTGTAATTATTTGGTGGCTATTTTGGTAACATCTTTTGAAGATTAAGTCCAATTAGGAAACAGATGGCACCAAAATATTGTCAAACATACTGGATCAGCAGCAAATCACTGACTTAATTATGTAAATAATTAAAATGTATATTTACACCTGATCGTCCAAACGAGGGTGAAAAGACCGATTTCAGGACCGGTTATGAGCACTGGCAAAGAGTCAAGTCAAAAGTAAGTCATGTCCAAGTTAAGGCTCCGGTGCCTCTCCCACATCTTGTCTTGGAGGGCATTTGGGAGACAGAATCAAGAACCAAATGACAAGAAAAAAAAGTCCTCTGAACATGCCAGGATTGTGAAGCTGAGCTTGGTAAAGGGACCCCCTAGATGGAAACACAGGGCTTCCATTTCCCTGGCTCTCTTCCTTCCTCTCCTCTTCCAGGAACGTCTGAAGCTCCTTCTTGCCCATGGACTCACACCCTCTATTCCAAATTCACCATCAAATTCACTTACCTTCATAGTCTTACTTTCAGCTTCCCCCTCCTCCTTTCCAAAAGAACAACTTATTGTTGTTCATAATAGTTAAGAGAACAGGTTTTTGAGAAAAGATCTGTGTTCAAGCCTTGGCTTTGTCACCCAATGCAATTTTACCATCTGTGAAATGGGGATGTTAATAACTCAAAAATATGTCAAGTGCTTCCTATAAGCCCAGCTTTGTGCCATGTACTTTGCATACATGTGCTATTTACAGCTCACAGCATCTCTATGTGATCGTCTCTGCTTTGTAGAGAAGACTGAAGTTGAGGAAAAGCAAGCAACTTGACAGTACTAGTTTAGGTTTGCCTGTTTTGTGACACAAAAGCTAAAGCAGCAATGACAAATGCAAGAGCAGCTCATTTCTCTTTTGCGAATCTAGGCAGTCCAGAGCATTCTCTACGGCTCATGATCATCGGGGGTCTCGCTCTTGCCATTTGCTCCTCCAACACCTCAACACAGAACTTCCACCTCATAGTCCAGCGTAGCACCTTCAGCTTTAGTCATGACATTATTCACCTTCCAAACGCTAGGAAGGAGGAAAGGAAAACAGAATGGCGCCCCCTCACGCTAAGGAGGAGTCTCAGCTTGCTCCCCATTGGCTAACACTTGGTCACATGCTACACCTGACTTCAAAGCATGCTGGGAAATACAGTCTTTCCTCTGGGTGGGCTTGCGTCTGGCTGTGGTAGCCAGCCTTCAAGATGGCTTCCAGTGATCTCCACTTCCTGATGTTTATGGTTTGTGTAGTCCTCTCCTATCTCCATGTGACCAATAGGCTACAGTAGAAGAGGCAGTGTGTGGCTTCCAAGAGTAGGCATGAGAGGCATTTATGAGGCCCACAGAGAGAGCTTCAGATGACTACAGTAGCTCCCGTGGATATGGTAGACCCTGAGCCAGAAACACCCAGACAAGCTGTTCCCAAATTTCTAGTGCACAGAAACCATGAAAAATAATTAATTATTGTTGGCATTTTAAACCCCTAAGTATTGGGGTGATTCAATACACAGTATGTAACTAATTTACCAGCTAACACTTGGGAGTTCTATTATGAAGAAGGAAAGAGAGAACAGATACTAGGAGACTGTTAGCTGTCTCTGTCCTATTATGCACGCACATACTTAAATGTAATGAAGGCAGGATTCAAACCTACATAGTCTGCCTTAGGAGCCTGTGTTTTTAACTAACACTCTAGATGCCTGATGTTTTTCTCTGGATCTCCGTAGAATATACTGTTCTTAACAACCAACTTCATCTTAACTTATATGTAGCCTCATCCCGTTCTCTGGAATCTTCAAGCATGAAGTATTTTTTCCCTTCCCTGTCCTGAAGATAAGAGTTCATGATTTCTCTGTCTCTCTCTTCCTTTCTTCTTTTTTTTCCTTCCTTCCTTCCTGCCTGCCTTCCTTCCCTGCTTCTCTTCCTTCCCCAGTTTTTTGCTATATGGCTTCTCCATGGGCATCTCACAGTGTGGCAACTTGCTCCATCAGAGCAAATAAGTGAGAGAACAAGAGAGAGGGAGTAGAGCAAGAGAAATATCAAAGTCTTTTGTAACCTAATCTCAAGAGGGATATCCTGTCACTTTGACTGTATTCTATTCCATAGAAGGAAATAAATAAGGCAGCCCACAAAGGAAGCAGTTTACACAATGGCAGGAATGGCAGAAGGTGGGGATAATTGGGGACCCTTTTAGAAACTGCCTGCCTGCCTGCCTTCCTCCCTTCCTTCCAACTTGTTAGCTGCTATTTTCCTGTGAGTTCAGATTCATCTATCCATCCATCCCTTTACTCGCTAAGGACCCGCCAGTGTTCACACAGCACTCAGAGCCTTTACTGGCTCCCCATCACCTGCCTGGACAGCTTCTCAGTGGGGCATTCAAGAGTCTCCACAGTTTCCCTCTATCCTGATTTTCAGCCTCCTCTCCCACTGCTTCACCTGTGTTCCAGTTTCTCTGATGACCTTTGTCCCCCACCTAAGCCTGTCACCTTCCTACTTCTGTCCCTTTCTCCATGACCCTCCTTTCAACTAGAAAGTTCCTTGCTCAAAATCTTCCACCTCCATATGAGGTGGAGCTTAAGAGTCCAAGCATTAGAGTCAGCAGCCTCAGGATCTAAACAAAGGTTGTCACTGACCAGCTTGGATAAGCTACTAAGTCCCTCAATGTCTCCGTCTCTCACCTGTGAGATGGGGACAGGGATACTCATGGGATTGTTGGATGAATTAAAGAAAATATGTAATCTACATAATATATAGATACAGCATCTGGAACATAAATGGCAGGTATGGCAATTAGCATTAGCCTCTCCTTTGAATCCGGCCGGAAGAGCTACCACACATCTGTGCTTTACACCATAGCCGACAAAGTGCTCCTATGTCCACAGCCTCATGGGTGTTCCCTGTGAGTTTAGAAGGGCAGTATATTACCACCTGTTCACAGATGAGCAGACAGACTCAGAGGGGCGAAGCGATGGGTCCAGGATCACACAGTCAGCTTACGGTAGAACCCGAACTAGAACTCAGTTCCAGCTGTGATCACTGGGTGCCTTTCTCCTCCGTGAACATTTACTCCCCAGCTTACCCAAGGGATGGGATCATTTGGGCTAGAACCCCTTTCTTTCTGGGTCCTTTTCCCTCTGAAGCTATTTCCCCAGCCCTCAAAGGCAAACTGAGCCACAGCCTTCGGGAGACACGTGGAGCTCTGGGGGTTGCTGGAGCAGCTAAGAAGCCGCCCCCTTCGATGCAGCCCCCTGTCCCTTCCCAGGACAGACTCCAGAGCTCACAGATCTGTGGCTAGGCCTGAGAGCCCATTTCATTTCCCAGATGGGGCAAGGACAACGTGGGAGCATAACTAAGATAAGATGCAATGAAATCCTGCCTTTCTTTCTGGTCTTTCCTTTTTATACTTGCTTACAGTTAAGGTTCAACCAACCGGATAATATTTTCTGGAATGTGTGAGCTCCAAAGGGCCATGGAGGATACTAAAAAGCTTATAGCTAAGACGGCTTTAGGAGCAACAAGAATTTTCTAATCATCATAACAGTTTCAAAAGGAATGAGCTTCGAGAAGAGGAGGAAATCAGAAATTCCCCAAACCTAGCCATGGTATCAAATTACCTGGTGAGAATTTTTTTTCCCCTAACACATTTAACATCCAGTCTACCTGGAATAGATTTTCAGTTGGATATGAGGTATGGGTCAAGATTTTTAAAAAATATTTTTACTGTATATGTTTAAGGTGCCCACCATGATGTTTTGACGGACACACACATACACACACACACAGTGAAGTGATTACTGCAGTCAGGCAAGTTAACGTATCCATCACTTGATACGATTATTTAAAATACACGTCCACAGGCTCAGCCTCAGACCTTTAAATCAGATTCTTTAGCCATGAGGTCTGTGAATCTGTACCTTTTACCCTCCCACATGATTTTGATGGACAGCCAGGTTTGAGAATCGTGAGCCTAATTGGCAAGAATTCAGGCATCAAATTGAGGTTGGACCAGATCAGTGTTTTTTAAACTGAGCTCCTCCCTGGGGTTCCTCTGGGACCACTGCAGGATGGTGGTGAGGGCAAGGGATGGAGGGTGTGGGAAGGGCATGGAGGTGGGAGGGAAGGGGAGTGTCTAGAACCCACCTCCCAGTTTTAACCAGAGCCCCCTACTTTTATCTATTAATATTTTGCTCATTTATGCTTCTCTGCAAGATGCATTTAAACAAAGCTTGTGCTAGCTTTAAAAAAAGGCTTGAAAGCAGCTGAACCAGATGACCTTTAATTTATTTCATCAATAAATAGTTACCAAGTGTCTGCTACATGCCAGCCTCTGTGAAAAATCAAAGCTGAGTCAGACGTGGTTCCTTTTTCCTGGTACCTCACAGTGGAGAGGAAAGAGAGAACAAGTGAGAAGTTCAGATGCACCAGGATGACAGCATTAATAGGGGAACAAGGACAGAGCATTAGCTGTATCTTGAAGGTGGTGTAGGAATTCTCTAGTTGTAAGGAAAAAGGAGAAAATGGAAGTAACAGCAGATGCCAGACCGTGGAGACCTGGAAGAATGGGGATGTTTCGAGCATCTGAATGTGGCTTGAGCTTAGGAAGCACACGGCGATGAGGCCACAAGCTGGGCCAAACCCTTGACGGACCCCTGTCTTCTCTCTGGGCTTCACAGTTTCCTTAGTGCCACAGTGAGAGGGGTGGACATGAATAAATGACCTGGAGAATCAAAGAATCTTTAGGTTGGAAGAAAATGCTTGTTCACTCACTAGAATGGGATTTTGCTCTCCAGGGGACAAAGTGTCTAGAGACATTTTTGCTTGTCACAACTAGAAGGATGCTAGGGACAACAGACAGGGACACTGCTAAACATCCTGCAGTGTACAAGACATCCCCCACAATAAAGAAGTATCCAGCCCCAAAAGTCAGTAGCATGGAGGAGAAACTCTACCCTGGAGTTACAGGAAAAAGCCAAAACCTCTCCCCATGTCATCCAAGGTCACTGGCCCAAGGACCCGGGGACTGGAGGTACGGCCACTAAAACAAAGTGGGGAGGAATTGTGAAGGGCTTCAGTGCCAGCACTGCTCCTCCACTGTGATGATGTCTCAAAGGTCCAACAGGCAAGGACCTGGGGGATCATATTCTGGAGCCCAAGTGGGTAACCAAAGCACAAAGAGGAGCCGTGATCGGCCTGGGTCTCAGACCCAGTTAGTAGGTAGAGTCTAGTTTTCCTGAATCCCCCAGCTCAACACCTTCCAATCTCTGATCCTTGCTGTGCCTGGGCCACACAGACTTTTTGTCTCCCTTCCCCGTCACACTGCCACCACACCCCATCCGTGTTCTGCCGGTTTAAACCACCAGGCGGTCTCCACCTCCCCTCCTACACAGTGGCTTGGTAACTGAAGGCTCTGTGCTGTAAGACCCTCCCAGGAGACACGTCAGAAGAAGCTAGAAGACCGTCTGTCCACACCAAGGCCTCAGTGCTGTGTGTGGTGAGCTGGGCTTCGCTCTGGAGTCAGATCTGAATTCAAATCCACCCCACGACCAGCAGCAGAGTGAACTCCAACAAATCATTTTACCCTCTGGGCCTTAGTTACCTCATCTGTAAAGAGAGGCAGATTAGAGTCCCTGCCTCAGTGGGTTTGTGAGATGGTGCCCACGAAGTGCTCAGCGCAACGCATGGACCTGCGGGGTAGGTGGCGACTATGATGATGTCTAAAAAGATGATCACGGCCCCGGGTCTAATCGCAGGTACCACGACAGGAGATAACTCTAGTGACAGCCTTTCGCCTCCAGAATCCGACTGTCTTCTCATGGCTAAATTGGCTCTGGGAGAAGGGGACTATCCTCTGTGCCCTCTAATGAGCCCATTACTATCCTGGAAATAAGTAATAATTTGGATTCTTGAGGTGAAAGAAGCGCCTGGAATTTTTAAGCTAAGCCTACTTTCACCTGATGAAGAAAGCTCTGCCTGGGCCACGGCATCGTGTGTTATGTCCCCAGACACCCCTTGGGTGTGGTGACCCCAGGGCAGAGCATGACACCTGTGCTGATCGGGCCACGCCAGGCCCACTCCCTTCTCTCAGCCTCCTTCCCACAGATGAGCCCTGGGCAGCCGGGCCAGGTCCCTGAGCACTCCGTCTGTGTTAGCCTCCCCTCCTCCCAGGGATGACTTGAAAAGCTCTTTACCCCAGTCAGCCATTAGCTTCATGGCCCTTCTCTCCTCCCAATCCCCAATTTACCCGTTCTAAGTATCACCCATAGTCACACAAATTAATAGTGCTCGTACTTAACACGATTTCACCGGGCCCCAGAAGGAATGTTACAAAGAAAAACCTTCCAGCCTATTATTCCCAAATTCCAAATTCATTCAGTTTGTAAAAAATCAACTTATTAAGCCTTAATCATAAATGTCCCAGGCCTCATGCTAGACATTTAGGATACGGGAAGGAACAAGCGGACAAAGCCCCTACCCTCAGGGTGCTTGTCATTGCTACTGGGAGGAGGGAAGTACAGAAAACAGAGCCTACAGGAGCCTTGGAGCACGAGGGTGGGGCCAGGGAGGGCGTCACAAAGTAGACTGTTAAATTGATCTCATAAGGAAGAGCAGGGATTAGGCAGGTGAATCAGAGAAAGAGGACAAAGCAGAGGGAATAGCCTTGCGAAGTCCTAAAGAGTGACCATGCTGAGTGGGTGGAATTAGGGGAAGTTTAGGCTTGCTGGAATGGAGAGAGAGATGGAAGGTGTGAAAGATGTGGCCAAGAAGGAAACAAGGACCAGATCATGAAAGGTCTCATAATTCATAATTTTAAGGTGGGTGCTTTTTCCTAAGCTCAGTGAGGAGCCACATATTCCTAGCATAGAATAGTCATCCAATTCAATATGTATTTATTGATTATCTTCTACGTGTTCAACCCTTCCTTAGGCACCATGGGTGGGGAAGGAGAGAGAGTACAAATATTTTATAAAACAGGACCATTATCTCTCTGTGGGCAGGAAAGGGTTAAGCTTTAAACTGAGCTTCAAAACTACGGATAGATTTCAGGACCCTGGAAAGCAGAGGCGGAGGTCTCATGTTGCCTGGAGTGCTGGCCTCTAGCACAATGCTCAGCATAGAGTTGTGCCCAGTAAGCACTGCATGAATGACAGCAAAAGTGTGGTCATGTGACAGAGGCTCCAGCCCAGGCAAAGAGAGGCAGAGCAGCAGGGAGGCCGAGGAAGACAAGCAGGGGTCAGGACGTCTTCTAGGAGGACAGGAGACTTGAGGGATGCGTGGGAGGAAGGAGAATGCAGTTTAGGCAGCAGGAACTGCATGTGACAAGGTGCAAAGGAGACAGATGTCATGGAAGGACCTGGGGCTGGGAAGCTGATCAGACAAGAGTGGAGGATTTGTTCTCAGGAGCTGTGGGGAGACAGTTGGGTAGACAATGTCGGTTTTGAGTGTAGTGATCCCTTGCAGTTGGTCCACATGCGTTGGGGAGTCATTGTAGATGCTGGAGAAAGGAGGGGCCACGAGGAACAGCATGTGTAGGAAGCAGTGGGCTGGGAAAGAGAAGGAAAGCGAAGGACCGAGAAGAAATGTCTATTGCCATCTAGATGGGATGTTCAGAGAAGCAAGAGTAGATCAAAATGGACAGGCTGATGTTAGGTACAGGGAAGGGCAGGAGACTCAATCAAACAGTCCCTGTGGGTCATAGCCCCCCACCCCCACCACCAACCCCCAGCAAGAGAGAGAGATAGTTTCTAATTTGATTGTTTAGACTCCAGGACACCAAATGGGTCACATTTACTAGGAGGTAGGGTGCTTCTACATCAAAAATGTCTATACCAGGAGTCAACAAACTACAACCTGCAGACAAAATCCAGCCGGCTAAGCATAGTTTTGGCATTTCTGAGTGGTTGGAAAAAATCAAAAGAATAGTATTTCATGACACAGGAAATTTAAATCTTAGTGCCCATCAATAAAGTTTTATTGGAACACAGCCACACCATTTGATCGGGTATTGTCTGTGGCTGCTTTCCAGCTACAAGGGCAGGATTGAGTAGTCACCAGGAGACTGTGGCCCACCCAGCCTAAAATACGTACTCTCTGGCCCTTTAGAGAAAAAAAATTGCTCACCCTGGTCTAGCCCTCTGTCTCTTGAACTCAGGGCTTACTTCTTCCTTTGTTTCCACTTCTCCCATATTGCCAGACCCAAGTATGTAAAAAAATCCCCAAATTCAGGTTTGGACTAAGGGGAGCTCAGTGTATCAGAATTCTAATGATTCTGTTTCTTATTCATGGTTCTTGACTACATTACATCTCACCTAGACTCCTGTAGGGAGAAGTGGGCCTGGTGTGAGACAAGGACTAGTGGTTTCTTGGTTTCTCCTGCCCCTCTCTGTCCAAACCTCCTGTATAAACTGTAACAAATGACTTTCATTGAGGCAGTGGCCAGGTGAGGTTTGCATATGAAAAAGATGCTCTGCCTAGTGGTGACTAGGGAGGGGAGAGAGTGTGGCCTGTCACCAGCCAGTGAGGTGGGGGGCCTTCTTTATGAGGGATAAGATGAACACCTCAAATTCCTCCTGGGAGGCTGGCCTGAGAGAGTTAACACCCTGGGAGAGGTGAGCACCCCTGCTGGTCAGTGTGGCCTGGGAGGCCTGGTGCCGGTTCAATTTTCACAGCAGCCCACCTCCATCGGAATGAAAAATCTTTTCCTTACGCTCTTATTAAACCCTAATCTTAATCGTATTCATCATTATTAAGTCTTGAAATTGTCTGGAATATTTAAATAGGACCAAACTAAAAGTCAGTCGGAGGGACGGATTTAAAGGGACAGCTTGAATTCTCTTCAAGGAGCCCACGGAGTAATCGCCGGAGATTCAGCCCCCGATAGAAACCAAGGCTTCTGAAGCAAGAGATTTACAACAATGGCGCAGGGGAGGGGGCTGCCCATTACATCTGGCCTGGATAATATTAGCCTTCCTTTCAAACACTCCTCAAAAACTTATCAGGGAAAGGAAGAGACATAAATAGAAGATGAATTAAGGGCTTAAATGTACCCAAGGACTTGCAGGGATATTGAAAGCAAATAGCTCTTTGGGCCTCCCCTCTGGCCTCCCTCCTTTCAGCCCCAAAACAATGTCCATTAAATAACTCCAGCCTTTGGTCCCCGTCGTCTCGGAGAAGCTAATTTCTAGCAGCCCCCGAGAGGTCAGATGACCTGGCCCGGCTGTTATCTCCTGATACACGGCAGGAAGTCATCAGGGGCTTTAGAACTATGTTCTGAGGAAGAAATAATGGCTCTTTCATATTTTTTTCTAAATAAGAAATTTAATTTGAGATGACGGGCTTCTCATTTTTGCTCCCTTACCCATCGTGCTGGGTGTGGGTGAGTATGAATTTATGGAGGATTTACTTTGATCTCCGCACTGTGCTGTTTACTTTATATACATTATATATATACTTCGTCTTGGCATTCGCCCTGTGGGCCTTATAGACTCTGTTTTATAGACGGGGCATTCTACAGAGAAGGAAATACCTTCACCACGTCACCCCATCTAATTTGACCTCTGGCCTCTGAGAGCACAGCTCGCGTTCTTCCCTTCTGTGCCTACCGACGTGCTCGTACCCCGTGGTATGAGGATGGCTTGGGAGGGCTAATAGACATGGTGCAGGTGAGAGGGGTCTTCTATAACAAGGGATATTTTTATAATATTATTACTATCAGGTTTGGATCCTGAATGTTAAAACAGTCTATTTAACCTTTACTCAGGCTAATGCATACATTAGGTGGGGGAACCTATATACCACCATAAAAATGTGGGAAATTGAAACCTGCTAACATAAAATCAAATAGCCCAGCCATAAAAAGGTGTTGCTTTTATGTGATTATCTTGCCAATATCTTCATGTTGCTAAACTAAATCAAACTACAATTTTCCCCACATGTCCTGAATTTAATGGGAACCATTAATGGGTGTGATTCCTTATAGATCTCCTTGTAATAGGAACATGGCCTCTTGTGCCCTCGCCGATTAAAATGAAGCCACTAGGCTGGCATTTGTTATGTTGCTTTGAGTATATTGAATAGTGGCCCTGCTTGAAATACCAAAGCTGTTGACACTCAGACTAGCATTCAAGGTCTTCCTAAAATATCTGGCATTAACATATCCTTTCAGAACTTTCTTCCTCTTCTCCCATGAATGAATGATCTTTCATAGACTCCAAGAATATCAGAAGTGAAAGAAATGTTTGAGATTATTGGTTCCAGGAACAGCAAGTAGAATTGGAATCATATGTCTACTCTGATTTGCATCTTGGGTTAGAGAAGGATTCTGAAGCCAGCTCCCGGTTCACAGGGTAAAGAATGTTGTGATTGATTAAACATGCCTGCCATGGGTTTGGTTGGTGGAGTCTGAGCCCGCATGCCACAGCTCTTCCTCCATGTTTTAATCCAACATTTTACAGATGCAGAAACTGAGGCTTGTAGAGGGGAAGTGACTTTTCCAAGGTCACACAATGCAAAGCTACGGATGGAAACACATTCCTCCTGACTCCTGGCCCAGTTCTCTTTCCATGATGGAGGAACTCTGATGAAAGAAGGAAAAACACATTGGCGAGATCAAGGAGCTAATGGTCTGGAGAAGTCGAAGGCAGATCCACCTCAGCAAAAAAAGAAGCAAACTCCCATAAAATCCCCAAAGATCCTTAGTCAATCTCAGGAAGTTATCCTTCACTCTTCTTTCCCAACTTTTGTATTCTTCCCTTCACCAGGCTAGGGTGTTGCTTTACTGATTCCAAATCTTCCACAACAAGATTGTCTACAGTTGGTGAACTCTGGGTCCACACACTTTCTTCCAACTATCATCCATTGGGAATCCTCAATAATTGACTTTTTCCCCTGCCAGAAGTCATGGTGGAGTGAGACAGAACAGAGAGTCAACAACTGAAATCACTAGTCCCTCCATGCTCACATCCATTGTCCTCTCAACCTCTACAACCTTCCCTGAATGCCCACCACCTACATGGCCAAGCCCACAGCTCTTACCATGGCCGTTAGCATCTGCTGCAGTCTGCTCAGGCAATCTCTCCAGCCTCATCGTTTCCCAATCCCTCTCAAATATCCAACAAGCCCAGACTGGGAAGGGAAAATGACACTGAGGCACTGACACCTACTCCAACCCCACAGGTCACCAGTGAATCATTAGTAACGGGTATCTTTCCTTCTTTGCTCAGGCGCCACTTCAGAAAGGTTATTGTGTATGACTGGCAACGTCTGCCTTAGATATGATCGTGTGTGCCATGGAGACTGGGCTACTTTGCATACCATTCCTGCTTTAGTCATGCAATTATCAGCTACTTGGTAGACACATCCTGCACAAGCTTGCCTCTCTGCCTTTGGTTAATCTCACTGTTTCCTATGTACTTTGTCCACCTGGTGACCCCTACTTAATCTTCAAAACCTAGACCCAGGGTATCTACCTTTGAGAAGCTGTCCCCATCCCCCAGACTGAATGAATCCCAGGGAAAACTGCATAGATCATTATTCCATAGCAGGAGGGTTAAGGGAACAAACAATGGAGACAGGTGGCCTGGGTATAAACCCTTCCTCTGCTACTCAGCAGCTGTGTGATCTTGGAAAAACTACTTGGCCTCTCTGTAATTACATTTCCTCACCTGAAAAATGGAGGTATCCTAGCACCTACTTCATAAAATTGTTTTAAAGACAAAAAGAATTAATATACTGAAAGTGTATAATGTAGTACATGATCATCAGATGTGTTCAGCAAGTGTTTGTTATTATCTAGCACTTGAAATTTTGTAACTTAATAATGGTGTGTCTACCCATCTTCTATACTGAATTGCAAATTTCTTGAGGTCTGGTATTTGATCTAAGTCATCTTTGAATTCCCTGCCCATCTAATGCAACATTGGTTACATAGGTGCTAATGAATATTTAGTGGATGGTTAAATGAATGAATAAATCCCTTCAAAGCTTTCCAAAGTCAGAAGGGAGAGTCATTTTCCTCCACTCTCTGCTGCTGGTGGCTCATCCCAGTTCAGAAGGACTCGAGTGAAGTGTTCCGTGGCTGTCACTCTGAGTCGGAAGAGATGCAATATCTCAGTGACATCCAACCTTGTGTTTACCTTGCACTACTTTAATAGCCTCTTACTAACTCAAAAAATTAAAATTCTTTCCTCTCTTGATGTTATCCCAGAGTGGCAAACACTGATAGTTTTTCCCCCACCCTCCCCTTGAGTTCCTAATGAAGCAGAAGCCAACATGACTCTTTTATGTAGCTATTTGTCTGCACTAATGGTGTCAGCAGAGACAGGCACACCTCTCCAAAGAGTGTTTGCTTGGGAACTGGTGCAGAACAGCACAGGCAAGGTACACAGTGCTTAGAAGCACATCCACAAGGTATCAACTTTTTATTTGATTAGGAAGTTGATGTTGGTGCTGAGAGTACCTGTCATTATTGTCTTCTTACAGACATGTTCATTCTTGGACTGCATGTGATGCTGACCAACTATGCTTCTAGTCATTCATTCATTTATTTAACAAAAATATTAATAGATTACTGAAATCTACTATGTATCCAGAACAACCATGCAGGGGCATGATTTATATGATAGTCTGTGGAATGATTGTTCACCAGCTGCCAGACATGGTAGCCCTGCAAGGGATGGTGCTATAGATGCAGAAATGGATAGCACACGGGCCCCTTCCCTCAAGGAATTCACAGTCAAGTAGGGGAGTCAGGCTTGTAAGCATGGAAATTACCAATCCATGTGTCTTTGTGGCAGGAGTAAAAATAAAAGCATTCAGGGTAGATAGGCATTCCAAAGGCATGCCTAACTGTTTCTGAGAGAGTCAGAGAAGATTTCTTGAAAGTAGTAATGTCTGATTTCAATTTTGAAAGATGCATAAGAATCTAATAGGCAGATTAGAGTAGGAAAGTCGAGGGTAGGTATTGTGCAGTTCCAAGAGGAGAAAAGAGCAGGGACAAAGATATTTAGGCATAAGAAGGAACAGTCATTTAGGGTGCAGTAAGCCATGAATGCATTATTAGAGCATAGTTTTGAAGGTCTGTGCAGCAGGGAATGACGCTGGAGAAGGAAGTGGGTGCCAGGACATGAGGGATCTTCACTGCCATGGTAAGAAGCCACTGTGGACTTGACAGTGGCTGATGTGGAGCCATGAGTGAGACACAATCCCACTTAGATGGGACAACAAGGATCCTTTGCCTTCATGTGCCCATTACAAACTGTTCTGCACTGAATATCTCACTTTGCTCTGCCGTGGCTTAGGACTAGACTGGACATGACCCAATTCCCTGGAGTGGGATGAAGGCAGACCCTAAAAAGAAACCTGGATTCAACCACTGGTCTCCTGCAGGTAGAGGGGACCCAGTATTGCCTGTCCAGTCTGGAAGATAGACATGAGGTCCCACTGGCAGACCAGCAAATAGACGGCAACCCAACCAGCCAGCAGTTTTCCATATATGCCAGTGGGTAGAACTCCATGCACACAGAGCACAGAGCTGGGAAATGCAGGCCAGTGTGACTCAGTCTAGCAGGTGGTCAACATCAAGAAGCCCTTTTGGTACATACTATGTTCCAAAACAGGTCTCTGTATTGTCCCATTCAAAACCTTCCCCATCTTTTATTTTCAGTACCTGTTTGCTGGTCTATCGTCCCTTCAGTACGTCTCCTCAAGGCAGGGACCGTGACTGACTTACTGACTGCCATGTCTTCAGCAACCTGGCACGTGGTGATTGCTCCTTAGATGTTTGATCAATGTGGCAGGCTAAATTATGGCCCCTCAAAGATGTTCACATTCTAATCCCCAGAACCTGTGAATGCATCATCCTACATGGCAAAAGGGGCTTTGCAGATGTAATTAAGAGTCTTGAGATGGGGAGATTATTCTGGATTATCAGGGTACACCCAACATGATCACTGTGATCCTTCTAAGAGGGAGGCAGAAGGATGAGAGTGGGAGGAGGAGTGGGAATGGAAGCAGAGGCGAGATTGGGGTGCAGCTTTGAAGGTGGAAGAAGTGGCTATGAGTCAAAGAAGGCAGGTGGTCTCCAGAAGTTCAAAAGACCAGGAAATAGATTCCCCCCTAGGTCCCCTAGAAGGAACCCAGCTCTGCCAACATCTCAACTTTAGCCATAAGATGCATTTCAGACTTTCAACCTCTGAAACTGTAAGATAATAAACTTGTGTTGTTTTAAGTCACTAAGTTTGTGATGATTTGTCACGGCAGCAGTAGGAAGCTAACATTAATATAATGAATGATTAAGGACTATTCTGAGTTTGGTGATGGGGGAAGTTATGGAGACAGCATGATCAGAACCAAGTCCCAGGCTTAAAGGAATGTGGGTGGTAATACAAAAAATTAACCTTTATGGTTTAGAGTGTCCTTTTACGTATATTATTCAGGGAACGTCAAGCTTGAAGATATTTTCAACGCATACAAAGGCAAGTGGAAACACAGCACACTCCCTAGACCTGCTAGAACAGCATTTGTTGGGGAGAAAATACTTAATGACAGGAGTAAATACAGATGAATAGTCTCCCATTTCAAATTACTCTGTAGGACGGCACATAGCAAGGCCAGACGTCGGACTCCAGATGTGAAACCCAAAACTACGGGCTTTGAAGTTCTATGACGAAGGAAGCCCAGCCCATCTGCTGTGTAGTCACGGGCTGAGACTTAGTGGGCAGCTCCACATGTGTGGCTGGAGGACAGCAGCCCATCTCCTGCTGTGACCGGGAGTCTCAGGCCTTGTAGTTACCTGAAATTATTGATTAGTCATTGAGCTATAACTGGCTTCCACGGAACTCTGTCAGCTCCTATTCTGAGAAGCCAGTCTTGAAGGGCTCAGTCTTAGACAAGTTCACATTGACCTCCCAAACAATGACAAGGGGAGTGCTATAGGATTACCCAGCATAATGTTATCCAAGGTGTGTCTGGAGACAACGTATGTCAGAATCTCCCAAGGAACTTGCAAAACTATCCAGATTCCACAGTCACACCCTCGTCCTACTAAATCAGGATCTCTGGAAGTGGTGCCTTGGGATACGCATTTTCAACCACCACCCCAATACACTTTGACATGTACTAAAATTTTAAAACCACATCTCAGATCAAAATTATAATTGCACAGATGGGGAAACTGAGGCCTACAGAAAGGAACTTTCACAAGACCAGTGACACAAGATTTAGTCCTTGGTCTCATGAATCTAACAATACCATTCAGGAAGACCAGCCATTATCCATGATACTGGTAAAACTCATGAAGTCTTCAACAAGTCCTTCGAAATTCTGACATCCATTATTGTAATCATCACAACATCCCTACGAGACAGGTCTTCATTTGCCCATGATTGTTTCTGATGAAGAAACAGAAGTGAAGTAATGACAGGTGATCTGATTCCAAATCCAGGCTTCTTTTATTTATGGAGAAGACTTAAGAGGAGGCATTCAGTCGAATGCAAATTATCATGGTACAAGTAGCTGCATGTGTATGTTGGAGGTTCTGGGTAGCAGGAAGGTGATCGGAGCTTTCTAGGGAAGGAGGGGTTAATTAGAGAAGGTGTCTTAGTCAAGAAGTTTTAAACCAGGTCTTGAAAGAAGTTTTAAGTCGGCTAAAAGGAGTCATAGGTTTCAGGGTCTTTGCCATAATGAATCCTAAAAAAGAGTGACACTGGGGTATTGAAAACATGATTGTACTGTTTCTGGGGAAAAAATTAACAGTCTAATCCTGCCGAGGATGGATATTGGTGATTCTGACTTATGTGCACACCACAGAGCTTCCCTAATCAGCTTTTCCTCTTAGTGCGGCTCAGGGTGAAGGCTGAGGGCTGAAAATAGTCCACTCCAAAATCTTTTGATTGCAAAGTGTTTCAAGAGGAAAGACGTGGGTAACAGACTAATAAAACCCAGGAACAGCTTGCGTTTGTGTTTTCCCACAAGGCCTCTTCCACCCTAAACTTCCCAACAGCTGATGCAACAGCCTCCCTGGGCATCCAGCTCTTCCATCCTTTCCCATGAGTTCACTCTAGCGGCATTTGTTGAGCACCTACTGGGTAACAGCCACTGCAGTCCTTACAAACAACATCGGGATTAATTCTCACCTAAACTTGGGAGGTAGGTTTAGACTCAGAAAACCTTGGAAAAAAAAAATACACACACACACACACACACACACACACACATATTAAGGATTGCAAGTAACAGGTTCAGTCAACGTTTCCTGGGCGCCTGCGGTGTGCTTCTCCATAAACTCAAGTGATTTCACCCTCATAAAAAGTTTCATTTATTAATTAGATGTTATTAATCTCCAGTTTATGCCTATGTTTCTTATCTACATTTATTATTATTTATTATCATTATTACTATTTTGAGACAGGGTCTCTCTCTGTTGCCAGTGCTAGAGTGCAGTGGCCCCATGGTAGTCAGATGGCTAAAGGTGATAGTTACAGATGTGAACAAGATGTATTTGATTAGAAAGTGATGTTTTGTTCTGCTCTCACGTGCTGCCTTTACTAAGATTACTAATCTTAGAAGAGTGAGGAGGAAGGGCCATGGCCAATAGTTAGGTTTACCATATGACAATTATAATAGAAGGTGACAAGTGCTGTAACAAGTGTACCTGTGACATGCTGTGGATGCTCAGAGGAAGGAGCACTGCTCCGCTGCAGACTTTTGCCATGGGACCTCAGGTCTGTGCTCCCTAGCAACGCAAACCTCCTCCCAGACAGCCCTCCCCTGACCATCTACGCTGATTGTGTGTTTTTCTCTATTGCTGGGCCCTGTTCACTTCCTTTTGCAGCACTGTTTGCAACTTGGACTAAGTGATTACCACTTAGCATAATTGCCATAAGAAAGACAATATTGCTTGTTGTCTTTCTGCTTCAATTGCATGAAAGCTCCATGGTGACAGAAATGCATCTGTCCTGGTCACTATTGTGCCTTCAGAGCTGGCACCAGCAGATGCTTGATCACTGCTGAACAAAGGAAGGGATCAGTGAGTGAATGAATGATGACTGAGTCTTGAGAACAACCTTGTGAGGTGAGCATTCTCATCCACCCTACCAAGTCAGTAAACAGAAGCTACCAAGATCAAGGACAGGACAACCGCGGGCAGAGAGGGAGTCGACCCCAGTTACCCTGGATTTAACTCCAGTGCACACCTGACAAATCAAACCACATCCGCTTGAATTTACAGATTTTGGGGACTATGCATTCACAGACAACTAACAAGAAGCCCAAAGAGGGGGAAAGGCAAGGTGACAAAAAGGTACAGAGAGGACTGAAACTTCCCTCAAAAGACTCACTTTAGTGACTTCCCATCTATGGATGAGTCAGACCCCATAAAACAGAGAATAATGAATGATAATGACGACAACTAACATTTATTCTGTGTTTAAAGCTCTACCTGTGTAACAGAAGAGAAAATTTCATTCACCAAGATCCTGGAGAAGTGAAAACACTGTATTTACTTAGAATGAATCTTTGAATGCAGGGCCTGCCCCAGAAACAAAAGGAACCTGCTCCACTGTTGTGCACCAGAGAGAAGGGGCAGGGAGAGGAGCCCAAGGAGAAGGATTCAAGGAGGTGGTAGAAGCTCACGTTCTCCCTGTGACAGGATCCCTCCCCTTGACTTCTGGCCAGAGTGCCATCCCTGACTACAGCATGCTTAGTGCATGTGTATTTCTCATGGAATCCTGTGAAGAGGCAGACTTGAAAGAGATCCAGGAGCCCAGAAATCTGGGAGGCTGGAGGAAAGCAAGCACAGTGGTCTCCTGGTGTGATGGGCTTAGAGATGTACTTCCCAGATCCCCTTTCAAGGAAGGACTTGTCACTCCAGCTACTGGGACAGCCTTCAGGAGTTAGCCCCTACAGGGACCACTGCAGCTGCAGACCAAGGCCACACCCTTCCCAGGTGGCCCACATCCAGTGACTGATGGAGTCAGGAATATAAAGACTAAGTCATCTGGGCCCCGAATGGGACAACTCTGAGAGCCCTTGTAGCTGTGACAGCCTGCAGGGTCAGCTGAGGCTGTTGCTGGAGTTGATTCACAGCTCAACTTCTCTCTCTGCCCAGTCCTGCCTCCTTCCCTGGCCTTCTGCAGGTGTTGTTGATGCCCTAATAAACATCCTACATGCAAAAGTCTGTCTCAGAATTTGCTTCCTGGAGAACTCAACCTGTGGCACCCAGTAGACCTCTGGGCTTGCACTGCCTGAGGAATTGGTGGGGTCCTAGGCTAATTATAACTAGATGTCTTAGTAGTTATAACTGTATGAAGTAGACATTTTTTTTTCACTTGGCAGGTGGGGGAACTGAGGCATCGAGTAGTTACCTAACTCACCTGCAGTGACCGTGTATAATAGTAAATATGAGGCCAAGATCTCATCTCAGATCTGAGCAAATATTAACTACCATATTAACAAAAAGCAAGAAAAGAGCCCACTTCTTTGTTCTCTTTTCCATCAAACCTAGCCTCATAATACTTCCCCTCCTTTTGTTCCCATGGCACATTTTTTTTGTTTTGCTTTATATTTTTCATTTTTTGTGGCTCCCGTCACACCGAATATTTATTCACAGCCTGTGTCCTATAATGCACCATGTTCTTTTTGAGGACTAGAGCTATGTTTGATTCATCTATATATGCCTACACTGGGATAAAAAAGAAAAACTAAATAAATGTGAACTGAATTGAAGTAACTTTACATTGATTTATCTCTAATTATGGAATGAAAGCCTTTGTTCTAACATAAAAGAATCAAAGGTGTTGGCAGTTATTTTTCAGGGGGGCTGAGGGTTCTGGGAGACCCCATTGACACTATTGAAAGTGTCCCCGTTTTGCCTTTGCCAGTGGCTGTCCCTGATGGAAAAGCCAAGAGGGTAAAGATAACAAGTACATTTTTTAGGCCTTTGAAAATTAGGACCCAAGGGGGGTGGAAAAAAAAAAAAGAGAGAGAGAGAGAGAGAGAGACAAAGCAAATATCAGTTAGGAATTTGACAACAAAAATTTAAATTAAGAAATTAAATAGAGGAAAAGAAATTAAATGGCGTAGGAGTTCCCACCAATAGATTCCCGAGCTGTGAAACGACGTCTCTCGCTCTTGTTCCTCTGCAAACAATTCCGAGTGTAAATGTATTTTTGGCACAAATGGCTCTGTCCTAAGATTCTTGATTATAATTATAATAATGGGTTTCTGAAAGCCTGCAAGTGGTTCTGGGAATGATAATAAGTGTTGAGAAAAGACATGTTGTTTATGTGGTGAGTGTTTGTGGAATATTAAATGAGGGTGGGAGAAAAGCTCATGTTATACTTTCCACAAACTCCAAAATATACAATTACCCCCAAGCAGCTCATCACCGCCTCCCTCCCCTCCAAGCACATTCTCACCATCCATCCCGCCACCCTGGGAGTCCAGGGCTGCGGCGGAGTTGGGGAAGCACGCAAGCCTCCGTGTTTCCATTGTACAGTTGTTCACCTCCTCTACCAGCCTCAGCTATTTCATCTGACAAGGGTCCGCCCTGAGCGGCAGGTCCAAGAGGAGTTGGTCCCGGTCCCAGCTCCTTCCCTCACCTACAGTTCGTCCTCGGAAAGTTGTTTAAAGCCCCTGAGCCACTTTCCTTTAGCCACAGCATAGAAATAATGTCCCATCCCTCTTCTGAAATCCCACAACCCTGGTGCAGATCATTTATATGACGACCAAACTGTCCTCTCTTACTTTGTAATCTCCTTGAGAACGCAGAACCTGTCTGATCCATTGTTCTGTCCGTTTTTAATCTTAGTAGAAGTTTAGTATACTTTAAAGTGTGCAAGTCAGTGGCATGAAGTACATTCACAATGTGGTACAACCATTACCACTACCTAGTTCCAGAACTTTTTCATCGCCCCAAAGGAAACCCGGACGTATACGATTAACCAGTCACTCCCCGGCCCCTCTTTTCCTCCAGCCCCGGGCAGATCCATTGTTTTTTTCACTGTTACAGTGTCTACTCCTGTCCAGTAGGTCCTGATTAATGTTTATTAAATCCATTAATTGTCCATTTAATTAGTTAATAATATCTGCTCTGCCTGCTTCAATGGTTACTATACTCTAGGATGATTTCTGTAAAATTATTTTATAGAATAATAGTGGGGACCACAACAATCACAACTGTCACTTGCTGGGGCCTCACGGCGTGTTGGCACCGTGCTGCTGACAAGTGCGCTACCCTCGTTGGATCCTCCCAGTACCTCTCCGAGGGAGGCGGTATTATTCCTTGTTGACAGGTGCAGAAACTGAGACACACAGACCTTAAGGATTAGAACCCAGATTTGTCTGACTCCAAAGTTCGATGTGCAAAGTAAAGGCAGTAGCAAATGAGACTGTTTTAATTAATAAAATGATCCTGAGGGATTTTAGGGAAGCCTCGGTAGCTTTCCCTCCCTGCGATTCCCAGGGTCCGTGGGACTCCCCAGCACACTCGGTCCACCTCTGCCAACCGTGCTGCCTTTTGCCCAGGAAACACGACTTGACAAGGGATTCCTTCTCTGCAGAAAAGTCCGCACTGACTTCCTGAAACTGTGCATCTCTTCAGCCCCCACGGTGCCTGTGCCTCCAAGCACATTTTCTCACCCGGCTCTCTAAGGTGACTGGCATCTTTCTCCCACGAGGGCTGAGCCAATGGAGAAATAGTTGCAGAGCTGGATGGAGACTAAAATGTCAGCTTTACGACAGGTAAAGCTGACTTGGGTGATGCAGCTCAGACCTGTAGCCCAAATGGGCCTTCCGTGGCTTCCCCCAAGTCCAGACGTGGGGACAGTCAGTGGGAAAAACTAGGTTTGGAAGAACCGACACAGGCAGTGCTCTGTGTGGAGGCCACCATCCTGACTCATACTCAAAGGACAGCCCAAGACAGGCTTCATTTGCTCCGTGACCCTAATGGGGAACCACAAACAGTGGCCTTGAGACACTGCACCACTCACTACTGCATTTGAGTTTTGTAAAAAATTGGATGGGTGAGTAAGACTGTCTCGATTCTGCAGATAAGAAAACCAAGATTCACAAGTTCAGGTGACTTGGCCAGGATTACTCGGCTGGAAAGAGACCCACTTCCTTCTCAGTCAATTGCATCAGTTCTCCCCTGGTGATCTGCAGATGGCTCTGAGCCACTGAATACTCGGTGGTCTCACCCAGGACTCTGGTGCTCATTTCAGGGGACACTCGGATGGATACCTTGCCTCTGGAAACACCATTCTGATCGGAGGAGGCTCTGGAGAGAGATGGTCTTGGGTCTTGGGGCACGTAATGCCAGCGCCCTCACTCTCACAGGCACTGGGAGTCACCCTCAACTTCTTTGCCATCTAAACCCTGCTCCCCAGACACAGTGTGTTTTTATTCAGCAACCTGTGCTCTACTCACACCATGTCAGTCCATTAACAGCACAAAGCTGCAAATATGCATTAGCAGGTTTTACATTCTGAAATCAGCTCCAATGCAATACCATTATATGATTAAAGAGCAACCATTTATGACTCATAACCAAGCCGTACTTTCTCACATATGCTTTATGTTAAATGATATAGTGTTATAAATGCACATCAGTATTTTATAACACCACTTAAGGAGCACTTAATAGATGCACACACTATGCTAAGCACTTTCCTTTCAATATCTCATTTAATCTTCTTTTTGCCAGCATCATCGTCCCCAGATGATTGTAGGTTTCCTGATGGCAAGACCAGGGGCCAGCCCTTCACCAACCCTGGCACCTAGTAAGCACTCAGGATTTATTCTAAAGCAGCTGACATTCATTTAACACCTACTTTTAACCAGGTACTTTTAACCAACTCACTTGCCGCCCCACAGGCGTTGAGATGGGTGTTACTATTTTGGTTTTCCTGAAGAGGAAACCAGGCCCTGAGGCACTGAGTAACTTTTCCAGGTTTCCCCAGCAAGTATGTAAAAAAGCCAAGTACTGCCCACATTCTCAGGTTCTAAAAGTAGAGCTCTTTCCACTACACCATGAATGAATGAAATAAAAAGAGTGTAGAATCCAGTGTGCAACCTCAAAAGAGCTTCTCTCTAGTTAATAAATCAGACTAATACTCAGGAGAGAATCATTGAGTCAAAAAAGTGATAAGCAAAAGTCACTGCTACTGGGGGTCACAGGAAGGTACGTGTGCCTGGAGCAGGTGGGAAAGGTGTTATGAAGAAAATGAAGCAGTGACTTTGGTCTCAAAGGTCAGGCAGGGTCTTCATGGCAAACTGGACAAGAGAGGTGCTGGATGAGCAGAGATGCAGGGGCAGGAGCGAGGCAGCATGGACACAGGTGTTGGAGAGCAGCCTAACCAGAGGACAGGGCTGCAGACGTCAGGAGCTGGGTGGCAAGGAACCCTGACCACCAGTGGACGAAGAGGCAGGCGATGCTGCCGACTCCTGCGCTAAGGAAAGTTGTGATGGGAAGCATGTTTAAAATGATGAAGAAGAACACAGAAGGAATTTGTAAGGGTAACCCCAGCCCTTGCAGTGGGCATGGTATGTAATAGGCACTTAATAAGTGTGTAGCTGAGTGAATAAATGAGCAAATAAACAAATGAAGGAAGAAGACAATAGAAGTTGGGGCACCACTGGCTACTGTGAGGTGTGAAACCCTGAGCTGAATATTAGAAAGATCTGGCCAGACTGAGAAGCACACTGGATGAAGAGGATAATGAAAAAGACAATGCCAAGGCCTTCTTTCTTTCTCTTCAAACTTCTCGCTTTTTCACACCCAGCCCAGGAAACCTGCACAAGTTTCACGTTTCCCAGGCAGGTAATGAAAAGCAGGGCAAGAGGCATGAAGGACGTCTCTCATAAGCAACGTGCTGATTAGCAAAGAGGCTGCACACCAATGACACAAGCTGGTGTTACTTTCTTGCCAGAGACAGAAATCACACAGGATGTCTAGGTGTGTATTCCGGAAGGGTGTTATGGAACAAAAACCCCATCAATAGAGACTAAAATTAAGATGTGAGAGATACAAAGCTCTTAACAATGGGAGCAGCAGCCCTTTGATGAGCGCTTTGTTTGTTGACTCATTTGCATTAAGAATCACATTTAACATGGCCTTACAGAGTGAAGCTGAACCTTCCTCTTTCCTGCATTTGGCTTTTTAATGGTGCAAAAATTTGATAACTCAGCAACTCTCAAGCACACAAAATCTGATACATTGGTTTTCCTAGTGAATGTAGATCTATTTTTACCCTATGGGCTTCTAACTCACGGATTAAACAAGAAAATGTTTAAAAGTACCTAGCACATATGAGACACTGCAAATTGTAGGTCTGTTCAGACTAATATCCACTGCCCTAACATGAAGACCTACTCTCGTTCTTCTCAGCTCCTGCCTCCCATCTGCAGAACTGAGATGCTGCCCAGGAAACCTACTCTGAGATTGGGAAGCTGTCATCAGCTAACCAACTTCCTTGATGTTACCTACTTATAGTTATCCATCCAAACATCCATTCTTTCTTTCTTCTCTACATCCATCCATCCACCTACCACTCATCTTTCCATCATTTATCCATCCATCCTTCCGTCTTTCCCATGCATATATATAAGGTGTCTTCCAGGTACCATCCCCTGTTCTAGGACTGGTGATGCAGCAGTTACCAAGGCAGGCAGGGCACGTGGCTGTCCTGTGTGAGGTGTCCTTCATTCCCCTTCACCTGTGTCCTTCCTCTAATGACCTTCAGCCCCACTAGCCTTACTGATGCCTGACTTTGTCTAAGACTAGAATGATGGATTGGGAAGAACATGGACCACCTACTAGCTCTAACAAGTTGTTTCCCCACTCTAAGTCTCAGTCTACTCCTTGTTAAAGAGGCATAAAAATAGCAAACATCTCAGAATTACCGTGGGAAAGAAATGAGTGCCTGGTTCAGGCTGTGTACTCAATTATGGATTACTATCCTATCAACATTATCTCTTAGATCTGTAAAATAAGAGTATCGATAGCTTCCTCTTATTAAGATCTCTGTGCTCACAGAATTTCAACAGCTGTCCATTGCACTTTGTACAATAATCCAAATCCTTACACTAGCCTACAAGGCCTTTCAGGAGCTGACTCCTGTCTGCCTGTCCGGTGTCAACCAGCATGCCACGTTCCTCATTCCTGCTGTCCTGTCACACTGGCCATCTTTCCTTCCATCGTATCCCTTGCAGAGCTATCAGTGCTGCTCCCCAAGTGTTTCCAGTTTTGCTCCTTCACAGCCACTTGCAAACTTCCTGATGATGTAAGCTCCATCGGTCTGCATTCCTAAGAGGAAAAATTTGAAGCAGAGTTCTTATGCTAACTAATGAAGAGCATGGAGTACAGGTAAGACACGAATCTTCCTTATTGTTATAGACTAAATCCTTGTGCCCTGTCCCCAAAATTTGTATGCTGAAAGCATAAACCTAATGTGATGATATGAGGAGGTAGGGCCCTCGGGAGGAGATGAGGTCATGAGTGTAGCCCTCGCACGTGGGATTAGGGCCCTTATAAGAAGAGACAGCAGAGAGATGATTTTTCTATAGGCTGAGTGAGGCTACAGCTAGAAGATTTCCTTCTGTAGCCAGAAAGCTGGCCCTTACCAGACAGCAGATTTGCCAGCACCTTGATCTTGGACTTCCAAGCCTCCAGAACTATGAGAAATAAATGTTTGTCATTTAAGCCACCCAGCCTATGGCATTATTATAGCAGCTTATGCTGACTAAGATAGTTATGCTCAACTTCTAATATGTGGGGGCTCTTTGTTACTGCAGCAAAAGCTAGCTTCATTAGACTAACATAGTGATGATATATTAGACCCCTCCAATGACGGGGTCTTTACTCAAGCTGGCCCCTCTTCCTGGCCGGAAATCTCTTCCCTCTCCATTTTAACAACTCCTTCAGATCTCACAACTCAAGCGTTTTTTCTTTGCGGAAGTGTTCCCTAACTATGTCGTTCTCCCCTGTCAGAGGCTCTCATCTCACCAAGTATCTCTCCTTCATAGCTCTTCTCAGAGTGGCAGTTTTACCTTGATTTATTTGACAATTTTATTAATTTCCGTCTCTCCCATCAGGCTGTCAATTCCATGGGAGCATGATCCTGATCCATTACAGCTCATCCTTGGTACATATCACGGCCAGGCACATTGTGGGCCCTAAATAAATACGGGTTGAATGAAAGAAGGAAATAGTAAGGGAAATAAGGGAGGGAGGAAGGAATTACTGAGTGGGTGGGTGAATGGTAAACACCTAGGACAAATGCTTTTTGCCTGTAGTTTCTAAGTCCTCCCCATCCTGCTACGGTCAAGTTGGCTGTAACATAAGTTATTGATACAGAAGGAGTCAGGACACTTTGTCTCCTTTATTCATTTGCTTTTGCAAAATTACAGAAAAGTTGATAGGATCGAGGTCAGACCCTATGACCCACCCTTGGCCGGCCAATGCCTGCAGGTGCCTGAACGCAGTTCCTCTCACCTTATGCCTAGGAAGGACCATGACAGATTCCCAGCAGCCACATCTGCCCCACCGGCGTCTGCCAAGGCCTTGGACGCCTCAGTATCCCCAGTCTGGGCCCCGGGGGCACAGACCTCTCTGCCCCCAGATGCTGCAGCCTGCAATGATGGTGCTACCCCCGCTTTCCATAATTGCCTTCGCCTCTCCATAAATCAGATTTACAGAGCACAGTGTATTTTGGAAGCCTGGGGACACCTCTGGGGCCTCGCAGTTCAATGGAGCTCATTATGGAAATCAGCTAAATGCTGAGAAGCAAGATAAGTGCGAACTGTTTACCAACCCCTTCCACCAGAGACACACAGCCCGAGCTAATGGGAGCTCATTTGTGGCCTCCCTGACTCACTCAACCCTCTTTATCTGCTGCTGTGACTAATCTGCAGGGAGAAGGGTGCACGTCTGCACGAAAGAGCTCTCCAAGGGGCTCGGGGTGACTGGTGAAGGGGACAGGAACAGACAGCGGGGCCAAGCCCTGAGCCTCAGCCAGGCCCAGCTCGCCCCACCCGCCAGAGCAGAGGCCCCTTCCTGCCTTGCAGGGCGGTAGATTCTCCAGCAGAGATAACAATGACATTCAAACTAAACAGCCCACCGGGAGGACAGCACTTTACAGTTTACAGGGCATTTTCACTTTCATTAACTTGTGTGAGCCTCACGATGCCTTGACCAGAAAGATGTGTTGCTACCAGTCCCATTTACCTGCTGAGGAAACAGCTCAGGGGATAAAGTGACCTGAACAGATTACTGTTGGTGAGTTTTGTTTCTCTCTGTCCAAGCACACTGCACTTTCCACTTCACCAAAGCTGCTTATCTGCAGGTTATGAGAATTCCATTAATGGGGTTCAAGATAGCCTTGCACTTCTCGAACTTGCATGCAAGCTTTGTGTGGGTTTATGTAGGGGTATTTTTTTTTTCTAGGCAACCAATTCAACATTGTTATTTAATACAACTCTGGGGTGGACTGAAATCCCTAAAGTTAAAAACCACTAGTGGTACTGGAGTCTCTGGGAGCACAGGGTATGTACCTGGTGGTCCAGGGAGGTCCATACGCTAGATATTTTTGTCCACCCATCCATGTTTCCCAAGGAAGAAAGGTGTTTGCTGGGTGCCTTTGGGTATTCAAGCTCCATGTCTTCCTACTCCTACCCATCATCCCCCAATGACAGCCTGGGCTGTGCCCCCTCAGTAACCCGGTCACAGCCACAGGGAACCCCTCTCACCACAGGCCACATGGGCAGGAGTCCATGACCAGCAGCCAGGCCTCGGAGGACAAGCCCCCCCACCCCCGCTCCTGTGCAGGGCCAAAATTAGTGAGAGGCAGAAGTAAGTTATGAAGTGCATGGTCTGATTCTGTCCTTCAACAGTCTGGATATTTTTGCATCAATTTTGAGTTTTAAAAAAATATATTAAATCAGATACTATTCATCCTAATCACTGGGATTTTTGATGCTCCTTAAATTTTGCTCCCAAAGTGAGTGCCTCAACTTACCTCCTCCTCACTAGAGCCCAGAGAATGCTACATCTCCGGAGGAGTCTGGACCTGTCCAGACTCTTAAGTCCACTATGTCACACACTGGTGGGATGTCACTTGGAGGACCTCAGCTCCCTAACCCAACCCCCTCATTTTAAAGCACAGTGCATGGATGAAACAACATAAGCCTCGGGATAAGACAGACACAGGTAAAACAGACACCCATTTGGATCAGACTCTCCTATGAAACCCTGAGAAGAGTCACTTAACTTATTTGAGCCTCTGTTTTCTTATCTATAAAACAGGGACAGCACTGGTATCCACTGCTGTGCCAGTCCGATGGTATGATTTCCAGACCGTGAAAATAATCCAGGCGTGTGTCTGAATGTCCCTATTGCTCTGCTTGAATTTGGATGAGAAAGTGAGCAATGAGGATGAGTCATTTGGGGACCAAAAGGCTCCCCACTGATCCGTGAGCTCTGGCTTTGGAGACAGGCAGCCCTGGATCGGAAATGTTGGCCTTCCCACTTATGTGCTATCAGACCCCAGACAACCTCTCTGAGCTTTACTGATTGTGTATGTATGTGAAAATAATAATGCCTACAATATAAAATTGCTGCAAGTATACAGCACATTCAAGGTACATGTGCCTAACATATAGTAAATGTGCACATGTTCAATGACTATCAAGATAAAAATAATAAATATGATTAAAAGTGAAGAAACTGGGGCAAGGAGGATGACATGCCTAAGAACACACAGCATGTTGGCAGCGGAGCTGGAACTCAAGCGCAGTTTTCTGGACTGAATCCAGCGGACTTAGGCCCCACTGAGCTACTTTCCTCCACATCCCATAAGGTGGCCCCAGAGATTGGAAGTCTTTGAGCAGCAAGAACACTGGAGCCCAACTCCTGGATGTGGTGGCACCAGGTGATGCCAGGTAAGCTCAGCTCAAGACTTGGCTCTCTTCTCCCTTCTCCCATCAGAGGAGCTGTCCAGCCACGTCGAGGCTGAACTTCCCGACTGGGAACAGGGCTCCCGACCATGACCACGGCCAGGGTGGGAAGGCTGGCTGCGTGGCCGTGTCTTGTGTGCAAGTGGGCTGCGTGCCCGACCCGAGCTGGTTATAAACTGCCTCTTACCGGGGCCTTTACAGCAGACTCCTGCATTTCCCAGAATAATCTTGCTCATTATGATGCCGGCAGACTTTTCAAGCCAGCTCATTTTTCTTTCCTTTGTCTCAAATTCCAATACCCTGCCCTTTTCACAAGATTTCTGAGAGAGCAGTTCACAGCGCCCATTTTGTGGGGAGAGTGGAGGGTGGAAATGTCCCCAGAGGGTGAGCAGTATCTCAGCCTTAGTTTAAAAAAAGAAAAAAAAAAAAAGATAAAGGAAAGAGCTTTGTCTGCTAAATCTCCCCATTTTGGAATCAAATGTTGTTTAAAATTCAGGACAAATTCTCGGCTTTCTTGCTGACAAATTCCACACAAGCACAGGGGAGAGGGGTGCGGGAAGTGAGAGCAGCGACGTGGGAGGCGCCTGAGCAGTCTTCATGAACCGGCTATTAAGTGTGTGCCTACTGTATACCAGGTCCTGTTCTGGGTTCCACAGACACCGTGGCAAGCAAATAACCAGACATGACCAAATAACCATCCACACGCATCGTTACAACCCAGGCGCCTGCTTCACAGGGAAAGTTCAAGGTGCCACAAAGGCATATAACTAAGGCCTGACCCACTTGGGGGTCAGACTCCCCAAGCAGGTGACGTGAGCTCTGGGACCTGAAGGGTGTCAAGGAGTGAGAACAGGAGAAAGGGCTTCCAAGAAGAAGGAACAGCATGAACAAAGTCTCTGGGGCCAGAGGGAGCACCAATGTTTGAGGAGCTGGAAGGACACCCATGTTTCTGGAACCCAAGACAGCAAGGAGGAAGGTGGGATGGGTGGAGGATGGGGAAGCAATCCCAGTGATGCAGGCCGGGGGAGGTCATGCAGGGTCTGCGGCAGCTGCAAGTCCACTGGTTTTTACCCTTAGAACAAGAGGGAGTCACTCCTCTGAAGGGTTTGAAGCAGAGGAATGACACACAAACTTTGTGGTTTGCAAAAGCTGCTCTGGCCTCTGGGTTGAGAAGAGGCTGGGTCAAAGCAGGGGAAGACACAGGAAGCCAGACAAGAGAAGACGGCGGCTTGGGCTCCAGGGGAGGTGGTGGGGATGACAGAGAGCAGTGACAGGTTCTCGGACATACCCTTGATGATGTCATCAGTAGGATTGCAAAAACAAGCACAAATTCTCCTCTCCTCCCACTAGTGCTGGGCTTGGCCGCCAGACTTTCTTTGGCCAATAAGACAATAGCAAATGATGCAAACGGAGACTTGAATAGTGTTTGTACACTAGGGCTTAATCTTTCTTGCTGCTTTGGGACAGTGTGATGGCTACACGTGAAGAAGCCCAGGCCAGCCTGCTAGAGGAGGAGAGCCACGTGGTCCAATCAGCCTGACTCCCCAGCAAACATCCTGATCCCTCCACTGCCAGCCAAGTGTCCAGCTAATTGGGGATGCAGCGGTCCCAGACTAGAACTGTCCAGCCAACCCACAGAATTGGGAGCCAAATAAATGGGTGTTGTTTTAAGTCACTATATTTGGGGAGAGGTTTGGCTAACTGATATACGCCCAGTTGTGTCAGTTTTCTCTCAACAGACCGTAAACTGGAGGAGTAGGACCTTGTTTGTCTTGTTGGTCACCACTATATCCCCAGAGCCTAGAACAGTGCTAGGCAAATACTCAGCACTTCATGACTATGTGTTGAATACATGAATAAATACATGAATGAATGTTATTTATTCGGTTTCCCCTGCAAAAGATTGTCTGCACCCACCCCAGGACTTTTCTCCCCTCCCACCAGCACCTGAGAGATAGATGCTTCTGGGTAGAAACCAAGTTTATATTCAACCCTTATAGATGGTTCCCATGTGCTGGGTTGGCATAATCTTAAACATTGTGGACAAAGTGGGAAAAGGCACATTCCCCGCCTTGAAAGTGTTCACTGTCTGCAGACGAAGTGGACACGGACAATAACAACAGCCTCTCCTGTTTGTTGTGCATTTACTATGTTCCAGGTACTTTACACAGAGTGTTTCCTATACATAACAGCCATAGCAGGAAGGTACTATTAATGCTCCCTTTATATGGATGAGAAAACTGAGGTATAGAGAAGTTAAGTCACTTGCCCAAAGGGACAGAGCCAGACTCAACATTTTTTTTTTTTTTTTTTCCCGGGCTAGAGTGCCGTGGCGTCGGCCTAGCTCACAGCAACCTCAAACTCCTGGGCTCAAGCAATCCTACTACCTCAGCCTCCCGGGTAGCTGGGACTACAGGCATGCGCCATCATGCCTGGCTATTTTTTTCTATATATTTTTAGTTGCCCAGCTAATTTCTTTCTATTTTTGAGTCTAACATCTTTGCTCTCTCAGAAAAGGTTTTGCAGATAAGTTAATTCTAGAAGGAAGAACAAGGATTTCCCCATGTGAACAAAACCTAGAATGGCATTTCAGGCTGAGAGTATAGCATGGACAAAGGCTGGAGGTGTGGGGGTGCATGGTCTGCCCAGGAACTTTAAGCAGCAGGAGTGACCCTAAGGAAGAGGGCAGGGGGTAGTGGTGAGGTCAGCAGGGGTGGAGTGGTGGGAGACACTGAAGGCTGCAAGGAGAGCCCATGCCACCTCCCGGGACCCTCTGCCTCTCGTCTCTGCAGAGGCCAATTCTCAACTGCTCTTGAAAGAGTAGTATCGCCCTGGGTGGAAGTAGGACCTGGATTCTGATCCCAGCTTTGATTCCTTGCTGTACAATTTGGGAAGTGACATCACTTGCTTACTCCGGGCCTCAGTTTCCCCTTCTATAAACTGAAAATGTAGAGCAAGATTGAAGGCATTTCTATATATTGAGTACCTATCACACACTAGGTTAATGCATATAAAATGATTAGCATCATGCCTGGTATATAGTAAGCACTCAAACACTAGTCATGGCTATCACCAATGTCACTTCCGTGGATTGCCACAGTAACCATGTGGGTGACAGTATCAGTGGCTCTACAGACAACTGGCTGCATTTAAATCCTAGCTCTGACACTTTCTTGCTGTGTGACTTTGGGAAAGATTTAGCCACTCTGTGTCTCAGTTCGCTTGTCTCTAAACTGGAGATTCTGATGGTGTATTTTTCATTAGGTTGTTATAAGGGTTAAAAAAGACAGTGCTTATAAAATGTTTATCTCCTAGAGCCAGGCACCTGCTATGCATCTAGTAAATGTTAGCTATTATTAGACACCCCATTTTGCAGATAACAAAGTCAAGGCTCAGATTGGTGATGAAACTTGCTCCAGGTAACACATCTAATAAATGATAAGGCTGGGACTTAACCTTGGAAAATTCTATTTCCCTCTCCTGTACTCCTAATTGGTGCTCCAGATAAATGCTTTCTGAAGTGCCTTCCCATAGCCAGAATCCTGCTAAGGGTATTATTGTTTCTAGATCAAAGTCATTGTAAAACTCTAGAATAAAAAAGGGTTCTTCCGGAAAAAACTGTTAAATTCTCGGAGAGGTTGGAATTAATGTATGTTCCTGATATACAAGCATACCACATTTCCAAGTTGGTTTTATGAGGGGAAGCTCTAAACTTCTATGATTCCAGGGTGGTAAACGGTAACGACAAGGTATTAAACTTTGTGGGGGAGTGCCTGCCTCAAATCCTCTCTGGAATGAGGCAACGTGTAAATAAGTGAACACCTAAGAAGCGGAGAGGGGGCTTAGCCTGGGGGAGAGCATTCCCATCCCAGCTCTGTCACCAAGCCACCGAGCACCTCCAGCAGGGCACTTAACCCTCTCTGCACCCACATTCACCAGTCAATCCAGTGACCCATAATTTATGGTCCAAACTAGGGCACTTTTGAAAGTGAAAGGGGGACACTATTAATTAAGGGGACACCAGGACCGCAGATGTAAACTTTGTCCTGGGAACCTGAGACACAGGCACCCTCTCTACCTACCAGCAAAATGCTGAGATTGCAGCATCATTTGTAATGGTCTTTCCGACTCTGATGTTTAATGACAAAATTTGTCACTGAGAACTGATCAGGTTGTGGAGATGCTTGAGAGTGCTGGGGCCTCACGGAAGGGCATACACAATGAAATGCAGTGTCAGGGAGAAAGCGGGACCATTTGGGGAAGGCGGCAGGGAACCGTGATAGATAAATGAAAACAGAGAAAAGTACAAGGCATTGCCTGAAAGCTCCTCCCATCTCCATGGTGCTTCGTGAGCTGATAATGGAGCCCACCTGCCTTTCCTACCCATCCATCAGGCAGACAAACCAGAACAAAACCTGACTGTGTCCGTAGCAGAACAGAAACTCACCGCCTTGCTCACGCAACATCCCAGGCCAGAAGTGTCCCCACTTAGCTAACCTCATCATCTTTGATGCCCTGGATCTATCTTCCAGACTTTTCTTGGCCCTGTCTGGTCTGCCAGACATGACTTGGATGCTAATCCCGAGTTACCCAGATTGGCAGTCAACACAGGCCAAGTTGATGAGATAATGATTCAGCTGTCTTGGCTCTTAGGATCTGGTTGCAGGGAAAATCCTGGAAAGAACTATTTCCAAACATACCTACCATCTGTTTGACTTGAACGTGAGCTGCTTCCTGAGAAGTCAGTGGTTCTACCTGGTGACTCTAATTATCAGGACAGTCTGGAGCTTGGTCACCTCGGAGATCTCTTCCCGTGGATATTTCTCCTCCTTGACTACGGTACAAGGAGCCCTTTGTACTTGGCACTAACTCAGAAGAATGGGGAGCTCTCAACCAGAAACACTTCATCTCTCGCTATGCTTCTGCTCCGCAATTTGATGGAATCATTCTTTAATATAGCTGCATTTCTACCCCACATCAGCGATGATTGAAGGCAGGGGAAAATATTCCCGTGAAAAATGGGGGTTTTCAGTCAAGCAAATAGAAATCTGAAGGGTGATTTGATTAGAGTAGCAACTTGGTCTAGCGAACGGAGCAATGAATTTTGAGTCAGGGCCCCAGACGCATGAGACGTCGTGTAAGGTACCAAACCTCCGAGTCTCTCTCTCCTAATCCATCTCACTAGACTTCGGGGTGGCTCAATAGGATAATGGCATGAAGTGCTCAGAAACTCCAAAGTGCCCGTTCGTATGTAAATGATGAGCATCTTTTAGGAGGTGAAATGTTTTCTAAGAGAAAGTTGCCACTGATCAATTATTCTCTTTGCGCATACAGGACTGACAAGGCTCCTAAATTCCACATTCTGCATATATTGCCAGTTTTAGATTGCATTTCTTTACAGAATGGAATAATCCTACAGCAATGCTGCCTCCCTCAGAAGAAGGGCTGGTTCCCGGGCGCTCAGAAGCTGGTGAAGTCTCACACTTCAATTGGGAGCCCAATGCAGAGGAGGTGAAGTGTGGAGGGAAGAGTGAAGGTCTAACTGAGAGTCAGAGGACAGACCTTATGCCATTCACAAGCCTTTGTGACATGCGCAAAAAGAACTGGAGGGGGAGTGATATTTTACTCACTTTCCTTAACTGAGAAAGGAATGATGGTTAACTCTTCTCCCTTGCTCCTTCAGAGTAGAATCTGCACCCTTCATACGGTTACTAATTCTATTTTTTTTTTTTTTTTTTTTTTTTGAGACAGAGTCTCACTCTGTTGCCCGGGCTAGAGTGAGTGCCGTGGCGTCAGTTTAGCTCACAACAACCTCAAACTCCTGGGCTCAAGCGATCCTTCTGCCTCAGCATCCCGAGTAGCTGGGACTACAGGCATGCGCCACCATGCCTGGCTAATTTTTTTTATATATATTTTAGTTGGCCAGATAATTTCTTTCTATTTTTAGTAGAGACGGGGTTTCGCTCTTGCTCAGGCTGGTCTCGAACTCCTGACCTTGAGCGATCCAGCCGCCTCGGCCTCCCAGAGTGCTAGGATTACAGGCGTGAGCCACCGCGCCCGGCCGGGTTACTAATATTTTATTAAAAAATACTTCATTAACTAGAAACCAGTATAATCATACAAAAAATTTCTGAATATATTCAGGCCCCTAAAGGCATTTCCAACTTCTAATGCAGGCGAACCCCACACCCTGCAAGAGAAGCCATCCTTATTTTTTTCCTGAATCCAACACTGACCAACAGAATACATGCAGAGGCTGCCTTCCTCTCTCCCCTCCCCCTCCCCAGGTGCCCAGATGGGTGCTGCAGCTGTCTACACCTCCAGCAATGCAAGAAGAAAGGCAGTAAATTGCCTCCTTTTGGTTGCTGCCTCTGGCGGGGAAGTTCTGTGGAGTTACTGTGAGTGGTATCAGCTTCCGGGAGAAGTTATGTTCTCCCTGCAGAAGTCAGGAGATTTATTCCACTCTTACCATCTGCCTTTGATCAGCTCCTTCGCTTTCCCTTCAACCTTCAGTCTGCGTGTCTTTGGACAAGTCACTTTGCTTCTCTGAACCTAGCCACCTCTCCAGTAAGGCGGGGGTCCTAATTCCTGTCCTGCAGGACTGCTGTGAGGACAATGAGATAATGTGAGGACATGGGGAAGATGCCTAGCTTGTGCCTGGCACATTTCAAAGGCACAATATAAAGTAGCTGTTATTGTTTTCTTAATTAGCAGCTGATGAAAGGGGGTTAGGGGATTAGGTAAGATAATGTATGTAAAGTACTTTACATAGTGTCTGGCACCTAATGAGTGCTCCATAAGTGGTGACTATTATTAGTGGAGATAAAGACATGTACATTACAAAAATAATAATGCAAAGTGGAAATGAATGAAAGGGAAGAATATAAACAGCACTCAGCTACATCAAAGGAGGAAAAGACAGCTGCTTCCAGCTGGGAAAAAGGGGTGGACTTCCCCAATTTCCACAATGATGAGAATAACTTGGAAGACTTGATAGATACAAGTTCGTCAGACATAGCTCATGTTCAATCTCTAGGAAAGTGGCCGAGGAAGGAGCTGGGGAAGCTGTATGTTTAACAAGCACCTTAGGATGTGTATGAGAAAGGAAATCTGGAAAACTCTGGATGGAGTGAATGACATTTGAGCTGGGATTGTCTGCTAGGTGACACTAGTAATAGTAATCTCCAGCTTTCTTTGAGAACCAGGCATTGTACTCACACTTCACATCAAGCATCTTGTATATCTCCATGATTAGGTATCACTAGACCCATTTTGCAGATGAGGAAACTGAGATTCAGGGAGTTGAAAGAACTTGCCTAAGGTCACAAACTGGAAAGTGACAGAGCCAGGATTCAAACCCAATCCCGTCTAATCCCAGAGCCTGTGTGCTTTCCACTGGGCAACACTCTCTAGGCATTCATATGAGCCTGAAAGGCCATTCCAGTGGTAGAAACAGCCTGAGAAAAGGCCTGGAGGGAGAAAAGCTGGTGCTAAGAGAAATAGCGGTAACAGTCCTGCAAGGGGAGTGTGGCCAGAGTACAGAGGAAATGAAAGGCAGTCACAGGACAGAGGAAGGAAACGTAGGTTGTCTTGTGTTGGTAAAGGTTCAGGTTAAACTGTTGATACAAAGAGACCTCCAAAATGTGGGCCTTAAGAGAGAAGTCTGTTTCTCCCTCACATGAGTGATCCATGGTGAGTGCTCCATGGTGAGTGCTCCATGGTGAGTGCTCCATGGTGAGTGCTCCAGGACCTCAGGGGGTGGAGGTGGGGACAGCTCACTGCAGGAGGTCGCCCAGTGAGTGACCCCAGCTGCCGGGTCAGCTCTGTCCCTCAGCACGGTGCTTCCACCCCTGGCCAACACAGCTGTCCCAGCTGTTGCCGTTTCTGAGCCAGAGGGCCATGGGGACACAGAGTCCAGAGCAGGCAGATTTGCCTTTTAGGACATGGCCTGGAATTCTGTAGCAAAGGGACTGGCACTGACCTTACTTCCACTCACCCAACATTGGACTAAACCCAGGAGCTTAAAGTGTTTATTCTAAGTTCCAAAAGTGCAGGAAACTTGTTTATCTTATTCATCATTATCTTTCCAGCGAATAGAAGTTGAATGAAAGAATCCATGAGTGAATGGACATCATTCCCCATCATCTACACAATGCAATTCCAAACTTCCTGTCTTGTCCTCCAAAGCCCTGCTTGGTCTAGCTCCAGTCGCAGCCTCAGAAACGTGAAATGAGACAAATACATCCTGACCCAGCTCCTCTCACTTCATCCTCTCTTAATCCTCAATACTCATGGTCACTTGAGGTCAGTGTTGCACCCATTTCACAGATAAGGAAATTGAGACTCAAGAGAAAGATAGTGGTATTTTATAGCATCAAATATGACATCTATTTTTAATATCCTTGATATTAAAGGATTGTTTTAATATCCTGTTCAGATGTCTGTTCAGATGTTTTAATATTCTTGAATGCTTTGGAGTGGTCTTTGGGTGGTTGAAACTTGAGACAACAGGTATCTGTATGTGTACAGGGGTTTCTAAGAAGTTTGGGTTCAGCATGAAAGGGCCTGTGACAAAGACATGAGCTATGGAGCCAGTGTCAAGAAAATGGGAGAGGTAAAAATTAAATTTGATGATGCCGGAAACTCCACATTTCTGAACTCTTGAGTATTCTCCTAGGGTGGGAGGAAGGGGTTTTATCTTTCGGGAGCAAAACCTATGAAACTGAACCATATTGGGTGCCAATACTGGACTTTATCTGGCCTACATTATCATACACGCAAACACACACACACATGCACACACGCACACACTCATGCATGCACATAACAAACACACATGCTCTGAAGTCATTCCCACAGCAGTGCTGCCCACGTATTCTTGCCAAGCCACATTTCTTCTCCCTGGTGATTGGGGTAGGGCAGCGGATGACTTAGAGTACAGTGAATTTTCCACCAAAGGTATACTTGGATAAGATCTAATGTTATCAAAGCAAGAAATGGAGGTTTCTAAATCTTTGGGTTACATAGTAATTTAAACACAAGGTTTGTTGTGACAAAATACAGCATGATACATCAAAGTCGGTGGGAGGATTTTGTAAATGAAAGAGAAGAGAAGCTGGTAACTCAGAAAAAAGCAAGGAGAATGGAAATCAAAGCTCTCCAGTCGGAGCAAGGTGAAAAGGACTTCAGAAAGCACAGTGAAATGAGAAATAGCAGCATGTGTTTGGGTCTCTGAAAGGCTCCCGTGAACCTTGTCACTAAAATTAACCATGCCACCTCTGGCGTCACCTGCCTATCACCAGAGGCAGGTAAACGTGCACCTCTAATGTCCGAATTTGGGTCCGTTGCATTACCCACAACTAAAAGGAGCCAGGATAGCTCCGTAGAGGTCAGGAAAAGGCAAGGTGGGCCTGGGACCTCCTGTTATTTTCAGGAAATGAGATGTTGGGGATGGTGATCGTGGAACCAATGATGACTGGAGAAATGTCCCCCAGAGGAGCGACCCAAACTTGAGCAAGTTGAAATACAAAACAAAGAGCGTAGTTGAATAAAAATAGCATAAAGAGCTGCAGGCCCATGTTGATGATGATGGTGGCAAATGTTTATGTGCCAGATGCTATTATTCTAAACACTTCACAAATATTAACTCATTTAGACCATACAGCAACCCTCAAAAAGTCCATGTGCTGTGATTGAATCCCATTTTACATAGAAATAAGCTGGGATACAGAAAATTTAAGTAGTATGTTCAACGTTACCTAGAGTAACAGAAGCAAGATTTGAACCCAAAAACCTGACTCTAAACTCTTGTTTTGCAATCACAGCCATGCTGAAGTGTAGAGTATAAAAAGGCAATATTGCAATATTAAATGCCCAAAAGGGAGTCCTAACGCCCACATAGACCTTCAATATTATTTACAGAAACACCATATACTGATCAGCCCAAAGTTGCCGATCACAGATAGTGGAAAGTGGGAACAAGGACGTAATTAGAGAAAGACCTGCCACCTGGTATTCTTTTGATGGGATGTGTTGACCAGTTCATGACCACAGAGAGAGGTAAGGGTTAGAGATTGAGGAGCTGGGCCTTAAGAAGGTTGAAAGTGTGCTACAAACGTGCCTAGAGGCTGTGTGTTAAGTGAGAGGTAAGAAATAGCCTGGATGGGGCCCAAGAAACTGTGTCATCCCCAGCTCCTGAGTCATGGTGGGGAAGGTACCAACATAAAAAGGCTTCTCTTAGGGCCACCTGGGTTCCGGCTCCCAGCTGGCTTCACCTGCTAACTCAGTAGAACCTCACGGCCAGCACTGGTGGAGAAAGGGAGAAGGATAGCACGTTACACCCTAGCACAGCAGGCTTAGTGAGATCTCGAGCACAGGGCCTGACACTTAATAAAGACTCAATACTGATCAGAAGCTGAGATGCATCCCTTCTTTGTGGACAAGCCTAGCTAGACGGATGAGTCTTGCAATGCAGAAGTTCCTTCCAGAGAAAAGGCAAGTGAATGGGTGAAACTGACGATTGACGCTTTTGTTGGGTTGTCACAGGCCTGTCTATCTCCCCTTGGGAATATGAGGAGGTCAAGACCACAATTCACATTTGGATTATATGCTATACGTTAGCTGATTTAACCCTTTGAGGTGGGTTTGTACCCATTTTACAGATGGAGAAACTGAGGTTTGGGAATGGGAAACAACACATCCCAGGTCACATAGTAGGTTGGTATCAGATTGTAGGGCCATAGCCCAGGTCTCCTGCAACCAAGGCCAGCGCCCACTGTCTTGACAGTTTGTTAGGAGTCCTGGCCTCTCCTACCTCTCATAGCCAGAGAAGAGTGAGAACAACAAGCTGCACCGCAGCCATGTTAATGGCTGATTTTCTGCCTGTAGCAAGGATGCAGCAATATCCACAAAGGTCAAAGAGGGTCACATGACACGTTAGTTTTCTATGTGATAATTTCTTAATCTGACAGTTACAAAGCAGTGTTTGCATATTGTGTGGATTTGTTGTTGGTATAATTGTTGTTGTCCTTGGAGCAGGCGTCTGAGAGTTAATTTTTAAAAGTGGTTGTTAGCAAACAATGAACACATATGTATATATATAGTGTAGGTCCTGGGTGATGTTTGTCTCCTAAGGTGTGCACCTCTTAGTAGTGTGTGTATAGGTGTGTGCTGTGCCTTACTCTGTACTTCTATGGTGTGTGTGTCTTAGTGGAGTGTATGCGCATGTGTGTGTGTGTTTGCATGTGTTTATATCTGCCTTAGCTGGACCTGCACTTACATACATACATCTCTGAATAGTACGTGTGTTTGTGTGTGTGTCTGCATGTATTTGTGCATTGTGGTTACTCATGCATATGGTGTATGAATGTGCGTTGTCTATATGAGGGAGTTGTGTGCATGGGTTGTGTGTGTTATATATGTGTGTTCATCCATTGCATGAGCTGGCCGTGTTCTGTGTTCTATGTCTTTGCTGTATGGGAGTGTCTCAGTGTTGTATGTGGATGATATGTTCTGTGTAAGTGTGTACTGTGTGTATGTACCTGTGTGTGCAGTCTGGGTCCTATAGGTTAGAATACAGTGTATATCTGGATGTGTTCAGTGTCTGTGTTTGTGGGCTGTGTTCTATGTCCACGTGTGGGGTGCATGTTCCTGCTGCGTATCTGTCTTTGCTGCGTGTGTGCTGGCTGTGCGTGCGTTTGTGTGTGTGCACACGGGTATAAGCCTGGCACGAATGCCTCACCAGGCCTCTCTGTCTCTAGCGAATTAAGCGCTGCCTCCCCCTCCCCTGTCTCTGTCCCCCCATCTCGGTGCTGGCGTCTGGTGGTTATTAGCTGGTCAGACGTTTTTATCTCCTCAAAATATCCTATCGCTCATATCCAGCTCAGTAATCACAGGAATGGGCCTCGGAGACGTCGTTTATGGTGCAGCCTCCACAGACTAGGAGAACTCATGTCCCTTTTACCTATTAGTCACTGAAAATGAAGACTCACAGGCAAAATAGCTGCTGTCTCAGCCGGGCTTAACTATTTCTGAGCCAGTTTGAAGTTTGCTTCATCGAAGCCAGAAATACTGCATGGGCTTTGGCTGGAACACGAGGGGCTGGGGCTTTCACGTACCTGGAAACGCCAGCATCGTGCAGCTACTCTCAGATGAGTGATTGGGCTCAACCGCTGTTTCTCAGACGGAATGCTACTGGCCTTGCTGTGGGAGAGGTGCTGGGGAGGATGCGTGATTTAGCACCACGGAGGTTCTGCACTTCTGCACGTTGCAGGGTGTCTCTCTGCCCGGTCCCACCCACCTGACACCTCCTGTCCTCGCTGTCTCCAATCATCACGACTGCAAAATGTCCCCACGTTTTCAAATTCCTGGAGGAGGGTGGGTTGGATAGGACCACCCTCTTGCAAACCACCGAGCTAAACAAACAGACGTGTGAAATGAAGGTTCTTTAAAGGGCAGCTTCCAGGCATCATCCTCCTAGAATGTTTGCTGCATTTAATTTATTCACTCATCTATCCATCCATCTATTCATTCTTATTCATTCTTTGAACAAACAAATATTTGCTGAGCACCTACTCTGTGCCAGGCTCTCTGCTAATCCTGGAGGAGGCAATAGGAGCAAAGCAAACAAGGTCCATGCTCTCAGAGACCTCATATTCTAGTGGGAAGACAGCCAGTCAACATATAAACAGACAAATAAACAAGAAGTTGGGGGGACCTGTGAGAGCAGTGAGACAGGATCATTTGTTCCTGTGAAGGGCGGGGCACATTTTGCTTGAGGGAGGGAGGGCAGGAAAAGGCCTCTCTGAGAGGGGACAGGTAACTGAGGCCTAAATAATGGAAAGAACCCTGGCACATAAGGATCAGGTGGAAGACCATTCTGTTCCAGGAAGAAGGGATTGTAAGTCCTTGGTGTGTTTGAGAAACAGAAAAATAGCTAGGAAAAGGATAGGCATGGGAGAGGCAATGGCTAAAGTCTGGGCTTATTCTACAGGCTATGGGAGGCCACTGCAGGGTTTTTTTTTTAAAAGAAAGTGATGTTAGATTAGGTTACAGGGGTAAGGACAGAAGCCAGGTCAGAAGGGCCATAATGTGCCACGAGAAAGCAGAAGCTATGAGGGAACAGAACCAGAGGTCATCCGTGGCCTCGCCTACAAGTGATCACCTGGAAGGCTTGTTAAAATACACATGGCTGAGCCCCACGCCCGGGGTTTCTAATCCACAAGACGGAGGGTGGAGTCATAGAATTTGCATTTGTGACATTTTCCTAGGTGATGCTCACACTGCCTGTCCAGGGAACACACTTGAAAACCACTGCTGGAGAGAAAAGATACAGAGCAAAGATGAGGAAAACAGGCAGGCAGCAGAACTAGATCCCCTTGAATTGCATCAAAAAAAAAAAATAGAAAACAATGATGACAACAACACTAATAATAATTCTCACTGTGCACCAGGCACTATGCTGGGTGTTCTGTATGCATCGCCCTACCAACAAGATTCTGAAGGAGATACCATTATTTGTATTAGCATTAGCATCATCTTACAGAAGATGAAATTAAGGTTTTAGAGGTCAGGTATCTTGTCCCAGCTCACACAGCCAGGAGCCATTTCCCGTGCAAGCTGTCTGACTCCAGAAGCCGCATGCTCAATCCAATCTATGAATGCTGCTGCCAAAAGCTCTGGAACTCCTTTGGATTCTGAGTCACTACCCAGTTTTGGCCTCTGCCAGAGTACTAGTTTTTCTGTTCTTGAATCCCCTGGGTGGGGGGTGTCCAACCTTCTCATCAGAACATACACACCCAGACGATGAACTGCTCTCCCCCAAGTTAGCCCGAGGAGTCTCTGTTCTTTGCCTCCGACATCGTAAACCAGACAAGTGGCAGAGCAGGTGCCAGACCCGAGGGCACCTGTGGTCCATGGGATGGTTCTATCCACTTCACCTGCCAGCTCTCCATCCACGGGCAGAGGAAGGAGGCAAAACTCTCTCTCTCTCTCTCCCTTTATCTCTCTCTCTCTGTCCCCTCCCTCCCTCTCAAACACACACACACATGCACACACGCTCTTTCTCTCATTCATGCATGCACAGTTTCTCGTTTCATCAGTGTATCAGCATACCAGAGCTCGCCGACTGTAAATATTTACTCCGGGCTTTTTTTATCTGCAAGGCATAAACAATTCCAGCATATGCTCAGCGTGGACCACCCCATAACTGTTCCAAGGCATCTCTGCCTTTTCCCTAGGAGCCATGGTGATGGAGGGGTAAGGGCTGCCTTTCTCTGGCTTCGTTCCTGACCGCGGTCTCCTAGGACCTGCGTGCAGCAGGAGCCGGGCTGTAAAGGTGATCCGTGCTCCGGCCTGTCCAAGGGGGCACCCAAAGCCCCACCTTTCCCAAGGGGAAGGCCTCCAAATCCACCAGCCACAAAGTGTGGAGGTCTTGGACAATGCTGGTTAGAGCTTTTATTGAGGGTCAGGTTCAAATGCACACAAAAGTGATTTTCAGAAGATACAAAGGAGAATTCACCAATACTCCCAACAACATGGGTTACCATCAGGCAAAGTGTAAAATTCTCTTTAGAGGAAGGACTTCATGAAGCCCCAAAAGAAAAAGAATGGCCCAATTACTGAGCACCTACTACTGGCCAAGGGTTTTTCTCCTAGCGCCTCATTTCTCCTCGCTACAATCCTATAAGGTAGAAACCATTATTAATTCTATTTTGTAAATGAGAAGGTCAAGGCCCAGAGAGGTTGAGTCCTTTGCTGTAAGGTCACACAGCTAGTAAATAGCTGAGATAGGGTACTATACAGTACTTTCCTAACTCCAGAGCCCAGAGGAGGCCGCCATGTGGTGCTGCTTCCTGAGGCCACGGAGCCCCACCCGGCATGAAGAGCTGCACCCTTGCCTGGGGAAAGGCAGGCTGTTTGGCGCATGGCCAGTCTACCAGACTCCCCAGTCTGGGAGATTGCCTGGACCATCTCTACTGTTCTCGTCACGGTCACTACTACCTTTTGTTGTGCTGGTGCCTTTTCATTTAGAGTGAGACTTGCATTCCAGAGACTTGACCATTCACTATTGGCACGGGGCAGGTGAGGGGGTGGGACAAATTTCGGTCAAACATGGCTTTTGCTGTGGGAAAATGTTAAAGGTATAATGATGAGGACGTACATACAGTACAGCAATGTATGAGGGTTCCAGTTGATTCATGCCTTTCACAACACTTGGTATTATCAGTCCTTTAATTTTAGGACTGGGAGGTGTGGGACCGCATCTCATCGTAGTTTCCTTTGCATTTCCGTGGAACTAATAACGTTGAGCAGCTTTCATGTGCTTATTGGCCATTGTGATGCCTCTTTTGTGCTCAGGACTGTTGCCTGTTCGAGTCTTTGCCAGCGTTTAATTGGGTTGTCTTCTCCCTATTGATTAATTGCCTTTATTCCTAATATGAGCCCTCATCAGACACAAGTGTCGCAAATTTCTTCTCCCCATCTACGACTTTTCTGGTACTCTAACACTGTTATCTTTCAATAAACAAATCTTGTTAATTTTAATGATATTCAAGTTATCATTCTTTTATAGTGAGTGATTTTTTTATGTCCTGTTTAAGAAGCCTTTACCTCAAAGTCATGAAGATGTTTTCTATATTTTCTTCTAGAAGCTCTATTGTTTCGCCTTTCTGACTATAATCTATCTCCAGTTAGCTTTTGTATGTGGTGTGAAAGACAGGTCAGGGGCTATTTTCACCCATAGGGGAATCCAATTGACTAAGCAAAGACACACCCTTTTCCCACTGAATGGCAATTATGTTTTTGTGGCAAATCAGACCACAAAATATGCCTGGGTCAGTCTCTGGACAGATAGTATTTTAAACTAATGAAAACAAAAAACAAAAGAATCTTAAGAACACTGGGCTAAAAGGTGGAAAACTAAAATTTAAATTTTGATTTTGACATTAATTTCCTATGCAACTTTGGGGAGGTAAAAAATATTAGCGGGTAGGGTAGGATGACTACATTGCTCCTTGTGCTCGAATACACAATGGCTCGCCAAATCCAGTGTTTTCCTATAATTACTCACCCTGTTGGCATTGGTTTTTATCTCAAAGCTGAGTTCCAGATGAGCCTAAAAGTTAGCTACAGGTGACTTCATGGAAATCCCTTTGAATGAAAGAAAGAGTAAGAGAATGAATGGGGGTGCGAAGTGTTGTTGGGACTTAGATGACTGCTATGTTAATTTCCTGTTGTGGCTGTAACAAGTTGCCACAAACTCAGTAGCTTAAAGCAACACAAATTTATTGTCTTACTGTCCTTTCTGTAGGTCAGAAGTCTGAGTTGGGCTTCACTGAGCTAAACTCAAGGCGCTAGCAAGGCAGCGTTCCTTTCTAGAGACTCTAGGAGAAAATCCCTTTCCTTGCCTTTTCCAGCTTCTACAGCCTTGCTGTTCACGTTCCGTGGCTCATGGCTTCCTTCCTTCATCTCAAAGCCAGCGATGTCACAACCCTCTGACCCTCTTCCATTGCCACATCTCTCCCTCTCTGACCCTGAAAGTTCCTTCACTTTGAAGGACCCATGTGATTAGGTTGTGCCCACCCAGCTGATTCGGGATAATCCCCCTCATTCAAGGTCCTTAATTCAATCACATTAGCAAATTATTTATAGGTTTCTGGGATTAAGGTGTGGACATCTTTAGGGGCCATTATTCCACTTACCACAAGTGTAACAACTCATGATGAGGGAGTTGCTAAGCTGATTGTTGGCCCAATAAATATTTGTTGAATTAAATTCACGTCCATTTTTCAAACCTCTCTTACCTCCAACTGCTTGGTAAATGAAGGTTGCATCATTAGAAAGGGTAAGAGACGAAGGAGAATAGAGCTCAGACTCCTGGATTCTGTTTGCAATGATGCCTCTCACTGGCTGTGTGACATTCAGTGAGCCCCTTGACCTCTCTGGAGGGAAATTCCCTCATCTTTGCATTGCGGATTCTGGAATCAGTCTCGGGTAACCATCTTTTATTTCTCCAGGGACCAGGCACATAATGAAAATGTGTAAAGCAGCCAGGTAAATATAATAATAATAATAAAGAAGTAGTGGGATCTTTGTCAAACAGAAGAACAATGCCCTGTGTAAAAGCCTTCAGATGGTATGTTTGTGCTTCCAAATAAAGCACTGACCACAGGCCCCTAGGCCAGCTGATCTCTAATGATGTTCTGGCTCCAACATCTGCTGGCCCTCGCAGAGCTTCGTCGTGTGTGTGTGTGTGTGTGTGTGTGTGTGTGTTTTCCCACCTTCCGCAGCAGAAGGGGAGGCAGGAAGCTGAACTGAAGCACTTACAGAACAAGATGGAGAAAAGAAAAAGCTGGAGAGAAAAGATCGGGACCTTTCTTCCCCTCATCCCTAGACTGCAAAAGCGCCGCTCTGCGGAGGCGGTGTCCCAGCTGTGCGGAATTCAGCTTGGCCAAGGCTGGAAGGAGACCCAGAGCAACCCAGGCCTCATTTCCGAAGGGTGTTATTTCACCCCTGCTTCCCAGATAATGTAACTGAGTCACTCAATTGAGCATAAAATAGAAATTTGGCTTCTTATCTGCCTCAGACCTGACTTTACTATTTTCTTTCTGCAAAATACATTTTTCACTATCTTATCTTCTAATAAACAATCCTGGCTCCGCAGCCTTGTGGCAATGGCGCTGAATGCATTTAAGAGACATATTTTTCCTCTCGCATTCCCTGCTTAAAGTCTTCTGTTTAAAAGCCTGCGTGGATTTTTCCCCCTCCCTTTTGGAAAAGAATATATATCCCATTTGTATGCCGTCTTCCTTTAAAGAACGTACATATTTTTCATGAGTCGTTCTGATGATTTCCCCTTTTGCTCACTTGACCAGAATTAAAAGAAGGACTTACTTCCACAGCCAAGGCGTGTGAATTGGATGGATTTCAGTCCCGGGTGGGGGAAGTTGAGGGGGGTACTTTCAAGAAAGGGGCAATTTCTAGAGTGGTCAGACGCCAACCGGTCCTGTAAGATTACGTGGTGGGCAGGACACATTTTGATGAAAAGCCAGCTATGAATGTTTAATGCCTTCTCTCAGATGCAGACTGTCAGCAGAGGCACCAGACAGTGAAGCTTAAGCCACAGAGAAGGGAAGAGGCACAGGAGTCAACGTTTGTTGGAGCTTCGCTCAGAACAACCTCCTGAGAAAACAACCCCATTAGAAAAGAGGAAGAAACAGCCCCGTGATTGCAAAGAAGGAAACTGAGGCTCAAAGTGCGAATGCACAGCCAGATGATGGAATGCAAAGGCAGGTCTGTTGGCCTCCAAACACCACTTTGAGAATTATTAATAGAATTGCACAGACACACACCTTTGGTGGCATAACACTTGGAGTTTTGAGTCGCTAGTTTTATTCCGATTGTAAACTGCAAGGGCAATGGAGGTGAACGTCACCTGGGCTCCATCCAATTAACTCCAACTCCTACTATTTTATGCTGGAAAATAGAGTAAGTTACAGGTGTACGGACTTTACAGTTTATAAAAGCATTTGCCTCCATTGTTTCTGTAGTTTGCACTCAGAAGAGAACCCATCCTCTGTCCCATGTGATCCCTGCTGACCTGGGTGTCTCACTGACAGCCTCAAACACGACACTCCCTTTTCCCCTGAAGGTAAGACTGCCATGTTGCTGCCCTTACCTGATGTACTGATTCCTGCCCACCCGTCATGTGTGAGTTCAAACCTTGCCTCCTCCGGGAAGCCCTCCGCGGCCGAGGGCCTGGGGCCGCCTCCCCCTCTTATTCTCTCAAGCGCATCCTGCCCTTATCCTTCACAGTATTATTACAAATTGGTACATTCACGCCTGCGCTTTTGCACCTGTAATATCTCTCTCCCCCACCAGTCTCTTAGCTCCGGGAAGTGAGAAATGATTTCATTGTGCTTTCAGCACAGCAGTCCTGTGCCTAGGAAACTACCAGCACATAGTCAGTGCTCTGTACGTATTCGCTGAACCAACGAATGAATGAAATTGACTCTCGCATCCACCCTGTGAGACAAGTATTTCCATCCTCCTGTTCTAACAACTAGTGACATTAAAAATCAGGTTTAACATCTCCTCAGCACTTGCTGTGTCTTGGTAGTATTCTAAGAGCTTTAACAATTCCCGCCACTGGCAAGGTAGGTACTGTTCTTATCCCCATTTTATGGATGAAGAAACTGAGGTACAGATAGCACACAGCTGAGGCCAGAGCGCAGGATTTTCTGTCTAAAGCTCCTGCTCTTCCTACCGAACCTCAGGGCCTCACATCTGAGTCACTAACAGCAAGAAGGAAAGAACCAAGAAAAGGATTCCATGGAAAGCAGCATTGGTCCGGGTTACTGTTTGCACTGGAAAATGATCTGATGAGAGTTTGCAGTCTCCTCCAACAAGTGCCAGTCTGAGGTCAAAGGCATTATACAAAAGCACAAGACACATTTCATAACCCGGTGGGCACGCTTGGGACCATCCTGGTGAGAGCCCTTCTAGAACAAGACAGGCTGCTGCTTCCTGCGCCTTCTCCTGGGGCCGTGTGCTTGGGCCCAGCTGCCCTCTGCCCATGCTGAGGCCTCTGCCAGTCTGAGAACCCCATTTCTCACTTGCAGCCTGGAGCACAGGATGAGGTCAATAGGTCCTTCTGCTCCTGCAGGAAGCCAGAGAAGATTAATCTGAGGACAGCGAGATGACGCCGGGCGGCGGAGGAGATTTATGAGGGAGAGAAATCCAGGCCAAGGTCTCTGGGTTTTGTTTCTCTCTATCTTTCTTTTGATTACCACGTCCCTGTGGTTGGAGGAAACTTTGCAGAGGTCCTCTGGTCCAGGCCCCCGTCTCCTAAAAACCCTCAGGCGAGAGCATGACTATCTGATGCTCTGGACACTGAGCAGCTCTCTCTCCTCCATGTCACGAGACCCAGATCATGTCTACACATCTGCACGTGGCATCAGAGATCCCAACCATCTGGTGCCATGCTGCCTAGATTCCTCCTAACCCCCAACATAAACTCCACTGCAACCGAACTGGACTCTCCCCCAGGGCTCCCAACATCCATCCACTGGCCCAGGGTGTAACTCCTGCTTGCAACGACTTTCTTCCTGCTTTTCAGCTACAAAATTTTATAATCCTTAGTACAAATTCCCCCTGTCCCCAAAGAGCCTTTTTTGCTATCACAGGTTTTCATCCCACGAATTCATATCAATGAACGTGTGTCTTTTCTTTGCTAAATATTTATAATCTCATCACTTCTTGATGGCTTTAAGGTACAGTGATGATATATTTCTATGTCTTGTGCACCCCACATATAAGACCCTTGCAACGTGGTATCCACCTCCCTAACCAGCGCCGCAAACACAAGATGCCCTGCTTTGTCCTTGCACAATTCTGTTGTCTCTACTATGAATGTTCTTTCTTTTCTTCTTAGCCTGACTAACTTTTTATCCATCAAGGCAGAAGAGAACTAACGCTTACTGTGGCTGTCATATGTCAGGTATTGTGCTAGGTTGGGCTTTGTATATATGATCTCAGCTAACCTTTATTGAAACTCTAGGATATGGCTAGCATTGTGCCCAGTCTATTGATATTATACTGAGGCTTAAAGAGCTTAAAGTTATCTATTCATTCCATCAACGATGATTTATTTGACATCTATGGTATACCAGGTACTCTACCGAAAGGTGAGGATAATAGGGTTGGATCCAACAAATCCAGCTCCCGCTTTCTTGAGCTTATAAACAGGAGAGACAGAGACGTACAAGGTATTAACAAACGCAATGAGGTTTAAAAAGGAGAAGCACTGGGCTTTTGCAGAGCTTGCCCAGCTTGGGAGACAGGAAAGGACTCTCTGGATATAACATTTCCGGAGACCAGATGATGAGCAGGCTCAAATTAGGCAAAGAGTAGGAGTAAGCTACTTACCTGAAATTGCAAAACTCGTAACTGGAGGCACTAGGATTCTATCCAGAGTCAATGTGACCTCCAGCCCTTGCTGTTTCTACCTCATCTCGACCTCCTCTGGGAAGACTCCAGGCCAAACCAGCCAAGCCTGTGTCTGTGCTTCCAGAGCACCTGGAGTCTGAGTCAGCCCCACATACTGTCGTGTGATGCAAGGAGAGAAAGGACCTCTTCTCGAGGGTTACAGGCACAAAAACACAGCACTCCAGTGCATTCATCGGGGTACACCAACTGCTGTGACGACCCCAAAATATCAGTGACTAACTTTGGGTGGGGGAGGGTCTCTCGGAAGGATTAGCGCTGCTCTCACCGACCCTTCTCCTGCCTCTTCACTTGCAGCACGCCCATGGTGGGACACAATTTTGGATTTAGCTAAAATTCAGGAAGATCTTTCCCATCCAAGAAAGTAATTTAAATACAGAAAAGGTGAAATTAGAGCAACAACTTTGAACCTACTCTAATCTATATTTTTAAGGAAGAAAATGTTAACTTTTCCTCTTTAATTTTTTTTTTTTCCTGTAACAAATTAGTCCTCTCCCTGGTCACTAAGTGGAGTGGGGGCTCCACCCTGGCTCAGCATCTCTTCTGCACGAAGCCATGCCCAGCCCTCCCCCAAGAAGAAGGCTCACCCTGCAGCCGCGCCAGACTTGGGAGGCTCACGCCCATCTCTCAGGCTCCAGTTCCACTTGGCAGGGGCTCCCTGGCCTGCTGTGGCTCTGAGATCTCACTGAGATAATGGGGAAAGCAGCACAATGCCGATAGCCTGCCCTGTGTTTACAGTACCTCTCTGTAAACAGGCTACTCTCCCCAGACTCAGCGGCTCCAGGCTCTCTGGCAGGGGCCCAGAAAGCCTGCTGCATAAAACCCCCTCCCCACACCTGAGCATCTGGACCAGCCAAGGGCAACTCCTTAGAAAAGAGGCTTTTGGAGCTGAAGGTGCCCCATGGACCTCACAGCTGTACAGACATGCAGCCAATATGCAATTACTGGGAAGCGATCATGTGCTGTGCCTTAGCTGAAGAACAAAAACACTTGGTTTTAGTCTTCGTGGAGCATCCAGTCTGGTGGTGAAGACAGGGCATTGCCAGGTGCTAAAACACCATAGAGTCCCACATGGGGAGGGGACGGGACACCCTCTTCCATCTTGAAAGGACAGGCGCTTTCTATACGCTGGTCCTTCCATTTACCAAGCTCCTGCTATGAACAAAGCACTGAACAGCCTGCCGAATAAGACGCAGGTCACCTGACATTGATTTTTGTGTTTTTCCCACTAACGACATCGCCTTCTATATCGGCTGGCTAGGGCTACCAGGGCAAAATGCCACAGACAGGGTGGTTCAAACAACAGAAATTTATTTGCTCACAGTTCTGTGAGCCGGAAGTCCAAGATCAAGGTGTCGGAATGTTTGGTTTCTCCTAAGGCCTCTCTCCTTGGCTGGTAGAAGCCACCTTTTCCCTGTGTCCTCACGTGGCCTTTTCTCTTTGCTGGAGCATCTCTGGTACCTATTCCTCTTGTAAGGACACCGGTCTATTGGATCAGGGCCCACCCTAACAGCCAAATTTTAACTGAATGGCCTCTTTAAAGACCCTGTCTCCACCAGTCACCTAAGGGGTAGGGCTTCACCATATGACTTTGAGGGGGACACAGTTCAGTCAATAACACCTTCCATGTGTGGAGTATGTTTACAGAACATTTTAACAACATTCAAGAACACGGGCTTTGGGGACAGGCAAAAGATGGGTGTGACTTTTAGATCTGCCACTTACCAACTGCCTGATTTTGGACAAGCACCTTAGGAAGCCTCAGTTTTACTCATTTGTACATTGAAATGATAATGCATGCCTTATAAGTGTATTAATAGGAATAGTGGTTGCATTATAGCAAGCACTGAAGAACAGGAATTGATAGTAGGAAAATGTGTGCTCTCTTTGATTCTAACTGATGCTATTCGCTTCTGTGACTATGCTTGCTTTTAGTTGTTTAATAAATATAGTTAATCAGAATGAAAAACAGAGATAAGAACAAAGGTAACTCCATGATAGGCTAGGCTTCCTGGATGTGAGAAGCCTAGTTCTGCTTCTGTATATATGGCTTGCTGGCTTGGTGCTTAGCATGGCAGGCTTCACTAAAGTAAGGGAAAACAAAGCCCCGGGGAGGTAACCGCAAGTTATTTCCTGATAAAGGGCTGGAGAGTCCAGGTGCCTTCCAACCAACTAAGTAGATAAGAAGAGCAAGACATGATCAGCACATGAACGGCTTGTGCAGGGCGTGTGTTCCCAGTATCGCTTGTAACCAAAAACTAGAAGGTATGCAACAACAGCCCCCCTCCCCCGTCGGAGACCCTCCTCTTCCCCTGGATGACGTTAACTACAACTGGCGCCAGTGCAAAAAGCCCGAAACTTAGAGTCAACAAACCTGAAGCCAACGCGCTCGGCCACTTCTAAACAAAAGGAACAAATAAACTGAAGGGGGATAAAGTGCAGACTAGTGTGTCGTGTACAGACTAGTGTGTCGTGTACAGACTAGTATGTCATGTGCAGACTAACGTGTTGTGTGCAGAATAACGTGTCGTGTGAAAACTACCATACAGAAATATATAAAAGGTTAACCTTTACCCCAGGGCGGGGTCCTAGTTCCTGGAGAGGCCACTGCATTGGTGCTCTGGAATTTGGACCCTGGCCCGGGGCTAGTTAATAAACTCCTTTGCCTTTTTGCAGCCTCAGTGACTCTGCCTCTCTGTTCCTGGGGCCAAGGGGAACCGGATCTAACAGCACTTCAAGCACGCTACTGCTACTGGTGGTGGCATTTATTTATGGGAGTTTGGGGGAAGACCAGTCTGGATTTAGACTCAGATAATTACAGCCAGCATTTATGGAGCATGTATTCTAAGTGGTTTTGCTCATTTAATTCTTAAAACAACCCCAGGAAGTAGGAACTATTATTATCCCCCATCTTATAAATAGGGATAGTGAAAGGCAAGGTTAAGTAAATGTCCTCAAGGTCAAAGGAGATCTAGAATTTGAACCCAGACACCCTGGCTCCAGAGCCCACAGTCAGTGCTATTAGAACTAACTCACTGAGAACTTTAGACAACATACTGAGTTTCTCCAAACTAAAGCAATATTCTCATGGCCTATAGTTAACCAAAAATCAACCCAGGGAGGACAGAAATCAAGAAATGTTACTTCCTTTTTTAGCTTGAACTTCACAGTTTTTAAGGATTTTTATAAGGGAAACAAGAGAGTGACAACATCTTTCAGGCGGGGGAGCCAATATTGAGAATGCGACTCATTGACGAACGAATTGATGAAAACCCTGCTACCCTCCAAGTGGAGAACATCGCTTGAATCCATCCTTTAAAGCCTAGAATGTTGATTAAAATACTTTTATAAAGTAGAAAAAAAATAAAGCTAATATTAAAAAATCCTGTTTTATTAATCCCCAAAGGAAGGATTTTATTAATTCCTTTAGAATCCAATAAAAGTGTGTTTTTTAATCAACTTTGTTTTCCAACTCCTGCCCAAGTGTCAAATCATAGCAAAGTTGCCCACAGTTTTTGAGACACTTCCAGGTACAGGGGCTGGGTCAGGAGGGTGGGAGACAGAGATGAACCCGGACCTTTTAGAGAACCCAGCTGGATAAGACAAACGTGAACTATTATGTACTGTCAAGACGATGTGAAGGAGCCGTGCTCAGGAGGGGGAGCTTTGTCTATTACAGTCCCATACAGACGGGAACCGTTTGTTCCGGAACAGTGCCTGGCACATATTAGATCCTCGATAGATACTTGGTGATTAAGTAGGCAAGAGTGTAATCATGGAGTGTCTCACTGACAGAGTAAGAAGTTTCATTTTAATTCCAAAAATGATGTACGTTGAGAGATTTAAGCAGGAGAGTAATATGGTCTGATTTTTTTTTTTTTTTTGTAGTTCATCTTGCTGGCATTAGGAGAAGGGACACAGGTGTGGGGAGGGGAATGAAACAAGGAGAGCAAGTAGGAGGCCACTGCACAGTAGGGGCGAAGTTGGCCCAGACTAGCAGTGGACGTGGGAAGAAGTGGGTGGATCCGGGATATATTTGAGGCCTACAGTTCCCATGAAATGCTCATGGATTGGATATGAGAGATGAAGGAAAAAAGGAATCAGTTTGACCACTTGGCATTTCACTTGAGCATCTGGGTGTATGGCTATGGTATTTATCAAGATTGGAGTCATATAAGGAGGAATGGATTCAGGCTCAGGGAGGACAGAAATCAAGAATTCTGTTTTGGATACATCAAGGGTAGGATGCCTAGTAGACATCCTAGTAGAAATACCGACCGGTTGCTGGATGGGTAAGTCAGGGGCTCAGAAGGATGTCAGGTGGTCAGTAGGTTGTGGGACAGGGGTGGCTCTGCTGGTGGTCCACCGGAAGCATTTGAGTCTAGGGGAAGACTTGCTCTGTGATGATGGCATCAAATCCATTCCTCAGCCAAACTAGAAACCAGGGAGTGCTCAGAAACAGACCACATTGATCCACGCTTGCTCTTCCTGCAGAAATTCTAACACATCCAAATGGACCACCACCTCCTTTGAGGAGCTTCTCCAAGGCTTTGTAGCCATCTCCCACACCCAGCGAGTTTGAGGTGGAGGTCGCTGGGACCCACAGAGAGTTAAAGTCCACCCTGCAAACTGCGGGTTTAATCAGATGCATGGCTCCATCGCTTGGGCTTAATGAGGTAAACCAGACCTCCGGTAATATCGCTAGTATAATTGACATGGTTCTCTGGGAAACATTACACTTTATAATGAAAATACTGTATATAATTAGAATCTAATAGGAAGAAAATAGTAATTAGCCAGAATTAACTGAACAGACGCAATCAGGCAAATAAAGGTTATCCTCAGGAGAGGACCCTTCAGAGTTCAAACGCACGTCCTATAATTGTAGAGAAGCCCCAGTAATTAAGGGTAATTTTTGCTTGCATCGTGCATTGTCATGAAAGAGATTTATTTATTTTTTTTTTTTTTTTTTTTTTTTTTTTTTTTTTTTTTTTTTGCTGAGTGGTGGAATGAATCTGGCCAAGATCTAACAAGGATCTGGAAGGTTGTACACACAAAGCCATTGGAGTAGGGAAAGGAAAGTGCAGGGCCAGGGGACCCAGAGACTAAAATTCCAGGTGCCAATACCTGGTCCGGCTCTGTCATTAACCAGCTGTGTGACTCTGGGTGAGTCACTCACCATCTCTGATGATGATGATAACGGTGGCTCCTATTTATTGAGTGTTCTGCTTACTATGAGCTAGTCTGTTAAGGTAAGCACTTTCCACATATTGTCTAATGTAATCTTTGTCTTCTTAATCACTGGCTGAATCCTCCCGTCTTTATATTTTTGCCTACACAAGATTAAACCAGACAATTAAAAATGCTAATAATGACAGTAACAACTTTCTCAAGGGTTATCGTGAAGATCATTGAGACTATGCCCCTTTTGAAGCTGTAAGAGGGAAGGAAATCAGACTTCATGGACCACTTATTTACACCCAGAACTTTAAAGGAACCTGGAGTTGTCAGGCCCCAAACCTGAGCTCCCTTCCTGCAATATACACCCAGCAAATGACGGCCACCCCCACTGGTATTGGGACTAGGAAGCAAGCGGATGCTCTAAGGCTACAGTCAAGAAGTGCTCCCTAGAAGACACGGAGTCACTCACTAACCTGCTTAGCCTGCAGGAGGAAGAGAGGGGAGTTTTGCTGGAGTAAAGTCAGCCCTGAGTGGAGCCAGGGAAAGTGCTGTGCAGGCCCCTCGTGAAACAGGTCTTCACATGCTTACCCAGTGGGATGGTTTCCCCAGCACCACGTGGTCTAGGCCTCAATGTGGGAATCAGAATGTCAACAAAGAATGTTGTTCTTATGAGCAGGAGAGGGACATGTTTAGCCCAGGGTTAGACATCCCAGCACTTGGCCCTGCACCATCAGACAGTCAATGCCTTGAGCAAATCCAGTCAACATTCATGAGTACCCACCCTGGGCAGGGTTCAAGGTGGGCACTAGAGGTACAGAGGTGTCCTTCATGGAGATTGCAGTCCAGGAAGCAGGGGCAGCAACAAGGAGAGAGAAGAGACACATCACAGGTTTGCAGAACACAAGCTGGATGTGGTAAGTGCTGTGACAAAGGCTCCATCAAAATTAATGGAACCTCTAAGGGAGCTATTGAATTCCATCTGGGAAGAATGGAGACAGATCTGGGAGGACTTCTGGAAAGAGGTGGCATTTGAGGAGGACCTTGCCAGGTGGAAAAAGGAGAGAGGGACACTCTGGGAGAAAGACTGGCCTGGGCAGAGGCATCATGGCAAGTGGATACACAATGAATGTATTGATTAAACACCTGCAACATGAAAGGCTCTGTAACAGGCACTAGGGAAGCTACACAGAGGGTTAAATAGTGTCCATCCATTTGAAGTTTACCACATAGCAAGACAGATGAGATTTGTATAAAATAATCATAATACAAGGTGAAAGGAAATAAGATGATTAGTTTAAGCACGATAAAGTTCTGTGGGTATGCAAAGGAGAGAGCGATTTCTTTGGCAAGAGAATTTAGAGAAAATTTCCAGGAAGAGATGGTCTTGAAACTGAGGCTTCAACTCTGGGTAGGATATGAAAATGCAGACATAGAAGGGGGGTCGTCCTGATGGAGGGCACATCCTAGGCAAGGCCAAGGGGGTAACAAATTATGGAGCAGATATGAGGAGGAACAGGAAATCATGAGGGCACCAGCTCCAGGAAAAGAAGCATTCTGAAAAAATATGGAAGCCAGATCTTGCAGGATCTTGGGTGTCAAACCAGGGTGGACTTGGCCCTACTGTTGCAGAAGGTGTTTGAGCGGGGACGTGACTCAAGCACAGCAGTATCCCAGTATGATCACTCAAAGCAGCGCCCCCTAGAGGAATGGAGGAGAGGAGGCTCCTTGGCTCGGTTTCCTCCAGGGAGCAAGTCTCGGCCTGTGCTGAGTGATGCTGAGTGACTGGTGAGTCAGAGGACGGTTTTGAAGATCACGGTGTGCCTCTGCCCCCTTCCTTTTCTCTGCCAGAAGCAGGACCCACGGCAGCTCTGATGATCACAGGTGGAACCCTCTTGTCTGGGCCTCCTATTTCTATTATTAAAGCCACTTAATGCCTAATTACTCAACCAGCCACAAGGCCTTCAGAGAGCGCCTTGCCGGAGAGCAATCGGATTTGTCAGACGTTTCCAAAAAGCACACAACTCTCTTGGAGGTCTCAGAATAGCTATGTCAGTGGCCCTAATGGAACATAATTTCCTGTAAAGGAAAACTAATTTAATATTTTCAGGTATTATGTAACCAAGTGCCCGCAGAGAGAGGGAAGACAACTGCTAACGAGAAACAATCAGAGAGCACAGTGCCCCTGTGGAATCAGAAAGCCTGCAGGTCTATTTAATGCTGCAGAGGGGACCCGCGGGAGTGGCTGATCGCGGAGACAGGGCTGGGGGGTGTAATGGCGAAGCGTGTGGGCTCTGAGCCAGGCTGGACTGAGGTCTGCTGCTTACTAGCTGTGAGATCTTGGGCACAAAACCTAGTGTCTCTGAACTGTACTCAAGTTTCATCCTCAGCAGAATGAGAACGATAAAATAATCCTAACTCATTTGGTTGTTGCGAGGAATAAGTAAACTAATTTATGGGAAGTGCACAGCATAGTGCCTGGCACTTAAAAAACATTCAATAAATGGTTGTTACGATTACAACTGCTCTTACTATTGATCAGAGTAGAGTTAAGTAAAACTTACTTTCCTCTCACTCCTCATTTTGGAAGAAGATTTAGGGTCAGGACACCAACAGCCAAAACCTTCTGGGGTAGACAACAGACAGTCACAGGACCGTCCTACAGTTGTCCACTCCCTGCTTTCCCTCGGGCTTTACCACAACTGTTGAAAGAACGAGCAAACCATTCACCTCTTGCCTGGGCTGTGGATTGCAATGCCCCCCTTATTCCCCTATCCAATGTCACGGCCATCTCCGGAAGGCTACCTTCCAAACTACGGTCAAAAGATACCTCCCAAACTGCAATCTGATTACATCAGCCCTCTGTCTAGAAGGCATAGCAGAATTTCTCAGAATCAAAAAAATTCAAATCCAAACTCCTCATCCTGGCATTCAAGGCCCTGCACAATTTGGCCCCCACCTTGCCCCCGCCAGAGCTCCTGTCATGCCTCCTAATTTTTCCACACACTGTCTTTTTGCCATTTCTCTGGAAACTACTCCTCCCTCTCTCACATGTGGCAGCCAACCTCATGTTGGCATTTTTTTCTAGCAAGCCAGACACAACCTCAGAGTCTTTCTCAACACAAGTGCTCCAGGCAGCCACAACCAACTGGTCAGATTTCGGTCAAAATATTAAAACCATGTGCCATCCTAATCTAGAATTGCCTGGGTTTGGGCCAAGCTGGTTCAATTGTGGCCTCAGTCCCAGGGACCCCTGAAAACCAACTTAACTAAGCTCTCCAAATTGACCACATGCCCTTGGGCCTCTCCTGAGACACAGCAGCCTCCTTCCCACCAAAGCCTCCCTCCCACTTCTACACACGCCAGACTCTAGGGCCCTAAACCCCCACTCCTGTGACACAGCTTCACTCTAAGGCAGGTGACTACTAGTCCCTAAAGCTAAATAGGTTTAGCTTCCCCTTCTGACACTAGTCAGCTGGCCCCAGATGTTCGTTATGGCCTTGGAGATCTCTTGTCTAGGTGCTCTCTAGGTTGTAAGAATTTGCTTTCTCTTAAAGCTCTGAGGAACCAAGGAATGTTGCTTCTACCACCAGCAGCAGGTTTGGCCCCTAATGATAGATCCCTTCTAACCCCTTCCCCCCACCCCCAAGTTAAAATCATTAAGTTCTTGAAGCTTTCTGAACCAGTGTACTTTCCTGACACAGCCAAATCCAAGGTCAGACTGTTCCTACAGGCTTACCAAGGTTTCTCTAGCTCAGCTGAGAAGATGAGAAACTGTTTTAGATGAACTCCTACTTCAGACAGACCCCAGGCTGCCCAGAAACCAGCCAAAGAGACCCCAGGGTCCAACCTAGCAAGGCTGAGCCATAGATTCTAGGGCAGGAGTTCTCAATCTCTGGTGTTTTTAAAAGATGCCAATGCCTGGGCCCATCCCCCAGAAATTCTCATTTAGCTGCTCTGATATGGAGCATATGCATTGCCTATTTTTTTAAGCTCCCCAGTTGGTTCTAAGTGTAGGCTGGATAGAGACCTGTCAACGATAGATGACAGAGGGAAAGCCCTATCGGAGTATCCTCTGGATAACAGCCCTAGCATTCCTTCCAGCCCAGACAGGGTGGAAACGACCAAGCTACTGTCCTGAAACAGCTTAGGAAGAGTTAAAGATGACCTCAAAAGACCTAGAAGGCACCACTTCAACCCAAAGGGGAGTACTAACCAGAACGGATGCCCAAGTCTGTAATCTTTCATTCATGCCTATATTCATTCATTCATCCATAAATACAAAGCTCTTATTATGTGCCAGGCTTGGTACCAGGGCTCAGCCGATGGCTCCAGCTGAGAGAACCCCCGCTTTTGAATCATGATCCCAAGCTAGGGGCTATCAGAGGTGGTTTCTGAACCTGCACTGAGAATTCCAGCAATTTCCCCTAAACTCTGGTACCTCACTGGCAAGGACTGACCAACGACAATTATTTCTTATTTTCTCTAGGCTTTAAATTGAATAAGAAATGATTGAGTGTTTATGTTCAAAGTAATCATACTATGTTTCATTTGCTATTTTGCAAGAAAAGTTTTGTTGTACCCAATTTATAGGTGAAAAACATAAAGTTGAAAGAGGGAAAGTAATCTGCCCACAATTGCACAGCTTTTAGGGAGTTGAGCTGAGATCTGACCCGACATCTGTGCTTATCCGTCCCAGTGTATTATGTCAGTTGTGTCTTTATTCACTGATTCAACCAAAAACCACCAAAATGTATTGAGCAGCTTCTCATGACGGACACCCAGTGAATGCTCAAAACAAGCCCATGACGTGGTTATCACTTTTATCACCCTAGAGCAGGAGTCATCAGACTCCCTCTATAAGGAGTCATATTGTAATGATTTTTGGCTTGGTGGGCCACAGGGCCTCTGTCCCAATTACCCTACCATTGTAATGCAAAAGCAAGCATTGACGATATAAAAAGTTTCAATAAAACTTTATTTAAATAAAAAAAAAAAAACAGGTGGTAGGCTGGATTTGACCCATGGGCCCTCTATTCTAGAGCAAAGAGAAAATACAAATAATTACTGGGGCTCAGAGTGGGAAGGACACATGCCCAAGGTCGCCCAACTTCTAAGCAATAAGCCAGCTCCAAGGCACCCGTGTGGGACCCCCCTAGCCATTCTCTGCTCCTCACCCCACCGCCTCCCCAGGAAACCCGAAGGACTCCTTCTTTCATCACTTAATCTCCCTCAATCCTCTAAGCTTTATCTGTTCCGATTAAGGTGAGCTTACTGTGCTCAAAAAGCATTATTGCTTTTCACCATTCTCTCTCAAGAACATAAGAATAAATCAATCTTTCTGTCTTAATAAGCTGATAATCATTGTGATATATTTAACGTGCTCAGTGCCATCCTTGATGTTCAGGCTTCAGTCAGAAAACCATTCCCTGTGCTTTCTCTCAAACAGTACGCCTTGCATTTGTTTTTCTGTGCTCTTACTGTGTTGTTTTGTTTTTGTTTTTCAATTTAATAGCCATTCATTCCTCTCCTTTTGTCACCTGTTCTTTCTTTCTCAAGCTGAAATCTGTCCTTGCTCATAGACGATCCGTTTCTGCACATCTGGCTTTTTGGCCAGTGCTTGCATTTGCTCATCACTTTGTATCTCTATGTTTACTTTGTAAAAGACCCCGGTGGTCTGAGATCTCAGATGGCAGCAATCTAACCCACCCCCCTTCCCCAGACAAGACGTCATCCATTTATTTACTCATTCAGTGAATACTGATTGACCACAACCAGGCGTGAACGATAGAATGATGGTCAACACGGACATGGTCCTGGACCTCATGGAGCCTGTGATGTAGCGGGAGAGATCGATATTAATCAAGGAATTACAAGATACATAATCTCAACCTGTGAGTCTGGGCAACAGAGGGGGCCTCATTTATCTCGTTGGTGAGGTCATTGGGCGGGGGACAGAGAAAAGCCCCATTAAGATGTAGGAGCTGAGTAGAGACAGGAGACTGGGAAGGGCCTCCCTACAGAAGGGGCAGGGGAGGGAGGCTCTTCACCCAAAACCACCCCCTGCCTGCTGTTTAAGCCTCTGTAAAGGAAAAGCCTCTACACTCTCCAATTCAGGTGATCAGTTAACAGCCTCCAGGGTTAGAGACGCTTCCTTTTGCTTTACTTTGTAGCAGCCTCTTAAGATAGAGAATCACCAGCCTTAGAACAGGGGGGGCCCTCAGGTATCATCTGGGGCAACCTCTTCGCTTTGCAGAGGGACAGCGTGGTGCCTAGAGCCGGCGGGACACTTGCCTGCCACCAAACGGCGATGCAGCTGGGGCTCGGCCGGCGTCTCCTGGCTCCCATTCCGGTGTTCTTTCCCCAGCTCCGGGTCAAGTCCCATTGCCGCGGAGCTTCTTAAAGGCAGGATGTGCATGTCTTCATTACAGACCAGTGGTTATAGCGGTAGTAAGGACAATAGCTACCTTTTGTTAAGGTTTGTCCCTATTCCAGGTACAGTTAGACATTTTACACTCGTTAGCTTTTTGAGTCATGCCAGTGACCCCGTGGCACGAGGCTTCCTTGCTTCTCCCCATCTCACCTCGCGGGCTGAGCCCCGTATTCAGCGGGGACTCGGGCCAGAGAACCAAAGGGGATTCACGCTCGCTGCCTGACTTCCCTCCTGTACCCCAGCAGGCAGAACGCGATTGGCCATTTCGATGGTGTCGGCGTGGGCCCCGCCGCATGCTAATCAGTCTCTCGAAATAGATGCATTAGGGGCGAAAACATTTACTGGCAACACTATCTGGCTTCAATCTTTCACCTTCGCTGGGTAATGAGATGAGCTAGAACATTAAAACCAACAAACAGCCTTTGGTGTTTACAGCAAATGTTTGCAAGAGCGTGGGAGCCAGAGGTGCTCTGGGGAACATCTGGATTTCTGGAAACTGTGTGATTACACAGATGTGTTAGATTCATCAAGCTATAAAAATATCCTGTGATATATGTCAGGGAAGAAAAACAACCTCCCAAAATGGATTTGGTACAAATTATCAATCATAGCAAAGACACCAAAGGAAGACTGATGTGACTGCGGGCTCTGGGGAGATCCTCAGTGCTGGGGCGAGGGGTGTGCTGCAGAGAGTGGTCCTTGCTGACAGGTGTGGGGGGCCTGAGGATGCCAGGAATGGTATTTACCTATTGACTCACCTCTCGTAATCCTCTCTGACTCTGAATTCCCATTGCATTGCTTGGATTGAGGCCCTCCTTTTCTTAAATACCTCAGAGTCTCTACATTGCTTGCAAATATCATCCAGTAGCTTATAAAATTCTATGTATAATATACCCTACAGCACTTTTCTAGGCTCATCTTCTGTAGCCACCCCTACTACAAAAATAAGACCCATCCTCTTTCCCCAGACATGTTGTTTGTCTTCATGCAAACCCAAGGCACCGTGCCTGACTTAGTATCCTCAAATATTGTTTTGCTTTTTTATTTTTTGAATGGTGAGCAAATGAATAAGTGAATAAGTTGCCTCTGGGCCTTTGCACGTGCCTGTGCCCCTATGCCCATGCCTGGACACCCACCCCCTGAGGCCCTGAGCTCATGCAGGAGCTCCTCTTCCTCCGCAAGCCTGATTCCAGGAGGCGTCTCCTCTAGATAGCTTCCCTCTACTGCCTCCCCAAGGCCTTCACCCCTCCTGCTAATGAGCACGCTCCATATATAGTTTGCACAAACCTTTAGTTTATCCCATAGAACTTCTTTTTCCTTTCAGGTGTGTCTGTATTACTCACTGTTCTACAAGCTTTTCAAAGTCGGAGACATTGTCCTGTTCATTTCTGCAGCCCTGGTGGCCCAGCACAATATTCAGCATAACGCAGCACTATGACCCTAGGTGAGTGGCCACTGGAAACCCCTCCAGTAATGAAGAACTCTTAACTTGAAATCCCAAGGGCTTGTGATGAAGAACAGGAATTGATAGCAGGAAAATGTGTGCTCTCTTTGATTCTAACTGATGCTATTCGCTTCTGTGACTATGCTTGCTTTTAGTTGTTTAATAAATATAGTTAATCAGAATGAAAAACAGAGATAAGAACAAAGGTAACTCCATGATAGGCTAGGTTTCCTGGATGTGAGAAGCCTAGTTCTGCTTCTGTATATATGGCTTGCTGGCTTGGTGCTTAGCATGGCAGGCTTCACTAAAGTAAGGGAAAACAAAGCCCCGGGGAGGTAACCGCAAGTTATTTCCTGATAAAGGGCTGGAGAGTCCAGGTGCCTTCCAACCAACTAAGTAGATAAGAAGAGCAAGACATGATCAGCGCATGAACGGCTTGTGCAGGGCGTGTGTTCCCAGTATCGCTTGTAACCAAAAACTAGAAGGTATGCAACAACAGCCCCCCTCCCCCGTCGGAGACCCTCCTCTTCCCCTGGATGATGTTAACTACAACTGGCGCCAGTGCGAAAAGCCCGAAGCTTAGAGTCAACAAACCTGAAGCCAACGCGATCAGCCACTTCTAAACAAAAGGAACAAATAAACTGAAGGGGGATGAAGTGCAGACTAGTGTGTCGTGTGCAGACTAGTGTGTCGTGTACAGACTAGTATGTCATGTGCAGACTAACGTGTCGTGTGCAGAATAACGTGTCGTGTGCAGACTAACGTGTCGTGTGAAAACTAGCATACAGAAAAGTATAAAAGCTTAACCTTTACCCCAGGGCGGGGTCCTAGTTCCTGGAGAGGCCACTGCATTGGTGCTCTGGAATTTGGACCCTGGCCCGGGGCTAGTCAATAAACTCCTTTGCCTTTTTGCAGCCTCAGTGACTCTGCCTCTCTGTTCCTGGGGCCAAGGGGAACCGGATCTAACAGTGATGCTAAAATGAACTTCACTGTTGTCCTGAACGCACCTTGGAGAAGTTTCATTCTCAAGGAAAAGTTCAGGGGAGTTAGTACACTCCACCTGGGAGCCAGGGTTGGATGAACTGGTCACTGCAACAGTTAAGGGTTTGATTCATGTAAAAGGGGATGACAACGTTCTCAGGTATATATTTAAATCCAGCTCTATTTCTTTTAGGAATATAGTTTTGCAACACTGAATAGTATGAATAGAAAGTCATATAAGTAGAAAAATAAATAGTAAATATACAGAAAAATAAACAAATATTATGAATAGAAATAGTATGAATAGAAAACTTAAGGTGTGTTGTTATCTCTGCCTACGTGTCCATAGATATTAGCTGCGGCACCAGTTGTAATGTCCAGATAAACCCAGGTTTCCTGAACCTGTGTTGTGTCCACTTTGCCTCCTACAGCAGAAACCTACCTGCACCTGTCCTGGGTCATCCCCAAACAGCCCCCACCTCAGCAGAGAGTATTACCTGGACAAAGCATATTTGCATCTCAAGGCATCTGAACTGCCTCCATGTATATGAATTTCTGCAGAAGGAATTGGGAACTGGAACAAAGCAATCAAAATTCAGCTGATGACTGAGAATACCTAGCATTTAGCATAACAACAGACACTCTCTTGAAGTTAGGCATTTGTCTTTCTCTTCTACCAAGGAGGAAACAGAAGTTCCAAGAAGTTAATCATTAATCCAGTATGAATCAGCACAGGGTATAAATGCAAACCTTGTGTATGAGAAGCACAAAGAATACATAGCAGTAATGTTTGTGATGACAAAACCTACAGCAGTAATGACAGCAGTCACTGCCAGGTCCTTAGGGTAGATCACGCAAGCTTAAAAAAATAACCAGGGACATAATGTTATCTTGGAGCAGTATTTCTCAAGGAGTATTCTGGGATCACCAGCATCATAATCATCCAAGGATTTTATTAAAAATACAGATTCCTACTCCCAACCCCAGACCTACTAAATCAGAATCTCTGGAGGTGGGGCCCAGGAGTCTGCATTTTAACATCCCCCCCCCCCATGTGATTCTTAAATATATTCAGGTATAAGCACTACTAAGTTGATCAAAATCTTAGTAAGGAGGAATTAGCAATTAAAACCAGCCTTTTACTCACACTATGTCTGTATATTATGCTGGGTAGTAAATGCTATTAGCTATTTAGGTTTAAATTCACTGAGCACAGTGTCGGGTTTATTCCACAGTGGGAGCCCAATTATTCTCCATATGCCCTTCCACAGCCCTTGCAGAGACCAGAGTTAAAAGAAACCCCTTTGACCAACAACCAGGGGCATCTGCCTCTGAGTCAAAAATATTTTACAACACAAATCCATGGCAGAGAGAAGCGGGTCACCTTCCAGCTCCTTCCAGCCCCTACCCTAGCCAGAGTCCCCCCCCATTCTACAAATGAGCCCCTGGAGGGCTGATGGAGATGAGAAATTGCTTCACCAAGAGCTACTCAGGGAAATTAGGGCCTCCCTACCTTGGAGGCATCAAGAGACAGTGGACGAGAACAGAGAGAGAAAGAGACAAAACTCCCATTCCAATAAGGAAACGGCTTTAATCTATCAAAGTAATTCTCCTTCTTTCAGAGAGAGAGAACATGAAATTGCACAAAATGACTTACAGAATGGCACCCAGTCTGATTAGCGTGAGGCCCAGAGCTGTCTGCACTTAGTAAGTAAGGTAGAAAGTCCATTTGAATATTCATTTAAAAAAAAATTCCCACATGAAAAGGGAGAAGAATGGGTCTGTCTCTTCAAAGGACAGAAGTTTTGGTGAAAGCACATATTTAGGGGGACATCATAGAGGGGACGGTGCTTAATGGAGCCAGGGAGAGTCTGTGATGATAAAAAGGGTGGCGCTTTCACTCCAGACCCCCACATTTCCCCAGCTCTGCCTCTCCCTGTTTAACTACAGCTTAAAATCTAAGCCCTCGGTGGGCTCTAGACCACATTAGGGTCCAGACCAGGGGTCAGCAAAATGTTTCTGAAAAGGGCAAGATGGTAAATATTTGAAGCTTTGCAGGCCGTACGGTCTCTGTCTCAACTACTCAACTCAGCCTTTGTAGCACAAAAAGCAGCCATAAATAATACATAGACAAATGGGAGTGGCCGTGCTCCCATTAAACTTTATTTGTGAGTGCTGAAATTTGTATCTCATATGATTTTCATGTATCATGAAAGTCTTTTGATTTTTTCTTCTAACCACATAAAAAGAAAAAAATCATTTTTAGCTCGCAGGCTGTCTAAAAACAGGCAAGGGGACAGTGTGGCCCTCGGGGCCGTAGTTTGCCAACCCTGGTCTAGACGCAGCTGTGTCTCTCCTCTGAATCCCTCAGAAGGAAGGGCTGGCTTTCCACGTACAAGCTCCTCCAATGCCGGCTTATGTGCACCTCGACTCCTCTTTCTGCCGGGATTGTCTTTCTTTCCCCTTCCTAAACATCCCCCCCGTTCCTCAGGCCTCCAACTCATCAGCACTTCCCTGGTGGCCCCCACAGAACATCACCTTCCCACATACTTTATCTACTTTATCTCTCATACCAGACTCTAAGCTACTTATAAATAAAATGATATCCAACATGTACATTCGTTCTTCAATTAAACCCCAGCAACAAATCTCTAAGGTAGGCTCTGTTATTATCCCCAATTTTCAGACCTGGAAATTATATCTTAAAGGGGGCCGGAAATTTGCCCAAGGTCTCCTAGTGGGAAAAAAAAAAAGACAAAAAGAGGACCGTTCCCCATGTATCAAGTACGACCCACATGCCGGGAGGAGACCTCGTAGCAGCCGAACTGCATACTGTTCTGTGTCTCAAAAATAAGTGCTTACTCTTGGCCTGTTTGAATCCATGTTAAGGCTTACCTTATTTATGGAGATCCAGAAGATTAGTCATAGACAAGGACTCTGACCCCAGTGAGAAATGACAGAAAGAATAGCTGACAATCTGATCTCAAGAGAGGACAATAAAATGAAGCAAAGGATGGTAAACATCAGCCCAATTAACTCCCGAGGTACAAGGGTCTGATGTCACTCAGTGTAGGGTCTGGTGGTCCCCCAGGGCATGGCTGTGTGGTTATACCCTGTAGTGTGGGACAAGTGCTGTAGCAACTCGGAGTCCTTACAAAACGATAGAGTGAATGCTCTGCTTAAAATGTCAGGGAAGGATGTGATCTGTTTAGATGGATACCCAACAAAGTGGCCTTTTATTTCTTGTTTTTTTTTTTTTTGTTTTTTTTTTTAAATTATGTATGTTTAAAGAAGTTAGCTCTCATTTATCTAAATATCCCTATTCTGCAGAATCACGTATTCCCTGAAGATAATGGAGATCCAGCAGTTTTTCTGTATCATGTTAATTCTTCGGTGAGACCTCTCTGTTTCATCTGTTACCGTGCGCCTTCTGACTCCGCTGTGAACAGCCTCCTTGCTCCCTGTGGATGCGTAGGTGCACACTCAATGCAAACCAACTAACGTTCCCTGAGTCACTACTGCCTGCAATGCCCTGTGCTGGGTGATACTGATGTACTATAATACTGTGTAACAGTGCTGTGTTTATCGCTAGGACCTAGTGACAAATAAGACAGCCCTTACCCCCAGGGAGTTTACAGTCAGGGAGTAAACCAGGTGCTGGCACAACGCACAAGCTACATTTTTCTCATTATGACTGTGCCAAAAGAGTACAGCGTTATAAAAAAGAAACTTGCTTTTCTAACTTGCCCACCATGGAGCAAGTTAAAAAATAACCGTAATATGCCCCCTCCCCAAATATCTTGGATTTCTACATGTCTTGCTTCACCCTGTCTTGTCCTTCTTACACTGTGCTTTCCAACATCACAACTCAGTCCTGGAGTCCCCCTGAATTGGGTTTAGTTCCTACTAGGCTTGTCCAAGACTTTCCTCTTGCTCCAGGCCGGCACGTACTATCCATCCTCTCTCTGGAATCTGATGTTGGTGCACTCCCCACTTCCGGGTTTGCTGCTCTGGCCTTGGTACTAGTAATTCACATGGTACCCAGCCAGGTGGAAAGAAATGACAGTCACCGTTTTGAACAGGTATCACATATTACTAATTCTATATGAATTCCTTTGGTAAATAGTAAGCATAGACCCAATGCCAGGCACCGTGCCAGGTACTGAGGGTACAGAGACAATGATAATTCATGCCCTAGGAGTGTCTGCCATTGATATGAACAATTGGCACTCTGTGATAAGTCCTGCAATTCATTGAACATACTCTCCCAAAGCTCCCACTTGGTAGTAGCCCCTGTGTTAAGGGCCAGAGTTGTGGGGATGAATAAAACTAAGTCCTTCCTTCATGGAGCTCACTGGGTCACATTAAATGTGCCAGTTCTTCTCTTTCCAAGCACATGACAGCATTGCACTTCCCCACCTACTTGAACTCCAGCAGGGTGATTTGACTCACATTAGCCAATGCAACGTGAGTGGAAGTGACATGTGTCACTTATAGGCAAATGCCTTTAAGAGCCAGTATGCAATTCCCATTGTTCCTTCTCCCTTCCATGGTGGCTGTGGAACTACAATTCAAGAGGGAGCCCCCAATGAGCTTCCTTGAGTGACTCGACAAATCCCCATGTGGATCCTCAGCATATAGCATGTGTTAGAAATAAATCTACATTATCTTTAATCACTGAGATTTTAGGGGGGCCCATATGCTACTGCCATGTAACTTGGCCTATCCTGACCAGTTCGGGGTATATCCCCAAAATACAACAGGAGAAGAGAATACAAAAGGCCCAATTCAGCTTAGAAGATGCAGGGAAGGCTTCCCAGAGGAAGTGATGCTCGAGCTGCCCAAAGTAAACTAGAGGATGGAGGCTGTTAGGACAATAAATGGGGGTATGGTCTTGAGCAAGTGACTTCACCTCTCTGGGCCTCAATTTCCTAATCTGCAAAATGGGCATAATAATGTCCATCTCAGAGGACAGTTGGGAGGATTAAATAATACAGTAGAGGTCAAGTAATTGGCACTGTATTATTGCAACATTAGCACTTTGGGTTACAATCAACAAAACAACAACCCAAAATATCTTAAACTACCTTAGGATAAAAATCCGGGGAATCAATTGACTTATATGAGTTGGAAGTCTGAGGGACAGACCTGACTTCCAGAATGGCTGGATCCAAGGACTATATCATTAAATATCTGTCTCCATTCTCTCTCTCTCCTCCCTCTCTCTCTCTCTCTCCCTTTCCCTCCCCCCCTCTCTCTCTCCCCCCCTTCCCCCCCAGTTTGACTCTTGTTGGCTTCATTTGCAAGTAGTTATCTCCCACAAGGCTGAGTGATAGCTCTGGGAAGCTCCGAGCTGAGGTGACTCCAGAGCTCCAGAGTAAGAGTTTTCCTCCAACATCTACATTAGGGGTCAAAACAAAAGACTCTGGCCCCAAACCAATTACTACACACACCGGGGGAGGGAGAGCATGGCGTGCTCTGTTAGGTATCCCAGCTCATCTTGTCAGGGCTACAGATTGACAGCTTCACCAGTTTCACATGGAGTTGGGGAGGGGGTCTACTCTCCAAAGGAGGAAGTGCTATATAGAGAAAAATTGAGAGATGTCCACTGTGTCAATTGCTCCGGGAAGTAGGAATAGCATATAGCTTGGGATGGCTTGATGGAGCATGGTATGTAAAGAGAGAAAAAGAAACCTATTCTTGCTAGAGCATAAAGCGGTATATGTGTGCATGTGCACATGTGTATGCACATGTGTTGGTGTGTGTGCATGTGCACGTGTGTGTGCACATGTGTATGCACATGTGTGTGCACGAGTATGCATGGGTGTGAGTGTGTGTACATGTGCATGTGTGTGCCTGTGTGCATATGTGTATAAGTGTGCAATTGACGTATGCTTGCGCACGCATGTGCATGTATGTTTGTGTATGGTGGCCAGAGATGGCAAGCGATGAGGCTGAACGGCTGAGCTAGGGTCAGAAGATTCAGTGACACATTCTACAGAGCTAGGTCCTAAGCCAAGAGACTGGGAATAGAAGAGCCATTCCAGAATCCTAGAATATTCAAAGCCAACTGACAGGTATCATGATATCTTAGGGTTTGCTGTAATCTAGAGAAATAAAAATGACCAAGGAACATAGAGAATGCAGAGTAAACTGCGAGGACTGAGTAACCCAGACACCTCCTGGGGCTGTGCCCACTTCCCAGGGACGTGCTGCTCTGCAGCCCATTTTAGATGGTGACGCAAGGTTTCCAACAGCACCTGGCAAGCTGGCCTCGGTTTTTATTCCTTTTCATTAAAAGTGTCAGTGGGTGGCCCACACCCCATGCCTTACCCGAAGGTACAGATGCAGGGAGCCGCCGGAGGATAGACTCAAGGGAACACTGCGGGCCCTGGTCTTTTTATAGCCGTGAGAGCGCACTGCCCAAGGAAGAAGACAGTCTACGGCAGAAAAAAACCAAACAGGGTGACGGTATTGAGCAGGTGGCCATTTAGCCAGGAGTGAGACAGAGGAGAGAGACAGAGGAGAGAACCTGAGTTTGGGAGCCAGGCAGACTCAGATTCAAAGCTCCTACTTCTATCTGGCTGTGTGGCCACAAGGAAGCCACTTCCCCTCTCAGATCCTCAGTGTCCTCGTCTGTACAATGAGGGTTTTAGTACCTTTTCCGCACAGGTTACTACGAAGATTCAATGAGAACAATGTAGCTGAAATATATAATAGAATCCCGGGTGACTACTGGGGGTCTATGCATGTTGAGTCCCATCCCACCAGTCAGCCTTAACTCCCACCCCGCTAGAAAGTGTGTCCTTCCACTAAGTCTGTCTAGGATTTCCCGGGGTGGGCAGAGGTCCCTGTGCTAACCCATCCTCTCTTTGCAGCCCTTCAAGCCTCCACTCAGCCAATAATCTTGGAATCCCATTGTTCCTTAGAGGGTCCTTCTTGCCTTCTGTAACAGAAGCTTTGGACTAAATTAGGGGTCTCAAATGCGTGATCCAAGGGCCATGTGCTTTGTTTGTCTGCACAGAGTTCTGTAGCATTCAGATGGGGATGTGTTAGACAGAACATGTGCTCTACCAGTGACCCCAGTCCTGACATTACCCCATTCTCCCCAACCACCTTAACTCACGCACGTCACCCACCTGGCCCCCAATATGCATTTGACCTCATGACCTCTGGACTAAATCATCTCAATGACTTTCCAGCTCAGAAATTCTATATTCAGGGGTCCGCTTGTCTCCCAAACAAACCATATTTATTCTCTTCATTATGCCCACATACATTCTGGCCTCTCATCCTAGAATGTCTGACTTTCTCCTTCTCCACTCCTACCCAGATTCTATTCATCTTCGACAGCTTTCCCTAACCCCAATCTAACTCATTCAGTATTTCTTGAGAAATCTTTATGAGGCCAACCCTAAGTTACAGTGTTCAGAGGATGCAAACTGCAAATATTTCAGGAAGCTTTGTTTAATGTACCCTATCTTAGGTTTATTGATCAAGTAATATTAATAATTATCATCTGCACTTCATACTATGTATGTACGGACACAGTCTTAGCCTGCTGACATACATTTTCTCTTAAGACACAACAGCCCTGCTAGACACGTACTGTTACTCCTACATTAAAGATGAGGCAATAGAGTTTCAGAGAAGTGAAGTAACTTGCCCAAAGACACACAGCTGGTAAGCAGAAGAGCTAAGATATGAAATCAGGTTTATTTGAGCCCCAAGCCACTGATTTATTTTTTATGTTCTAGCATGTAATGTAGTAATAATATCGAAAGTTTAATAATTCATCAGTTGGAAGAATAAGTCACATCTCGGTTTGCAAAAGACTTTCTCAATCATGATTTTCACAAGCACCTCTGGGACTGGGAAGACATGACTGATTCTCTCCATTTTGTAGATGAAGAAAGAATATAGGCAAACTGAATTTCTCTTCCACCCAGAAGCAGCACTCGCTATTCCAAATGACGGAGAGAGAGAGAGAGAGAGAGAGAGAGAGAGGGAGAAAGGGAGGGAAGGAAGGAAGAGAGGGACAGAGGGAGGGAGGGAGGAAAAGAAGGAAAACCCTATCTTCTCCACCCCCCCTCCTCTCCCCCTCCCCCTCACCCTCCTCCTCCTCCTCCACCTCCTCCTCCTTCTCCATCTCCTCCTGCTCCCCCTTGGTTTGAGGCTGGCATTAAGGGCAAGATTGAATTTATACTGATCTGCAAATATTTTCCTCTTAAGTGTCTGTTTTCACTGGACATAATTGGACTGAATTGCCTTTACCTGCCAGAGCTGGAAAACCCGTCTCTATAAATTGATCCCTTAACTCTGTCATCCTCCTGTTAACAATTAGCTGCTCTCTGACAGCTCCCACCTTCCCGGGCATGCACTAGCCAATGGGTGAGTAGCACCCAGGTTTTTCTCAACGGTGGGTCTTTACATCTCTATGCTCCTCTTTTCTGGGCCCAGAGCAGGACAAAATTCCATTTCTGTGTGCTCGTTCACCCTGGATTCTTCTCTCCCTGCATCTGGTGACTGTGTCCTAAACAGTTCAGTTCTGCCCCTTGCTCCACATCCTCACTGCCTCTGCCCGTTCCAGCCCGGGATCTCGCTTCCCAGCTGCTCTCCTCCCCTCCCCTCCAACCTGCCCCTGTCCGGTCTTCACACTGCAGCCAGAGTTGGTCTGTGTGTGCAGGGGGAAGATGACAACGATCCACCTTCTTCATGGAAGGGGACATTCATGCCTATTCCCCACATGGGATGGGAAGTCTCTATTCTCAGCTTGAGGTGGGGAAAAGGCTCCAACCTGCACCTGAGATAAGACAGTAGTGCATTCCCCTTCTCCCTTGGGGTGGGGACAGATGCAAGCAAACGTTGGCAGCCCTCACTGACTGAGCACTTCCTCTATGCCCTCAGTGGATGCAGCATAGCACAAGGCTAAGGGTGAACTTGGGGCTGCCCCAGGTCACCTCCTGCCTCTGTCACCCACCGGGCAGAGGACTGGATATTTCTTGTTCACTCTTCCGGATCCTTCCACCCTTCTCCACCATGCCCTGGGCCCTGGAAATGGACCTCCACGGTCCAGCGGGTTCAGCCAAGGCGTTGGAGGAACGTGAGGGCAGTCGTCTCTCAGGTCACAGCTGCTCCGTTTAAGTTCTGGTGTCTCTTTTCGCCCTTGCCCCAGACGCTGGGAAGATTCACCGTTCACCTTCCGGGGCCACCCTCTGTAAGCAGGTCCATCGTCAGCCCTCCTCGGTTACCCCATCTGAGTGTGTCCGTGTGTGTGATCTGACTCCTGCTACACGCTGACTTCTACAATGGGATCCTGGGCAAGTCACATCTCTCCTCTGAGCCTGAGTCCTCGTCTGCCAAAGAGGACGATCACAGCAGGATGACAAAAGAAAGGAGGAAGGGCCGCATGGCCGTTGTGAGAATTAAGGAAGGACAAGCACTTCAACAGTCTGGCGTCTAGAAAATGCCAACAAATACTAGTTGTTCTTCATATCATTAAATACCCAATGACGGTGCTATCTCCATTTTACAAGCAAAGAAACTAATTCTAATGGAGGTCAAGTGGCTTGCTAAATGTCGCCCTGCACTTAGCCGGGCCAGAATTCAAATCTAAGGCTGTGTAACTCCAGAAACTAAATTTCAGCCACAGTGCAGTAAAGCATTGAATCTGAAGGGTTGTGCCCCTCCCCTGAGATGCTGATACAGGAGCTGCCTTGTCTGGGGCCTCAGCCTTAGAGGAAACCCGTGCTCCCTGTGAGAACCCACAATGCACCTGGATAACCGCTCTGTGGATGCTGTGCTGAGGGGGGGTGGGGGTGGGGGTTCCTCCTTGACCCCTGCAGGCAATCAGCTTAGCCCATGAAGCGTGAGATTTAATTACCCTTATCTAAGCTTAAATAACTGTAAATGTTATTGTTGGTCACACGAAATTATCTCACCCTCTGAAAACACTCAGACATTTCCCTGACTCTGTGCTTTCCACGGGCAGGGAAACAATGCCGTTAACGTCCCAGGAGCCCCCCGCTGTTGGAATCCCAGTGTTGTGCAGACCGTGTTACATTTTGGAGCACCCAGTATACGGCTTCCTGTGTGTCAGCTCTTGGCAAGGGAAGGCAGCTGGCTTAGCGACTGCTACCCTGGGAAAGAAAGAGAGAGTCGGCAGCCAAAATTTTCCACTCGGTGGCTGGGAGATGCCAGGAAAGTGGCTTAACCTCTCTGGTTTACTATCCTATCGTGTGTCCCCGGGGTCTGTATTGGTGGTTTCTAGTGGAAAGTGGAAAGGTTGGAGACAAGTGTGTGGCAAAATGGGAAAAGCTGAGACAGGAATTTAGACTCACTGCTGGGGCAGCACAGGAGTCGCCCCCCTCAAACCCAGGGGCAAGGGCTGGGAGGACGGCTCAGCCATCGCGTACCGCAGTTGGAGGCAACGGAGGATTAGGCAGATGTAAGTGTGGACTTAGACTCCAGTGCAAGTCCAGGTGTGGCCAACTGTTAGCTATGTGAATTGAGCAAGTCGCGTTTCTTCTCTAAGCCTCTTTTTCTTTTCCTAATAAAATAAGGATGATGGTACCTACTCATAGAGGTGTTGGGAATATAGACAGAAGATAAGAATATAAGAAGATAATAGGTAGATAGATGATATCTATTATGTGAAGCACTGAAAAATCGTAAACAATAAATGGGAAGAATTATTTTTTGTTATTGTTTGTAGGCATCTCAAAAAGATATAAACAGGTAAGTAGTTGGTGTCCCAGATGATGATGACAATGACAATGATACATGATAAAAGCAGGTTTTATTAGTTATCATTATCGTTATTAGTATAGCAACTAACATTTCTTAATCAACTATCATATGTTAACCCTGTTCTAGATATATTAAATCCTTGTCTTGAAAAATTTTTATAATTCTCTTCAGAATAAGTACTATTATTCTACTACTGTCCCCATTTGATAGATGAGAAACCTGAGGCTCAGAGAAGTTAATTGATTTGCACAAGATTGCATAAGTTAGTGAGTGACTAGAGCTGGGAACTGGTTCCATGTGACCCTGAAGCTCATGTGCTTAATGAAGGAGGGTGGGGAGGGTATGGTTTTGGAGAGGCCAAGAGAAGGCAGTATCAGAGGAACCAGAAGGCAGGCAGCAGAAGGGAAGTTGGTACCAAGGAGTGAGACTCAATACAGCAGCAAGTTTCTGGCAGTCACAGGAAGAGGGGCAGAGCCCAATCCAATAAGAGAACTCAGTTTTTAGAACTGTCAAGGCTAAGGGCCCAGCCCCAGGTGTCCTGCAAACCCAGGTTAGAAGCCAGGACGAGGCCATCATGATCACAGTTCAGAACAGTAGGGTCCTCTAGAATTTCTGAATGGTAAAGTAGGAAAACCAGAGCCAGACAGATTTGGTTTGAATCTTGGATCTACCACTTACTAGCTGTGGCTATAATTATACTCTTTGTTCTTTCTGGGCCTTAATTTCCCAAAACATAGTATTAAATATTAATAGACATGTAGATGGCACATAGATGTCATAAATGCCACCATTTCCCACTTCTGCACTCACTGCAGACATCACTAATGGATCTCTGCACTCTTTCCAACTATGTCATAACTGCAGAATTCTCCTTGAATTGCTCCAGAGACAGCCCTGACCAATCAATCAGAGTAGGCACCAGACTGAAATGTATGGCAACTAAGGGTTCTTTCAGATCTAATGTACTGTGATTCTGATATAGTGTTGATTGACTTGAGCTATTCTTGTCTTTCCTTCTTCACCTTAGAGATGATTAGAGATGGTCAAAGTATGTTCAAATGAGCACAGTAGTGAATAATCATAAAATTTTAAAGCCAGAAAGTACCTTAGAATTTGTCTTATCCAGTTGTTTTCAAATTACATTCCCCACAGTTCTAGGGCTCCCCACAGTGGCTCAGGGCCTGTTTGAGAGACAGAATCTCAAGTCTCCCACCCCTGCATAACTCAGAGAATCTTCATTTTTTTTTCTGTTTTATATATCAGGATTTCAAATGAAACTTCCTTTTATTCATTCATTAATCCAATAAATATTGATTTAGAAAAAAATGTTATATTTTCCACATAGGAAAGGAGGAAGAAAAGAGGGAGGGAAGAAAAGAAGGAAGGAAGAAAGAAATGGAGGGAGGGAGGGAAGAAGGAAGGAAGGAAGGAAGGAAGGAAGGAAAGAAGGAAGGGAGGGAGGGAGGGAGGGAAGAGAGAAGAAAGTTTGAAAGCAGCTGATCTAACCCACTCTACAAATAGAAAGCCTGAGACCCAAGTGTTGAGCAAGACTGGGCGAGCATCTTACAGAAAGTTAACATAGCTGAGATTTGAACTCAGTTCCCCTAACTCCCAGCCCACTCAAAGGTTTTTCATAGAGCCCCAGAAGAACTGACTAAGGGGCTAAATCAGAAATGGAATATTGAAACCACCAACAGATGCCACCTTCCAGGCTAACTCAAGCCAGAATAGCAGCATTCAATCTGTATGAAGGTCCAGCCAAAACAGAAGGCAGGAAGCCTGGGACACGTGTGCAGGTCTAGAAGGCATGCGTGTTACTCCCCAGCTATATAGACAGAGCCAGTCCTCTCGGCCTGCCAGTGGGGACAGGCTCTGTCTACACAGCTGTCTATATAATTTTATGGCTGTCGCAAACCAACCTGGAGCCATCTGCTTCGTGATACTCCTGGGTTCCCACCGGTCTTCCCACTGGCTCATGTGTCATCTCCTGCTCAGACCAGAGATGCTCGCAGAGGTTTATGGTGCATCTGGCATCTAATTAAAGGCAGTCCTATCCCCCGTGGACAGATTCTTTCTCCTCTGAAGAGTTCAGGCATTCCTTTTTCATTCATACAATAACTCATCCTCTCCCTTAATCAACAAACTTTTTTATGCGTACCAAACACCATGCTGAGCCACAGGGAGGCGCGGACAGGTGACAGCTCTCCACCTGACAAGCTACTCTCTCATTCAGCAGTTGAGGTAGGTGAAGGGAAGGTGGCTTCTCACTGTGTCACCAAGGTGGTTCTGAGAGCAACCTGCTCAAGCTCACAAAGCACATCTGTTATGAAGACAGCTCCTCCACCACATATCACCTTTTAGGGCTTGCAGAGAGAGACCAGTCAACGATCACCCAAGCCTCCCAGCAGACAAGCATGAGACTGCTGCATTGCTAATACTTGCAAATGCCTAGGACTCGTCTCCAAAACGCAGTCTTCTTTTGGATGTTCATACACAGCAAGCTCTTTCTCACCTCAGAGCCTGGAACACTCACACCCACATTCACATTTACACACCCACTCGCCCAGAACACCCTGCACCCCCATTCTTTTCTTGGCTAGTTCTTCATCCCGCAGGTCTCAGCTGAAATGTCATTTCCTCAGAGAGGCTCTCCAAGAGACCCAGATCTAAATTTTCTCTCCTATAATTTTCTTTTTATAGCACCTTCTACTTTTACTTTACAAAACTGATCAAAATTTGAAATTTTTTATGTATTTATAGATTTATTTGTTCACTGCATGACTCCTCCACAGAACAGAAAATCATTTGCTGCCTGAGTGGGTGAGTGAGTGATATTACCAGTATTAGAACCCTCTGAAAAGATGTCTTGGGAAGGTGGAAATTACTCCAGCTTGATGAAACTTAGGAGGTTTTATTGCTATCAGAGTGAATGTCATATGTTCATTTCAAAAGGATATATTTTGGTTAATTCTTATATAAATCAAAACCACGATAACATCAACTACAAAAACATTTTCTAATTTCAGTGTTGCATAACTCTTCCTTGTTCAGCAGCCCAACCTCATCTCCACGACAACCCACATCCCAGTACCAACAGAGAGGATGTTATTACAGGAGACAGAAGGAAAGGTCTTTCTAGAGCAACCTTGGCTGCACTCTGAGGAGTCTGTCATCAATGGTTCCCACTGGGCACTGTGCTTTTCCTGATGGCTCTTTGGATCCTCTGCCATATACCTCCCATCCATGTGACCTGGAAGACAGTCTGGATAGACCTGAGCCCTCTTGGCATTTGGCTCCAAAGACATCTCTGGCCCTTTCTTGTGACCAGTGTCGATGAGTCAGAGGGATTGCCATAAATCTTACATGTCAATGAAGGAAAGGTAAGAACTTCCAAGACAAAAGGAGGTCAAGGGTATTACCAAGAGTCCCTGTCAAGTAGGAAAGAAAACATGGTTTGAGAGATGCCTGTAATAGTGACTGACCTCAAAAAAAGCACGAGGGGACACAATACTAACCAAAGCAGATTTGACTCCTAAGAAGCTGCTCTCCCTAAATGGGAGCCCTCCCCGCAACCCTGGGAGAAGCTCCTTCAGCAGAGATAATGGTGACAGCCCCGGGATATAGGCCATGGCTGTGTACTGAACATTCTACTGAATTCCTTCCATAGCCCACTTCGTTTAATCTTCTTAACACCTTCACCAGCTAGATATGATGATCCCATTTACTAATGGAAGAATGAGCATTCAGAAAAGGGAAGTAATGCACCCAAGCCATGAGGCTAAGTGAGATTTGGAACCAAGTTTAGAATTCATTGAAATTTACCTAATTCCAAGGCACATTCATTTGTTTATACTACAAATATGTATTTAATGAGCACCTACTATATGACTAGAATACTATTCTAGGTCTTGGGATTATGTTACACCAAACAGAAGACAGAATTTTCTATTTTTATAGAGTTCGTGTTTGGTGACTAGTGACAGAGTTCATGAATCTAAATGGCTTTCCTGTAACTGAAAGGGAGGAAAAACTGACGTATTTGAACTCCTGGGTTCAATTTTAAATGTCCTGTCTGCTTCCCCCACTTACCACCAATACTCTGCTATTCCCATTCCTGAAAGTGGGGCATAAGTGTGTGAACAAAAGTTCTTCAAAAAGAAATTTGGAGAAAAGACTTTATTTCAGTGAACAGTTTGCAAACTGGGTCAGTCCCTGGTGTAAAACTGAAGGTGGGCTCTGGAGAACAAAGGAAAGACTCCAGTTTTATAGCAAAAGTTCCTGCCCATGTTCCCAAGCAGGTCCGTTCATGCAAATGAAAGCTTGAGACTTACTAACTTTTGATTGATCAATACAGCTGAACCCTGATTGATTGATACAGCTGAGCCCTGATTGGCCAGGCTGGGTGAGCTCTGATTGGTTGGTTCAGGTGAGCTCTAATTGGTTGGCTTCCAAGCCCACAGATATAAGGTTCAAGTTTTCAGGGAACTCAAGAGTACCTGTGTGACCCCTAGTCAGCAAGTAGCCACTCGGCTTTATTTTAAATTTAGGCCCAGGGAGCCACTCAGGATCCATCTTGCAAGAATGTCTCCTTCAGGTTCACATTTGTTCCCACACTCCAGAAACCAGAGGATTTAGCCACAGCGTTTCAGACGGGACCCCTGGTAGAGTCTCCAGTTAGAATCTTGGGCTGTTTGCAGCCACAGCCAGCTGTGCCAGGCTTGCTTCAGTGCTGTAGTTGGTTGTCTGTGAGGTGCTCTAGGGGAGAGGTATCGAGTTTGCAGGAGTACCCAGGGACCTGCCAGGGTCTGCTTGCCTCAAGCACATCCTTTGGCAAATCTCACCTGTTCTATGTGTGTGCTTGCTCAGGCCAGGGGGTGGGGGGGGGGGGGACTGACACCTTCCTGGTGCTCAGTCCAGCCCCAGCCACCCACCTGCTACCTTGCTGCCTCCGTGGTCCTGCTCAGGCATTCAGGAATAGCCACTGCTATCTGACCTCACTCTGTGACCTGAGCCAGTCAAGCCCCTCACTGAGCCTCTGTGTCTGCATCTGTAAAATGAACAAGTCAGGCTCCAGGTTTGCTTAGAATCCTCCTGGCCCCGTGTCTGCATCTGTAAAATGGGCAAGTCAGGCTCCAGGTTCATTTAGAATCCTCCTAGCCTAACAGTCTAAAATTATGCAAAGGAATGCTGACCAGCAGCTCCAGTGGCCTGAACAAAGAGCTCATTGAGTGACCTGCCCTATTCCTTCCTCCTGCTCCCTGATCCCCTCTGTGCACCACCCCCTCCCCTTCATCCCCCTCAACTTGGGTCTCACCATCTGTTGCTTTGTGCTGAGAACGGATCCTGAGGTGGCAGCTCTAACACTCTCCACTCATGCAGCCTATTTTTATTCCCCAGGCAGCTCGCCGCCTGGGTGGCGACGGCAGCAGCAGCCCCAGCTGTGAGGAGCACAGCTCAGCCTCTGTCTGCTGTTCTTCCTCCAGGGCCCCAGCAACACCCCAGCCCCTTCCAACTCGCATCATCCTGAACTTGTCCCCCTAGGGTTGGTAGCCAGAGGCTTCATCTTCTCAGGGTTTCTCGTAATTGATAGGGGGAGTTTTGCACCAACTAAAAAGGGAAGAAATGAGCAAAGAGGGAGGAAGAAGGAAGGGAGAGATAAAGAAGGAAGACAGGCAGAAAAGAGGAAAGCAGACCTCAAAGCCCATCCACCATGCCCACACTCCCTGCTATGGACTATAAATACATCATCCTTCCTTTCATTTATTCACTAAATAGTTAGGAGAACTTATTATGCACCAGGGACTATAACAGGCACTAAGAATACAACAGTGGACAAAAATAGACACTCCCCTGACCTCACAGTGAAAGAAACCAATTATATCATTTAATCCTCACACTATATTTATCAAATTTTAAAATACCCATTTTTTCCAGTAGGAAAACTGAGGTTTAGAGAGGGCAAGGTACTTGCCCAAGACAGCAAGGAAGCTGGCAGAGTTGAGATTTAAACCCAGCCCTGCCTGACTCCCAAGCCCACATTCCATTCCACCATCCTGCCTCCCATCCTCAACAATGGACTCTGCTACTCCAGGAAAACCAGCAGTCAGCTGAACTTTTAGAGTGCAAAAGAACTTTCCAGATTATCTCACCCAAAGGTTTCATCGAACAGGAGGGAAAATCAAGGACCTGAAAGGTTTTACGACTTGTTGAAAGCTACAAAGTCTACTATGGTCGGGGTCAGGACTGGAACTGGAGTTTCCTGAGTCCCAGACATTTGCTCTTTATGCCACACTCTACCATGTTCTTCTTCTTTTACTTTTTGTGTAAAATATATATTTTTGATAATAAAAAGCAATGTGTTTTCCATCCTCTCAGTTCATGCTACACTGTCATTCCCTAGCTATTGAATCAGTGTGCTGAGGGAAGTGCTTCAGAGGGAGGACATTGCTAGCTAAAATAATGAAGTTACAGCTCCACTCAGACTATCAAATTAGACTTTTTTTAAGTGAAACAATAGTCTTCAGACTTTGTTTAGAGAGAAAAGGGATTTCTAAATTTCAAAAGCTCCCATTAGACATCAAGAACCCAGCCAGGACAATTTAGCATCAAGTTTTATTCTACATCATAGAATAAAAAGAAAACACTCACAATATGACATAACTCAAGTTTCCACCAAACAAAAGGAGAAAGAGTAACATGTTTTTCCAAGGGACAGAGATTGGGAAGGGATAAGACAGGTGGAAATGAGGCCTGGGTCCTTGGAAAGAGACTCAGAACCCCACCAACCCCAAGGGACCCAGCCGAAAGGAGGATCAGGAGAGAGGATAACACCATAAAATCTCCAGGAGAACGTCCAGATGTGGTAACGGAATCTGAGTTCTTTGCTGAGTGCATTAAGCATAAAGATTCAGGAACCCAACACAGGTAAAGAGGGTGTAACGGACTCCCCATAGTCTAAGTGTGCTATGCAGAGGGCCTGAAATCCCCCCCTTGTCCTCTAAGAGAAGGATCAGTGGGTCAGCAAAGACCTGAGTTCATGACAAGGGGCCTCCAGGCTGAGGACATTTCATGGAGATTCCAAGGTCAGCAGCCAAAGCCAGCCCAGGCTCCAAGGCCCCACAGGACCAGTCACATCACCAAGGACTGAGAGAGGACAGAGACAAGTGCCAGAAACAAATGGGGCAAGACTCCTGACCCAGCAGAACCAGAGGCCAGCCCATGGCTCAGCGACCCCCTCCCTTGGCCACCACAAGGATAATTCTGCTTCTCCCTGCACCCTGCCACTTGCACTTTGCTGAATTTTAATGTCTCCTTTCCCCCCAATCAGGGGCTAGAGGCTAGTTTGACAGAATAGTTAAAGAGTAATTAAGGAGACACATTTTAGATTTTTTTTAAAACATTTGTATCTTGGTTTGCAAATTATTCACCCCAGGATATTTCTTTTGAGTTTCTGAAACCTCTGAGGGGAGGGAGGTGGAGTCAGAGATTAAAATCCAGATTTCTGGGCTCTCTGCCTTTTAGAATCCAGGTTCTCGCAGCCTCCCGTTGCCCTGGTTAGATGTGCCACCTTTATTTACTCCCAGAAAGCCAAGAGTCAGAAGAGACCTGAGAGCCTTAATCAAGCCCCCACGCCCCGCCACACACACTGTTTACGAATCTAAAACCTGAGGTCCACACCTGCACAGGGTGACAGGCTCAGAAGTGGCCGTTCCTGGGCGTCTCCCAGGTGCCCTGCCTCTGAGCCCAGAGCCCCGTTTGCAGAGCTCAGAGCACTATCTGCACCGGTCTCTTTCTCACATTAACAACACTTTATTTTTATTTATCTCCTTTATTCTGGGCAGGACTTGTTTTCTGAATAAGTGACTGCTAAGGACCCCTCCAACTGGAACATTCTGTGACTCACACTTTGTCTTCTTGCTTGTCCTTGAATCACTCCATTTAAAGTGAACAAACACTTTGCTTGGTTTGCTTAAGCATCTGACTTCCAGGGACAGAATTAAACCTGAAGGTGGGGTGAGTGTCAATTTGATTAAATTGTTGTCAAAGCCCTGCCTGCTGCCCTTTCTGACAGAGCCTGTGAGTGATGTGCCCGTCAAGCGAACTGCTCTCCCATCTCCACCCCGCTGGCTGCTTTGGGATTCTCGGCCAGGTTACCCTGTCCCTACAAAAGGTCTCCTTGTTTCTCAGCCAAGCTTCAGCACTCCGAGAATAATCCAACTTAAGGATCTCAGGTCCCTTAATTTAGACCTTATGATAACTCAACTTTTGGGCCTTCAGAGTTTTGGTGAGCAGGACAGGGAGGAAGACTAGTTAACTACCTTAACTGAGCCAACCGCTCTGGGGTATTGTAACCAGAGCGGTAGTGCAGCATGAAGATGAAGGCTTAAGGCTGGATTCAGACCTCCATTCATATAAAATCACTCAGCTAATTACAAAATCATTCTCATCTCTTCGCTTTTAAAGGATCTCAGAAGAGCTATACTATACATAATTGCCTTAGCCTAGTTTGAGCTGTGGTGTGTACTTGTGAATTGACGACAACTATTTTTTTCATTAAATTATAATTGAGACTTTGGTAATTCACAACAGCCTCTTCCTAATTTTTCCAAATGAACAAATCTTCCACTGAGCTTGCTGTGCAAAAGCACCGTGGAGTGGTTTGAACAGTCTCAGGCAGGAACTCAGAACGTCTGAGTTCTCACCATAGTGCCTTCCACGTTGCCCAGTGACTCAGGGTATGCAATTAACCTTCCCAGTCCTCTCTCATCCAGAAAATAAGGACACTACTGTAGATTATATTGACCTCAGAAGGCTTTTGGGTGATAGAATGAAATCATTCAATCAACCAGTCAATGAACACATCATACACTGAACATCTACAATGTGTAAGACTTTTTGAGGGATGCAGAAAGGCATGATGAATTCATTCATTCAATAAATATTAGTAGCATGCCTCCTACATCCCAAGCAATGAGCTGAGTCCTCGAGAGACAGTGAAGAGAACAAGACAGATCTGGTCCCTGTGCTCATTGAGTTTATATTCCAGTGAAGGAACTTGATAATTAATAAGAAAACAAGTAAGTACAGAAAATAACTGCACATTGTAAGATCCAGTGAGGGAAACAAAGCACTGGGATAGAGAACAAGGCGGAGGAAGTCGTAGTGTGAGCATTCTGGGGAGGCCTCTATTAGGAAGTGACATTTAAACTGAAACTTGAAAAATGCAAAGGAGCCAGCCACGAGAAGAATGGAAAATACTCGCAAGAAAAGTGTTTTCACCGAAAAGAATAGTTTAAGTGCCAAAAAACCAAGACAAGATATAACAGGGTACATCCCAGGAACTGTCAGAAGGGCAATGTTTTTAGAGCTTAGAGAGAAAGCTGGAGCATGATTTAGGCACAAATCTCATTCTCAAGATGTTCACCATCTAGTAGACGAGCTAAGATTATATAAGCAAAGATAATTTAAGATAAAATCCTCAAAAAGGGCTCAATTCTATGAATAAAGAACATATTCAGGGCTGCATATCCAGGCATGTGGCAGGACTCAGTTGAGGCCAATAAGAGAAATGCAGCTAAGTTGAGTCTAAGAAGGTTGCTGTCTCAGTTAGCTCTTGTACATAACAAGCCACCCCATAACTTAGTGGTTCAAAGCAACAGCTATTTATTTAGCCCACAATTCTGAGAGTTGTCAGTTTAGGCTGGGACCAGCTGGGCAGTTCCTTTGGTCTCGGCTTGGCTGTCAGCTGGGGTGTTCCTTCTCTCCACATGTCTCAGCCTCCATGTGTCTCTCATCTCCCTCTAACATGTTCTCGGGTCAGGGCTATAGTATAAGCACAAGAAAGCCAATTATGCAAGAAACTAAGCAGACACAGGCAAAGTTTCCCAAGGCCTAAGCTCAGAATCAGCGCGCTGTCTCTTACACTGCATTCTATTGGCTAAAGCAAGTCACAAAACCAGCCCACAGTCCGAGTGGAAACTATGAGGTTACACAGGTAAAGGATGTGAATTCAAAGACGCCATTAATTGATGTTATCAGTGTAATCAATGCCCGAAAGTTGCTTAAGCCTAATTGTAACTGGAGGGAGAATTCAGATGATAGTTGATGGAAGGCAAGATTGCAGCAAGGAAGACAAAAATATGTTAAATTTGAAGATTGCAATGAAGAAAAAAATGGAAGACTTAGCAATGGAGTAGAAGGCAGGAGGAATTAGTGCATGAGGCTTGAGGAATGGGTTAGGGAAGAGGCTCAGAACTAATTTTATGCATAACCAAAAAGAGAATGATGTCAATCCTCTTATATAATAGTATCTGATGTAACACTATATGCAGCCAGTTCCACATTTTATCTCTGGATCCTTTATTGCAACCCCACTTCTGGTACAATTGCTACATTGTGGAAAGGCTATGGTCTGGGAAAAAAAAAAAACTCATCAAGGAGTTGTTTTTTCTTTAAGTTAGGCCTTGAAAGATGGGTGGATTTTATGTGCAAAAATCCATTTTAGGCGCTTATGATATTATGGTTAACATATTAATACTTATTTTTAGACAATGCAATAACTGAAATCATTTAGACCAAAAGAAATAGAACTTGTAGACAAGTTCTAGACAAATAGACAAATATAACAGACAATAGACAAATAGAAATAGAACAATTCCTTTAGCTCAGTGATTTTCAACTTGCTTTAATAGACGCTTTTTATAAAAATAAAATTTTACATGGAACCCTAATATAGAAAACAGATGAAAGCATATCTTAACAACATGCATTTATTTACTAAGTTCCTTTTTAAAACACTCATTTAAACATTCATCATTTAAAACAAAGTTCTTATTCTGATAAAACAAAAACTCAGGAGTTTGGGATAAAATTTATGGTCTTAGAACAGCTTGAGCATCTAATATATGAGGTCTGTCGGGAAAGTAGCCAGCCACATAATATGAAAAATAGAGACATTTATTGAAGAAGATACAAGAAACATTGTACAGGGGACAATGACCTGAGTCCCCTTCAAATTAGGCATCTTGAGACCTCTCATAGTAATAACCTAAGCTACACACATTCAACATTCTCAGGTGTTCTGCTTATTGCAGACCTTCCAGAATGTGGATCACTTTCAACAGATTCTCAACCATCTTTGAAGTGTTTGTGCCACACTTTTATTTGTGCTGCACTCATTGGATCATCCCCGAAAGCCTTCTGAGTCATCCGAATAGTTTCCAGGGAGGAGCGTTCAAGCTCAACACAAAATTGGATGCAGATGTGTTGCTCTACTGGCTCAGTCATTTTGAATGGGATGTCCACCAGCACACACGCTCACACGACGGCGTCTCGCACGCCAGTAACTAGTACAGTGAAGTCGTCATTGTTCATGCAAGCGCGTTCCAGTCCACCCTCTGTGGCTGCCAGGTTACATTGATGTCACACAAATCATTCTTGTTATATTAACAATGGCTGGATACTTCCTGCACAGACCTCTTATTTTGGTATTTTGTTTGAGGTGTACAGTATTGAGAAAAATCTTTCACGTGGGTAAGTAAGTAATGGTATTCGTCTATAGAGTTTTACATGAGTGGAACAGCATTGCCTTGGGTTAAAATAAAATCCCAGTACAGGGTTACAGCTTCTAATTAATGGCATATTCACATTTCCATTCCACCTGTGTCACTAGCAGTGTGACCTCGGTTATGTTATTTAATCTCTTTGAGCCTTTATGCCTCCCCTCTTTAATATTAATATTATAGCCCTTATTTCATCAATCGTTAGGAGAACTGAAAGAAAATGATGCCCATATAGTTCTGAGTACCACGTACAGCACATAGTAGTAGATCCTTAATAAATGTTACATCTTTTATCTCAATCCTGTTCAATCTCTTCCTATATCAGGAGTGAAGGAAAGACCAGATCTTTGATTTTCCCGAATGTTTCAATAGGGGTCCCCACGTTCTAATCGCATCAGCCTGTCAGGCCGCATCCACGATGTTTGTAGTTCAGGTAGCACATTGATTTCTGAAAGCACTCTGGGCCTGCTCTGTCCATGTCGGATAAGCTCCAAGCATTAATTATGCACCAATATTGATGTTTTTGTCTGACAAGGTCTAATGTCACCATATTCAAATCTGGCTGCTTCCTTGTTAGAAAACCCTTTGAAATGTGGCCTTGGAAGAGACAACATGTGTCACCTGCAATATTTGAAATGTCCCAGGATTGAAACCCTCAATTAGAATTAAAGACAATGTGCGTCCTTGTCCTGGGCCCCAAAGAGAGTGAGCTGGTGCGATTCACGAAAGCAGCTTGAGGTATGGCTGCGTCAAGCATCGCTCAAAGAAAAGTAATCAAATCTTCCTCTGGTAAACTGCACACAGTGGAGATGCAAACAATTTGAATACATCTGGGTTTGCTGTATACACGAGTCAGGTATTATGGTTTATGTTTGGAAGCTTATCCATTTGCTAATGAGTAGGGTCAACCATAGATATCCAGCCAGGTCTGCCTGATTTCACAGAATCATTAAGAGAATTGGGATCAACTTATTTTTAAAGGAGACTTATAATCATGCAAATGCCAGTCTCTGACTTGAACTGAATAAATAAACCACAGGCACTCTCATTCAAAGGTTCTTATTGGATGCATTTAATTCATTCGACAAATAAACATTGTGCTCTGACTCCATGCCAGGCACTATTCCAGGCACTGGGTGCACATCAGGGCACGAACAGGCACGGTCTGCTCCTGTGGACCATTTATTCTCATGATGTGTCTTTTAGATGCTCTGATCATGAAGACTTTGGCCGAGATGATTTTGCAAGGCAGAGAAAGGCAGCTGAATGAGTCTCTGCTATGAGTTTAGGATTCTCATCAATTTAAAGGAATTTTCTAATTCCATCTCAGGCAACTCCTAAGAAACATACTCAAGAGTTGTGAATATAATTAATCTTTCTCTCAGATTGAGCTGCGCTATGGGCGTTTTCATGACATCAGAGAAATTGTAGGAGGACTCTTCCAGGGGATAATTATGCCACTTACTCTGCATCCTGCATTTGCTGAAGAGGAACTGGGTAAGAGATGGTCACTAGTGCCTAGCTAGCTGTCCACGAAAGTAAAAAGAAAAGGACCCTCACTTCTGGTAATGAATAGTTAATATAAGTGACGTTGTAAGTATCTGAAAAATGTGGGGAGTGGGACTTTCACACATCCTATAATATTTTCTTCTTTATTATTTTCTTTCTTTTTATTTTTTTTTTTCTTTCAACAATATTTAGAGTGTGCGCCATGCCCCAGGTACTGTATGAGACTCAAAAAATACAAAACATAACATTGTCCTAACATTTTAAAAGTTTAGTCTCATTTTTAAAACCTAAAAAGGTGAGTGAATTAAATCAATTTAGTGTAGGGCTTAGACATGATTTCTTTCAGAAGTCACAGAGTAATGAAAGGAATACTGACCTAGATAGCCCAAGATCTGTTTTTGAGTCCTTTCTGTGTCACTTGGAAAGGCCACTAAACCCCTCTCTGTCACAGTTTCCTCATCAGAAGAAAGGACTTTTACAGAATCGATTGTGAGGATCACTTTAAATTATTGATGTGAAATGTTATGAAAGCAGTAAAGCCCCACACAAAAGTGATGTACGATGCTGGTTACAATTCATGCTAATTCCTGTAAACCTTGCACTCTGAGGGAGCTGAGAATAACGGTGATAGTAATAATAGCTGATCTCTACTGCACGCTTATTTATTCCAGGCACTGGCCAAAGGAATTTATAAATACTAACCAATTTAATATTCAAATTAGCCATAGGAGGTAAATATTATTCTCACCTCCATTCTTAAGATGAGAGTACTGAAGTGCAGAGATAATTGGATGATTTTTCCAAAGCCTCGAAGTAAGTAGTAGAGACCAGGTCTTAACTGGGAGTCTGATTCCAAAGGTCCATGCCAACATTTTGAACACCTGCTATGTGCCAAGCACTGCATCCCAGCTGTGAAGATGAATGAACTACAGTCTCCACCTGCTCCACACACGATCAATTAAATGAGGGTGCTGTGCATGAGGGCAGTGTGGTGAGTGGGCTGTTCCATGAATGGAAAGGATGGAGGAGTCAGTGTGTACTAGTCCAGGGCATCGTGCTCAGAATGTGACCTGTGGTCTGCAGCCAGTGAAGTTTTTGAACTGGAGAGTGTATTTTAGGAAAGCCACCAGTGGCTGGAGAAGAGTGAACTGGGGAAAGTCATGGAAGCTGGAGGTCAGAAGATGAGTTAGGAAACTAGGGCATTGGATTCAGAGAGAGATAACCAGAGGCTCAAAGTGGAGCTGGATGGAAGGGAAGATGAAATCCAGACACAAGGACCACCTTAGAGGGGAAAAGAATATGCAAAAATCAACCTAAAGAATACCCACGGGAAATAACATGGAGCGTGGGGCTGGGGGACACCCCCTTTCCACAGCAGATCTCCCTCAACTGCCCCCTTCCCAGCCTCCACAGGCAGGAGGAATAGCCATCAGAAAAATCAAAGTTCAGGGCACTACTTGGGCCACATTTTACTAGGGAGAGAGACCACTGAGCCCTCAAGGCAGGCCCCCTGTTCTGCTCACGGCTTGTACCTCACACCCAGGCCAGGCTGTCCCTGAGGCAGTCCAGGTTCTACACCACCCAGAGAACTCTATAAGCTGCAGCAAGGTAGTTCTCAAGTCCTGGCCATCTCTCTCTGCCCTCATGATGCTGGCCCCAGGGGCAGGTCAGATGCAGATAGGGTAGGGGAAGGGGAGCTCTGGGTGGGCCTCCAGCCTAAGCCATGGGCTCAAATCTGACTTTTATCAGAAAGCAGAGCAGGTTCTTATAAAGTTATAATGAAGTGATAGCTCGAGCTCTCACCTTTCCTGTTCCATGCATACAACCCTCTTAGTTGGAAACCAAGAAGGATAACCATAGTAGTTCTAGCCATGTCTGGGTCTCTTGCTGAAATGTCATTCCCAACACACCAATACCTTGTCCTGAGCACCTACGACGTGCCAGGCATTTCACATATATTTTCCCTATCAAACCTCACAACTGGCACACAATAGACCCTTAATAAATGTTACCTCTTTTTTTCTTTAACCGTATTTAATCTTTTCCTACGTCAGGAATAAAAGAGGGATCAGATGTTTGATTTATTCAAATTCTAGGAAGAGACATTTTTATTTTCCATTATATTTATGAGGAGAATGAGGCTCTAAGAGATTAAATGACTTGCTTCGTGATTCAGCCACAGGCTTGTTTGATTCCAAACCTTTTGCTCTGTGTAATATACTCAAGGACAGAGCCAGCGCCCCCTTCTTCCTTCTATGCTCCCATCCATCTTACTCTTTCCCATTTTCTTTATTTCCCTCCCATGTCTTGTTCTGAAAAGTCCTTAAGGCACTTTGCAGTATTACTCTGCTTGCATTTATAGTGGTAGGACGTGTCTGGAGGGCTGTGTAACACAAGGGTAGCTAACAGTTACTGAGTACTTACTATGTGTAAGGCTCAGCGTTGATGACTGCATATATTATTTCCTTATGTCCTTTCTATAATTTTATAAGATAGATTCTAAGATAATCTTTTTAAAAAAATATATTAAAAATAGAGATCAAAAGTGGTAAATAGCCTACCTGAAGTCACACAGGACAAAGTAGGATTTGACCTCAATGACCCTGTCTAAAAGCCATTTGTGGAACCCAGTACTCTGGCTCAGAAGCATTCGTACCAGCCCATGGAGCAACCTCCACCCCCATTCTCCAATTTCGTCCCCATTATACTCTGCACAAGTCTCTGCTCAGCCTCAAAATCTGTACAGATACCCGTGTCTCCAAGCAATTGTTGGGAGTTTCTATTCTTGGGAGGAGCACAGCAGAAGGGAGTCACCATGCATTGGAAGAGCTGCAAACCAGCCACCTACAAATCCCAAAGTCTCTCTGTGACTTTAATGAGGATGAAGTCAACATTGCTCCACTTAGTCTTTTCCTGGTGAAGTCAGCAGGGGAGAAGTGGAGAAAGCAAAATTCTGTCTTCTAGGTTTCCCCAGAGACCCCGTGTGCTTTGGGCCTAGGGACATCCTTCCCAGCTGAGAAGCTGGATTTTATAAAAGTGATAATAACCATAAAGGTAATAGCAATGCATAATAACATGCTCACATCCCTTTACAGTTTATAAAGTCTTTGTACCATATCCATTTTCACGCAATTTGGTTCTCTATGTTACCCTCTGAGTTGGGGACAACTGTGATGCTTTCACAAGGATGGAAAAACATGCACCACATGTACTTGCCATCAAATTGGTACTAACTGATCAACACTAAGGTGTTCATGTGGTAGTAACACTCACTGGGTGCCGGTCAGGTGGAGGGGTGGGGAGATAAACCCACAGCTAACGGAAGCGGAACACACTGTATGGGGGAAGGATATGTTTGAGCCCTGGCTCGAGCTAGGCAAATGCACTGCATGTAACCAAAATATTTGTACCCCTATAATATCATGAATTAAAAAAATAAATAAAATAAAATATCTATAGATTTAGCCTTTTGCTATAGCAATAATTTAGACCTGGGAACACCTAGAGCTTGCTGATGAGGGGGAGTCATTAATGATGTCAAAGCAAGTGGGACGAACATAGGGCTCAAGTTCAGGAGTCTTGAGCCACCTTGATTCTGCCGTGAATCAAAGATGTCACTTTGAGCAAGTGGTTTCACTTCTGGAATCTGTTTCCTCTTCTGTGTGGTAGACACCATGACTCTCACCTCCCAACATCAGGTGAGAAGAATCAAAGAGAGGGCATCTAAAATGCCTACAGCTATGCCTGGCTCGTAGAACGGGCTCAAAACTGTTGGTTTCCTTCATCCTTTTCTTTAGCGTAGTATGTGCTCAATAAATCCTTGCAGAGTTGAACTGAGTTGGGAGAAATACTGGTGACCCCATTTATGATAGGAGGTATATGTTTTGTGTTGGTTAAGTACATGGGCACAAAATCACTTAGATATGAATCTCCACTCCTTCACTACTAAAAGTATAGACCAGCCCATGTTTTAACCACTCTGACGCTTCCAACATATGCAATGTGTATAACAGTAGCTAACTCATAGCTTTATTATAAAGATAAAACACATGGAAAGTGCATAGCAGAGTGCCAGGCACACACAATTGATAACTATCAGTCAGGACTACTGGGATTGTCTTCCTCCTCCTCCTCTTGTTCAGATGTTTGCTTTTGAGAGCTCTAGAATGGCCATCCAATCCAGTCTAATAGTCCCTGCTCACATCATCAACACATCTGCCAAAAACATCCTGTAGCATCAGAGGGTATGAGTACATTTGGAGACTATCTCCAGTTTCTAAGCAATCACCTGCTATCCCTGCTGTTGCCTTGGACATCAGTAATCAGCGCCACTAAGGCCGGAAGCTGGCCCCAGCTTCTACAGAAATCCCATCCATGGGAGTGAAATGGATCCAAGGCTGGAAGCAGCTTCTGCAGGAGAGAGGTCTGGCGTTGAACTGGACCCAAGGGAACCAGACAGTGTCCATATCCTTCTGGTATTTCTATCTCACTACTCTGGGGGCTCCCATATTTAGAAGTCAAGATGCTGACAGACAGAGCCATGTATTAATATATACCAAGCAGGAGAGAAATACAGGGCAGAGATAGGCAGAGAGAATCCCACCTCCCTCAAAAGCCAGCTAGCCCTGAGCACTTTACAGGGAGTGACTTTCCCGAGGTCCCATAGAGAGTGGGATCCTCTCCCCATGGAGGACCACGTGATGCACAGCTCCTGGGGCTCCATATACATGGTCTCCCTGGTGCTGAACCAAAGCAGCCCTGCCTCTATCATTCGCCATGTTCTCCGCTTATATCAAAGTGTGCACTGCTTATGAATTGTAAATAACGTTACTTCCTGGTGAGACCACCCTTACCTCTGCTTTGACAATCTGCCCGGCAGGAGTGACAAGGGGGCAAGACCTCCTTCTTCCAACACTCACAGCTTCCTCCTCATAGCCTGCCTTGGAGACCTTCAGGATGAATCCTGTCATGCAATGCATCCCCTTTGTACCTTTTATATCAATCACTACAAAAGGCCGGGACTTTGAAGTCATCTCTCATAAACACACTCTCACCCCACAGTGCTCTGGGTAACCCCAAATCCCACTCCTCTTCCAGACTCCCCAAAGACTTGCAAGGTGCCCTCTGCAAATCAGGGTCTTCCGTCAGCAATATCCCTGCATCTCCCACCACTTCTCTCAAGGTTCCTTCCACAATGTTTGCCTACCTGAAATCTAGCTGATACGGGGAGGAAATTTCTTCTCCAAGAGCCCTCTCTTTCACTGCGCCTAAAGAAATTGCGAATTGAACTTGTAGCATTGCACTGAGTTAGGAGAGAAAACGGTGACCCCTTTATGATGGGAGCTGTATATTGTGTGGTGCACTGGAGTAGATTCACTTAGATAAGAATCTCCACGCCTCCACTCCTAAAAGGGCTAAACCAGCAAGTGGTTTTTACTGCTTTGAAGCTTCTGGCAAATGTAATGGGTATAACAGCACTTACTCCACGGGTTTATTATAAAGAGAAAAGTCTCCTTTTTCCATCACCTTTTCTAGGTCATTCTTCTATTCTACAAACACACACACATACACACACACAATAGAATCGAAGCCTATACCATTAGACTATGCCCCTTCCTTTTCCCTGTCATCTGCAAACCTCCAGGTCACTACCCCTTATTCCTTGAAGTTCTTAGCTCCTCGATTGCTTTCACTCTCTTCAACAGTACTTCTAGTATAGTTCTTTTTTTTTAAATAACATCTTTATATAGATGGCACTCACACACCATAAAATTATCTATCTAAAATGTACAATTTAAAGGTTTTTAGCAAACACACAGAGTTGTACAACCGTTGCCACAATCTAATTTTAGAACATTTTCATCATTCCTAAAAGAAACCCTATGTCCATTAGTAGTCACTCTCCCTCGGGCCTAGGCAACCACTATTCTATGTCCTATCTCTATAGATTTGCCTATTCTGGACATTTCATATCTATAGAATCAGATAATATATGACCTTTTCTGTCTGGCTTTTTTTACTCAGCATAATGTTTTTAAAATTCATTCATGTTGTAGCATGTATCTGTACCTCATTTATTTGTATTGCTGAATAATACTCCATTGTATGGATATGCCACATTCTATTTATCCATTCATCAGCTAATGGGCATTTGGGTTGTTTCCACTTTTTCACTACTATGAAACTTGTACATTTTTTGGACGAGTTTTTGTATAGACATATGTTTTCATTTCTCTTGAATATATACCTAGGAGTACAATTGCTAGGTCGCATAGTAACTCTATATTTAACAACTTTAGCACCTGCCAAATTAATTTCCTAAGTGGCTGCACCATTTTACATTCCCACCAGCAATAAATGAGGGTTTCATTTCTTCACACCCTCCCCAACACTGGTTATTGACTGTCTTTTGCATTATAGCCATCCTATTGGTACTTCATTGTGGTTGTGATTTGTATTTTCCTGGTAACTAATGATGTTGAACAACTATTTTAACATGGCCACATGCTTATTGACTGTGTTAGGATAGTTGTTCCTGACTGTGACATCCATTGGCATGATCTTTTCATACCGTGACCTCTAAGTTCCTTGGTGTCATCTCTTCCGATGGTCGTGTCCTCTGCCTTGCCTCAGACACTCAATTCCCCTAGCCATATGTTAGCCACATCCTTAAAAACACTGTCAACACCTCCATGACTCACTTGCAGGGATCCCACCCACCTGTTACCACCTCCTATCATTCTAGTTCACAGTATATGGTTCCCAAACTCCTAAAATTCTGTGGCTCCACTGTGACCTATAATTCACTGAACCTACAGATTTTTCACCATTTCTTGCTTTTCCAGGCTCTTGCTTTTTGTCTTAGCCAGCTTCACTTATATGGTCTTAATTATAATCATCACTTTACCTATATCTCAACTCCTTTGCTTTTTCACACTTCATCACACTTGCTTGGCAAAATTACAGCCCTAGTTAAACCCAACTCTTCCTCATCCTCACTTGCATCCACACAATTAAATTGAGTAGGAGGAAAACACAGAACCACAATGATTTGTTCTTATTTTAAATTCATGGCCACTGATCCCATGGGCTGCTGGAAACTCCCAGTACATTTCTCCAGCCCAATCATTCTTCCACTGTCCTAGGTAATTATTAATATTTAGTAAACTTCTCCTCTCTCCTTAAATCTCTAACACCTTCTTTCCCACTCTCAATCTCAGGCTGTCTTCACTTTCAATGAGAAAATACCTGTAAAGAACTTTCCACTTGCTTTATCAACATGTCTACTAAGCTCTCTGTACCTGACCATGAATCCCACCTTCACCGCTGCTACCATTAATGTACTCTTTCTGTTCCCACTTAAGGCACAAGCTCCTGGCCCTTCTAATATTCTCAAGGTCATCACCTCCACAATGTTCCCACTCTTTCTCCTGCGCTATCGAATTTTCCCTCTCTATTCAATCATTCCCATTAGCAAACACACTGTAATATGCACTCCCTTAAAATCACCCTCCTACCCCATACCCTGCTCCAACTATTGACTCATCTACAATTTCCCTTTACAGCAAAGTTCCTTGACAGAATTAGTTTTTAGCTATACTTATTGCCTCCATATCATCTTCTCCCTTTCTCTCCTGAACCAGACTAGAATCAGACATTTTTGTCTTCATTATTTCTCCAAAACTGTTCTTCTTTAGGTCGACTGTAATCTCCATGTTGCTAAACCCACTAGTCAATCCTCAGTACTTACCTTATGTGAATTCTCTTTCTCTTGAAATACTTATCTTAGTTGGAGTCAGGGATACCTTCTGTTGCTTCTTCTTTTACCTCTTAATTTTCTTTGCCTGATCCTTTTCCTCATCCTGATTTCTTAGCCTCAGAGTATCCTCATGTTCTGTCCTCGGATGTCTTGTTCTCTCCAGCTACACTCACTCTCCAGGTCGTCTCATCCAGCTCGAGGGCTGTAAATACCATCTACAGACTAATGAGTCCCGTGTTTACATTCCGTACCTGACTGCTGTCCTGAAACCAGTCTTAGATAGCTAACCTTCTACTGCCCATCACCTCTTGAATATCTACCAAGTCTCCCAAACTTATCATGTCTCAAACAAAACCCCTGATGCCCCACACCCCAGCCTATTCCTTCACCGTCTTCCATGCCAATAAGCAGTACCCACCCACCCATTCTTTCCAATGCACAGGCAAAATCCAGAGACTGGCCTCTCCTTTCTGTGCCCACCACCACAGCTTTGTTCCAAGCCACCAGCTCTTTCTCCACCTGGAATCATTACAGCAGCACTCTACCTAGTCCAAGGCTTCCATTGTTACCCCCACTCTCTACACAACACTCAGAGGGACTTTTTAAAACTGCAATTCAAATGTTTTCTCATCTCACTTTGCACAAGTCTTTACAATTTCCCACAAAGACCAGCATGACTTGGGCTCCCTTGACAGTCTGACCCCCAACCTTTGCCGTCTTTTCCCCTCACTCTCTCTGTTCCAACCATTGACCTCCTTGCTATTTGCCAGACATGCCAAGCATCTTCTTGCCTCAGAGTCTTTGCACGTGCATGAAAGGTTCTTCTCCCAGATGATTTGCATGGATCAGCTTCTTACACCTTCCAACTCCCTGCTCAAATATCCCCTCCGTAGGGGACAGTGAGATGACCATCCCTGAATATTCCATATAAACAGCGCCATGCTCCTCCCTCTATCACTTGGTTCTGCTTTATTTTCTATATAGCATTCAACCCCACCTGAAATAGCATATATATGTTTGTTTGCCTGCTTGCTTGTTGTTTATTTTCTATACACCTCCAGCAGAAAGCAAGTTACACGAGAAAAGGATCTCCATTTGTTCTGTTTGCTGCGGCATCCCCAGCAGATACAGTGATCCTTGCACACAGTAGGCTCAATGAATGTTTTATAAATAAATGAATGAATGTATAAATTGATTTATTAGTTAGCTTTATGACTAAGACTTATGTATCATATTCAGCCAAAAAATTCAAAGACGCGTCTTTTTGTAAATTGGCAAATAATAATTGTATATGTTTATGGGGTAAAATGTGATGTTTTGATCTATGTATACATTATAGGAAGATTCAGTCAAGCTCAATGACATATCTATCACCTCACAACTTCATCATTATTTTGTGGTGAGAAGGTTAAAAATCTAAGTTAGCAATTGTGAAATATATAATACATCATTATTAACTGTGGTCACCCTATAATGCAACAGATTACTATTAATAGAACTTATTCCTCCAGCCTAACGAAAGCATTGAACCTTTTGATCAATATCTTCCCTTTCCCCATTTATCTCCCCCACAACCAGCCTCTGGCAACCACCTTTCTACTCTGTGTTTCTATACGATTGATTTTTTTAGATTCCACATGTAAGTGAGATCATACAGTATTTGTCTTTCTGTGCCTGGCTTAGTTTGCTCAGCATAATATCCTTCAGTCTCATTCATGTTATTGCAAATGACAGAATTGTCTTCTTTTTAAGGCTGTATAGTATTCCATTGTGTATGTATACCACATTTTCTTTATCCATTCATCTGTTGATGGACACTTAGGTTGATTTCATATCTTGGCTATTATTGATAATGCTGACATGAACATGGGAGGGCAGATATCTCTTTCACATACCAATTTCAATTTCTTTAGATATGTACGCAGAAAAGAGATACAAATGGCCAACAGACGCCTGAGAAAAGCTCCACATCTCCGGTCATCAGGGAAATGCAAATGAAAACCACAATGAGATATCACTTCATGTCTGTTAGAATGGCAATTATCAAAAAGATGAATAATAAGTATTGGTGAGGGTGTGGAGAAAAGGGAACCCTTATACACTGTTGGTGAGGATGGAAAAGGAATTGAAATCGGCCTGTCAAAGACACTTCTTGCAAGATCATCCCAGCTCCTGGGAAATGAGGCAGCTTGGTGCACTGGCAGGAAATTCAACTTTAGGAGTCAGAAGACTGGATTCTAGTTCTAGCTTTGCCCCTACCTGGCAGCTGTGTGATCTTAGGTACGTGATGTCTCCCCTTCGGGTCTCCATCCCTTTGGCCACATTGTGACAGTTTAAATGAAACAATATTTTATGATTACATCTCCCAGAATTTTAAACTTCATTGATGGCAAATCAAAGATTGTAAGTTAGACAGTGACATCCCTATTTGAATCACCCAATGCTGTGTGTGACTGAGTAATAAGGCTTCCTAGCAGCAGGGTTTAACATTAAGGACCCCATTTTCTACCAACATAAGCTACATCTTCCCCATCTGCCTACTTGAGTAATTCTATTTTTCAATCAGTTCAGACTCAGGCAGGGAAAGAGGACTGCTTGTTATCGGGGCCATCCCAAATCCCCCAGTTGAGTGTTTTACATACATTTTCTCAACCTCACCCCAGCCTTGCAAGGTAGATAATATCCTAATTTTACAGATGAGGAAGATGAAATTGAAATACTTGATTAGAGTCACCCCACTAGAAAGGTAATATAAGACTTAAGCTCATGTCTGAATTTCTCAGAACCCCCTGATTTTTTTTTTTATTATTATTCTTTAAACCGCAGAGGGACAAAGATCTTAACAGGATTTCAGATTTGGCCCACACCAGCTGTATGACATTCAACACATCATTGCACCACCATGAGCCTCATTTTTATCCTCTGTAAAACAGGACCAATAACACTAGCCTGCCTACATCAAAAGAGATATGCAATCCCTGTGGTGAGGATTATATGAGATGGTACAAGTGAAAGCACTTTTAAAAAGTATAGAAAAGTATAAACTACCATTCACCTAAAGATTTTATTTTTCAGGCCATATAAGGTATCTCTCAATCCCAAACGTGGAGAAAAAAATTAGGAAATAGTCATAAATTGTAGAACTCTTTTGCAAATTTGTCTGTCTCAAAGGAAAGACAAGATCTAGCTTCATTTCGCCTGACTTTCCAGTCTAATGACCTAGAATTCACTGTTATGCTTTTATTTTCATCCCAATGTGCCGCAGCCCACGTGAAAATGTCTGATAAACTGGAAGCTTCTTTTGATGCATGGGCAAAGAAGATGTTTTCTATTCCAAGCACCCAAATCTTTTCTGAATATTTTTCTTCATATTCTTCTGGGGTTTTTGATCTCACATTATTTTTCTTTTGATTCGAAGGATGTGGAAAAAAAGAAACCTACAGGACTTTTCAATTATTTATCACAGAAGGCATTTAAGGCCCGGTTTCAAAGTTGATTTCTGGATTTCTACACTCACTCGTGCACATCGGGAAGCTGGTCTGACCTCCTGGGAGGAGAGCTCGGTGAAAGTCGAAGAATGTGTCTGACTGACGCGTGGGACCTCAGAAAGTCTGACCCAGACCTCTGCCTCCAAGCTGGGGGCGGCCGCATCAGTGTGATGGAAGTGGCTGCTGGGAAACTCTTCCAGCCACCTGACTCTTCAGTTTGGTCTCTGACCTCTACTACTTTTCTACCATGAAAGAGGAATTCATGCCTTTATTTGAAAATATTCTAATTTGATTCCATTTCAACTCAACAGACACTTATTGAGTGCCTAAGCCTATTTCGCATCATGCATTGTGCTAAGAGCTGTAAAGGTGAAAATGATTGAGTATTCACAAGAAAGGTGATCAAGAGTACCTAGAACTCAGAAAACCTGGGTTCCAATCTCACTTACAGGATGTGAGATGTTAGACAAGTCTCTTAACCTATCAGAGCCTGAATGTCCTCATGTGTAAAGTGAAGATACTAATAATAATCATGCCAACCTCATAGTGTAGTAATCCATGCAGAGCACATACACAAGACCTGGTCCATGGCTGTCCATTAATGTGATGAGGATGAAGATGGTGTTCTAAATACGAGTAAGTAAAAGTAACATAGAAACATAGGAACATAGATTTTAATCTAATAGTTATATAAACTTATAATTACAAAAGTGCTAGAGTGGATTATGTTGGCTGCTTTTCCAACACCATTTCCAACCTTTCCCCACTGTGTAGAAGCCATGCGCATTTGGGGTGGGAGCAGGAACTGAGCCCTATCTCAGCTCTGTACATGCATTCAAAACAGCCCAATTCAACCTGTGTAAATTCTATCCCATCACTACGGTGATTGATTCAGAGGTGATCATGTGACCTAAATCAGGACTTTTATAGTGGAGAAGAGAACTCCCTTTCACTGCCAGTGGATATGACAGGGAAAGTGTTCAGCCCAGCAGTGGTTAGCAGCCATTTTCAACCAGTAAGGGAGCCAAACTTAGAAGGAAGCCAATACCTGTGGACAGCAGAAATAAGAAATATAAAGAAA